>NC_044981.1:86946926-87262697 GCF_008728515.1 Papio anubis | reverse complement strand
AACAACAACAAAAAAAGTATTTGTACATTTGAGAGGGCTAAGAGAAATGAAGATTACCCATCTAATTCATGGAAATGCTGAGATATCAACACAAGTTTCATCTTGCTCTTCCTGTATACATGTGTACATGAGTTTAAATCCCATACTCATTTGATTCATTGAGACAGAAAATAATTTCACACAAAAAAGCACTCAGAAAATAGAGGCAGGTGGTAGGCTTTAAAGTATTTAAAAGTAGGAGATACTTGTTCAATATCAGTATAGAATATACAGATACATTTCATGGCGGATGTTTATTATTTTTTCTGTAATATATAGTTAGTAATTCTTCAAATATTATTTTCTTCATTGAGTACAGATTTTACAAACTTCAGTTTGAGTGAATCCTTATAAAATAAAAGTAAATAAAGTAAAATATTTTTTAAAATGTGTAAGAACGTGTAGACCAAAAGGTCATTTGGTTAGCAGTTTCAAACAGTCTGTCACCTCTTCCCACTAAAATTTTCATTTAAAAAGGAACTTATAACATTATCAATTATATTATGAAAAATAATCAAACTTTGGGATGGGTATAAGTGATTGTTTTCATGCTAAGATGTTAAGAATACCTCAATCTTATGTTAAGTGCTTGTGTACACCCAGAGCCAATAATAAGAATGTAAGATTATTGGTGAAACTCTCAAAAACAAACTCCTCGGCCGGGCGCGGTGGCTCACGCCTGTAATCCCTGCACTTTGGGAGGCCGAGGCGGGCGGATCACGAGGTCAGGAGATCGAGACCATCCTGGCTAACACGGTGAAACCCCGTCTCTACTAAAATACAAAAAATTAGCCGGGCGCGGTGGCGGGCGCCTGTAGTCCCAGCTACTCGGGAGGCTGAGGCAGGAGAATGGCGCGAACCCGGGAGGCGGAGCTTGCAGTGAGCCGAGATCGCGCCACTGCACTCCAGCCTGGGCGACAGAGTGAAGACTCTGCCCCCCCCCCAAAAAAAAAAAAAAAAAAACTCCTCCAGGTTGGAAAGAAACTTCTCACTAACTGACTTTATTTCGTCTTTCATTCTTATAATGGCCTTGACATTGGTGAAGGGCTGTAGTTTGTTATCATTATGGGAGACAAGATAAAATGGAAAGGAGTTGAGAAGGAAGAATTATAAAATCAAAACTAGAAAACATTTCTAATATCCTATAAATGAGATTGGATTCCTTCTTGTTGTTCTTGACCACAAAACCTTAAAGGAAGGGAATGCCTTGTTAATGGTAACATTCTCCTTTGGTAATAAAATAATATAAAATATCATATTAACCACTTGTAAACATTCACACACACAAACACACACACACAAAGGACCATCTTTTTGATTTTTCACAGGAATAGCATAATGCAATAGTTATTTACCATAAGCAATAAAAAATACAGAAAATATATCAATACAATATAAAATCATGCAGCTTTAGAAAATTAGGAGCTGAAAGTCTTACATAGAGAATATTATATGATAAAAAGTAAACAGATAAAAATATAAAGAACAGCAGAGATGAAAAAAGACCTGGGTTAGACAATGAAACTGAAACTGAAATAGGAATAGCAGGATTTAAATCCACAATTGAGATGATAAAGAAAAGCATTAATCGTATAGGAAAATTGAGCTAATAATCTGGAGAAATTTGTTTTTAAAAAATCCATTAGAGTCTAAGAAAATGAAAAAGAGATGATCAATGAAAATGAATATGATTGATATGAATGGAGAACAGATTGTGGAAGTTTCACTTGCAGAAAGCGGGCATCCTTAACAAACAGAGCAATTAAGTATATGAAAAAGGCAATAGACTGAATATGAATAATAAAATTGTGATTTCAGTTTGGTAATAAGGATAAGTGTGTATCCTAGGATTGCCTTATAAGGTTAAGGTAATAAGGAGACTATAGATTTAGATATAGATGTAGATGTAGATATAGCTATAGATGTAGATATAGATATAGATACAGATATAGATGTAAGGAAATATACCAGAGGCAAACTCTTTTCTCTGGTGGGTGGGAAGTTTTATTTTTCATTTTCCTATTTGTTATATGTAGGTAGTTATTATTAATAAAAAGCTAAATAAAATATTTATAGCATGAAAAACCATGCATTATGCTACACAGAGTGGGTAAAATTCAGTGAGCATAATATGTAGACATAACTGCTTTAATAAAATTCACGTGTCTAGTTGTGTCACATGTTACTAATTTACTATATCTATATTTTTATATTCTAAACAGACAGACTACATCACAGCAGTACTACAGGAATAGTTGAACATGGCCATTTGGTCTCAACCATATGAACATTCAGAGGCTATTTCCCAGTGGAAACCTTTATATCCTACAAAGAATAATGGAAAAATGAATAAAGGCAGCTAAGATTATCTATCACCTTTCCATCTATCCACACACATAAAAATGCCCACTGATAATCACAGACATTTAAAATCATTGGTTATTCACACTATTAGGTCAATTGCTTTTATGAGATAATGACTTAACTGAGCTCAAACTAAGTGATTTTGAGACTGGGGAAGGAGAATGAGAAGGCAATGAAAAATACATAAAGAAAAATCTATGTCAGAATGGTGGAACTTCTATATTCTCAGAGTTTTTTTTTTTTTTTTTTTTTTTTACCTGGACATGCACTGACTATTTTGTTGTTGAGAATATGCACACTTGAGATGACTTGTATCATTTTAGGTGCTTGAATAACATAAGCTCTCTAAGGCAGTCACATAATTCACCATACATTGACTTGAATTGATTTTAAAACATCCATCAGAAAGCTTAAGTGGCATTTCTGGGCCATGTTATGGACCTTTTTACTTATTGCCTATATGTAAATTTCTTGTTTTGAAAGACAGTAGCATTTTATATGGTTTTTGCCATCTGAATGATAAGTGCAATTTTGTACAATAAAAAGAATTGCTTTGAGGCAGTTGAGATTTAATTAAATTCACTGAGTCTTGTGATAAAAAAAAAAATTATTTCAAAACTAGAATGCACACAGCACATTTTTGAACCAGTATTAGCCTCCTCTCATACTCATTATAAGCTTTGACAGATTATTTGAAAAAAAAATTACATGCAAAGTGTATTGATTTTCACAACAGTTTGCAACTCATACTTTGCATCGGTATTGTAGATTGTTCAGAGAAGTATGGACTTCAATATGCAAAATTAAAATGTTTTAAATAATTCCCAATGCAACACTTCTGTATTGTACCCTTCCAGTTTACTCTTAATAGCTATATCAAGTAAATAAGTAAATATTCAAACATACACTGCTAATTTGAGATGTGTATGACTTATCTTTTCACTTGGTTGTAAAATCTTAATGGCTTAAGACAATATCTTATATTTCTTTCTTTATCTTTCCTGATGCTTATCATAATATGATCCACTTGGCATACACTTTCTGATTAATTGACTGATTGCTGTCAAGTTTTTGCTAATTATTTATTAAATTTCAACAGCTTCTTTCTTCAAAAAGATCAAAGACTTCTACAGAAAGCTGCATATTTATAGCGTTTAGCACAGCCAAGTTGAAAATAGTAAATCCAGAAAACATGTAGAAAAAAAAAAATCAGAGCAATGAAGAAGGGCAAATGATAAAATCAATTTAATACACCCTTATTGGTCACTTAATTTTATGCGTTAAACTGTATTGCCAAGTCATTGGGCCATCAAAAATGATATTATTTATGGGATGCAAAGGGAGTAAAGGTCTTGCCTGTTGCCTAGGCCTCCTGGATTTTCTTTCTGGACTGGTATAAGTATAATCTTTTTCAGCTTTAATTTTTGTCTCAGTTTATAACATTGCCATGTGTGTTAGTCCATTTTCATAATACTGATAAAGACATACCCAAAACTGGGCAGTTTACAAAAGAAAGAGGTTTAATTGAACTTACAGTTCCACATGGCTGGGGAGGCCTCACAATTATAGCAGAAGGTAAAGAGGAGCATGTGACATCTTACATGGATGATGGCAGGCAAAAAGAGCATGTACAGGGAAACTCCCATTTTTAAGACCATCAAATCACATGAGACTCCTTCCTTCCCAATGAGAACAGCATGAGAAAGACCTGTCCCCTTAATTCAATCACCTCCCACAAGGTTCCTCTCATGACATGTGGGAATTGTGGGGGTTACAATTCAAAATGTTATTTGGGTAGGGACACAGCCAAACCACATCATTTTTCCCCCAGTCACTCCCATTTTTCCCTTCCTGACTGCCCGAGAAGGTTCTTCATGAGGGCTGTGCTCCTGTAGCAAACTTCTGTTTGGGCATCCAAGAGTTTCCAAACATCTTCTGAAATCTAGGAGGAGGTTCCCAAACCTCAATTCTTGACTTCTGTGCACTCACAGGCTCAACACCATGTGGAATCTGTCAAGGCTCAGGGTTTGAACCCTCTGAAGCCATGGCCCAAGCGCTTCTAGGTTGGCCCCTTTCAGCCGTAGCTGGAGTGACTGGGTCATAGTGCACCAAGTTCCTTAATTGCACACACTAGAGGGACCCTGGGCCCAGCATTCAAAACCATTTTTTCCTCCTAAACCTCCAGGCCTGTGATGGGAGGGGCTGCTGTGAAGACCTCTGACATGCCCTGGAGACATTTCCTCTATTGTCTAGGGGATTAACATTTGGCTCCTCATTACTTACTCAAATTTCTGCAGCCAGCTTAAATTTCTCCTCATAAAATGGGATTTTCTGTCTTTCTTTCTTTTTTTTTCTTTTTTTTTTTAAGATGAAGTCTCACACTGTCACCCAGGCTGGAGTGCAGTGGTGTCATCTTGACTGACTGAATCCTATGCCTCCCAGGTTCAAGCGATTCTTCTGCCTTAGCCTCCTGAGTAGTTGAGATTACAGGCATGTGCCACCACTCCCAGCTAACTTTTGTATTTTTAGTAGAGGCGGGGGTTTCACCATGTTGGTCAGGCTGGTCTTGAACTCCTGACCTTGTGATCCACCTGCCTCAGCCTCCCAAAGTGCTAGGATTACAGGCCTTTTCTTTTCTATGGCATTATCATTCTCTAAATGTTCAGCTCTTTTATGCTCCGCTTCCCTTATAAAACTGAATGCCTTTAACAAGACCCAAGTCACCTCTTGAATACTCTGCTGCTTAGAAATGTCTTCCACTAGATACCCTAAATCACCTCTCTTAAGTTCAAAGTTCCACAAATCTCTAGGGCAGGGGCAAAATGCCACCAGTTTCTTTACTAAAACATAACAAGAATCACCTTTTCTCCAGTTCCCAACAAGTTCCTCATCTCCATCTGAGACCACCTCAGCCTAGACTTTATTGTCCATACCTCTACCAGTATTTTAGGCAAAGCCATTCAACAAGTCTCTAAGAAGTTCTGAACTTTCCCACATTTTCCTGTCATCTTCTGAGCTCTCCAAACTGTTCAAACCTCTGCCTGTTCCCAGTTCCAAAGTCGCTGCCACATTTTTGGGTATCTTTTCTGCTGTCCCCACTCCTGGTACCAACTTGCCATATTAATCCATTTTCATGCTGCTGATAAAGACATACTCAAAGCTGTGCAATTTACAAAAGAAAGAAGTTTAATTAGACTTAAAGTTCCACATGGCTAGGGAGGCCTCACACTCATGGCAAATGGCAAGAAGGAACATGTCACGTCTTACTTGGATGGTGGCAGGCAAAAAGCTTGTGCAGGGAAACTCCCATTTTTAAAACAATCAAATCTCATGAGACTCATTCACTATCACAAGAACAGTGCAGGAAAGATCCATACTCACAATTCAATCACCTCCCACCAGGTTCCTCCCACAATACATGGGAATAGTGGGAGTTACAATTTAAGATAAGATTTGAGTGGGGACACAGCCAAACCATATCACCATGCAGTGGGGCACAGACAACACTATGGTTCCACATGAGGCAGATTTATAGTAGAATACTTTGGCAGGAAAATCTTACAAGCATGGAATTGGTGGAATACACCATACCTTAAATACTCATTATCCCACATTGCAAGCCAGGCATAGATTGTCTGTATGTTAAAGTTTCAGTAAACGATATCTACCATCATAATACTCTACAAATGTGGACAGAGAGGGATAGAAGGGAGGAGAGGCAAGAGAATGACTACATGATTATTTAATAAGAATTCCCTATTCAGAGAAATATTCCTGTAGCATCAATCTGTACTAGGTAGCTAACTCAAATATACTGAGACAACATTCTGCTAAGCTATTAGCACAAAGGGTGTGGATAGAAAGTGAATGTCTACAATCATCCAGAAACAAAGATAAGAGAGCTGAAAAGCTAATATGAAATCACCAAGCTAAACCTTCTAGAGTAAGGGGATACTACAGCAGCCATGACATCCATTTCTGTAAATCTCTATTCAGATTATTTTGACAGCACATAATATTGATCATATGGATATTGAGTGGCATGTGATTCAGTATCAGAGCCCAGCTATCAGCCTCTCTGTTCTTGAGTCTAAGGGCATATATATTACTGTCAATGCAACACAGAAACCACTCTTGATCATATTGCTTCATAGCTTTATAATAGTACATTTCCCTGTGCATAAAAAAGACTGATGCTATGGTTGGAATGTGTCCACTGAAGATAATGTGTTAAAAACTTGATCCCCAAGGCAGAGGTGTTGGGAGGTGGGACCTTTAAGAGGTATTAATGTCCTGTGTGTCCCGTTCTCATGAATGAATTAATGCTGTTATCATGGTTGTGGTTTCCTCACATAATGATGAGTTCAGTCTCCACTTGAATGCTCTTTTGAGCCCTCTCTTCCCCTTCCACCTTCTTCCATGGGATGAAGCAGTAGGAAGGCCCTTGAAAGATGCCAGATCCATAATGTTAGACTTCTCAGACTTTAGAACTTTTCAAAACAAATTTCTGTGATTTATACATTACTCAGCCTCAGGTATTCTTTTAGAGCAGCACAAAATGAACTATGACAAATACAAACATTTCCTATTGAAAATAAAAGACTTGTTTGTATGTGTGAACATAATTTAGAGATTTCCAGGTTGCTTCATATATTTTTTAATTATTTGTGGAAAAATTTTTGAATAATTTTGTTTTCTAATATAAATATTATTAGATAATTTCAAAATCCTCTTTAAGTTATGTTATCTACCTCATCATAAGGACCACCTAATCATTTAATCACTTAAACAAGTATTAGAGCCTTTGTTGATTTAATAAATTATATCTATCATGTTAGTTATAATTTACATTGCATATTTACATTATTTAGTATCCACTATATATATATTCAGTATGTATTGGATATTTGAAATAGTAGGTTATTTGTTGCAAAAATGTTTTTCTTCTTCCTCATAGGTTAATAAACACATTATTTATGCTTGTTCTCCCCTTCACTGCCTTTTATCTCTTCTTTACTTCCACTTCTATTCCATGTTTTCTTTAAGGACAATGTTTTATTATTATTATTGTATTCCATGTGGCAGTAATTATTTAGAAGTTGGGCAAGAGTCCTCAAGTAGAAAAACAGATCAGGGAAAGTTGATTACTAAGGATTCTCTTCTGTCTTATTGTGAGCTATCTAGTTGATCCATTTGTCCTTACACAAAATAAAAACATCAGAAGAGTGAATTGTAAAAGGCTGTTACCTGGCCTCTCATTCTCCTTCATTGCAAGGCAAGGAGACAATTTAAGCAGAGTTGGATAAAGACATCTTGGTGTAAATAGCTTAGTAAACATGTGCACAGTTATTTCATTTATAGCTTATCTTATTTTCTCCTATGGTCTGCTCTTAACGGTTTAAGGAGCAGAAGTCAAAAGTAAAGAGGTTGTAGTTGTTTCTATATCTAGATTAGTAAAAGTTTGGATTTGAATTTTCAAGTAAAATCTCTAGGGATCTGTTTATACACCTTTGTTCAAGTTAAATCCCTCCTCCTAAGGTGTGGACTCATTGAAGTCCTTAGGTGTGTTATTCAATTGATGTGGTTATTTCTTTGTTTGTTCCAGAATGCCTTTTTTGTCCCCACCCCACTCTCACTAATGCAATATCTTACCCACTTGAACTGTTTTAAAGCCATTTCAAGTATGTTCATAGAGAATGTAACACAATTGTAGATTGTCACATGATTAAAAATGAAATAAAAATAATTAGCAAAGGTATTAGGGTTGTTGGAAATCTAGGAGAAAGAAAAAATGAGGGAAACTTTTTATTCTTGCTTTCCTCAAGTCTAAAATGAAGAAATTCACACACTCTTTTATTAGGTTTCTAGCAGTTCCATGTTATACTATATAAGATGCATTTTTATAGGATATATTTATAAGAATAAAATTGCTATGCTGCTTGAAAATTAGAAAATTCCAATTTGCATTTGGTAACTGCAAGTATAAAAGAGCAAGAAGTTTGAACAGTGAGGTCTAGTCCAGTAGCCATTCCCATATCTATAAAAACAAATATTTGAGGAAACAATGACAATAAAATAATCATCAAACAATATTCATAAAGTATGCCATGAAGTAAAAAATCTTCCTTTTGCTATGAAAAACTGTTATATTCATACAACAGTAGATATTAAAAAATACAGTGTTTTTGTGCCTGTATACAAAATAATTTCAGGGGGGCGGAGCAAGATGGCCAAATAGGAACAGCTCCAGTCTCCAACTCCCAGCACGAGCGACACAGAAGACCGGTGATTTCTGCATTTTCAGCTGAGGTACTGGGTTCATCTCACTAGGGAGTGCCAGACAATCGGTGCTGGTCAGCTGCTGCAGCCCGACCGACCAGTGAGAGCTGAAGCAGGGCGAGGCATCGCCTCACCTGGGAAGTGCAAGGGGAAAGGGAATCCCTTTTCCTAGCCAGGAGAACTGAGACACACAACACCTGGAAAATCGGGTAACTCCCACCCCAATACTGCGCTTTAAGCAAACAGGCACACCAGGAGATTATATCCCACACCTGGCTGGGAGGGTCCCACATCCACGGAGCCTCCCTCATTGCTAGCATAGCAGTCTGTGATCTCGCGGCAAGGCAGCAGCGAGGCTGGGGGAGGGGCGCCCGCCATTGCTGAGGCATAAGTAGTGGCAAACAAAGCCGCTGGGAAGTCGAACTGGGAGCCTCACAGGCAGCTCAAGGAACCTACCACCCTGTGGTAGACTCCACCTCTGGGACAGGGCACAGTAAACAACAACAAAAGCAGCAGAAATTCCCAGACGCAAACGACTCTGTCTGACAGCTTTGAAGAGTGCAGTGGATCTCCCAACACGGGAGGTTGAGATCTGAGAAGGACAGATCACGTCAACCCCTGACCCTGAGTAGCCTAACTGGGAGACATCCCCCACTAGGGGCAGTTCACCCCACACTACAGGTGGAGTACAATTCTGAGAGGAAGCTCCAAAGCAAGAATCAGACAGGTACACCGCTGTTCAGCAATATTCTATCTTCTGCAGCCTCTGCTGCTGACACTCCAGGCAAACAGGGTCTGGGAGGGACCTCAAGCAATCTCCAACAGATTCCACAGCTGAGGGTCCTGACTGTTAGGAAAACTATCAAACAGGAAGGACACCTACACCAAAACCCTACTGCACGCCACCATCATCATCAAAGACCAGCTGGCAGATAAAACCACAAAGATGGAGAAAAAGCAGGGCAGAAAAGCTGAAATTCAAAAAATAAGAGCTTATCTCCCCCGGCAAAGGAGCCGCAGCTCATCGCCAGCAACGGATCAAAGCTTGACAGAGAAATGATCTTTTGACGAGATGAGAGAAGAAGTCTTCAGTCCATCAAACTTCAGAGCTAAAGGAGGAATTACGTACCCAGTGCAAAAAGAAACTAAAAATCTTGAAAGAAAAGTGGAAGAATTGATGGCTAGAGTAATTAATGCAGAGAAGGTCATAAACAAAATGAAAGAGATGAAAACCATGACACAAGAAATGCGTGACAAATGCACAAGCTTCATAACTGACCTCAATCAACTGGAAGAAAGAGTATCAATGATTGAGATCAAATGAATGAAATGAAGTGAGAAGAGAAAACCAAAAGAAAAAGAAGAAAAGAAATGAACAAAGCCCTGCGTAAGAAGTATAGGATTATGTAAAAGCATCCAAATCTACATCTGATTGGGGTGCCTGAAAATGAGCGGGAAATGGAGCCAGTTGAAAACACTCTTCAGGATATCATCCAGGAGAACTTCCAACCTAGTAGGGCAGGCCAACATTCAAATTCAGGAAATACAGAGAACGCCAAAAAGATACCCTCGAGAAGAGCAACTCCAAAGACATATAATTGCCAGATTCACCAAAGTTGCCGAAGGGAAAATGTTAAGGGCACAGAGAGAAAGGTCGGGTTACACACAAAGGGTTCCCTCAGACTAACAACAGCAGACTCTGCGCAGAAACTCCAAGCCAGAAGAGAGGGCCAATATTCAACATTCTTAAAGAAAAGAATTTTCAACCCAGAATTTCAAGCAGGCCAGCCAAACTAAGTTTCATAAGTGAAGGAGAAATAAAATCCTTTACAGATAAACAAATGCTTAGAGATTTTGTCACCACTAGGCCTCGCCTTACAAGAGACCCCTGAAGGAAGCACTCCAAACATGGAAAGGAACAACCAGTACCAGCCACTGCAAAACATGCCAAAATGTAAAGACCATTTAGGCTATGGGAAGAACTGCATCAACTAACTAGCAAAATAAACGCAGCTAACATCATGTAACAGATCAAGTTCACACATAACAATGAGCAACCTTAAAAGTTCTAAATAGACTAAATGTCTTAACAATTAAAAGACACAGACTGGCAAACTGATAAAGAGTCAAGAGATCTACCTAGTTCAAGCTGTATTCAGGAGACCCATCTCTAGAGACACATACATAGGCTCAAATAAAGGGATGAGGAAGATTTACCAAGCAAATGGAGAACAAAAAGCAAGGGTTGCAATACTAGCCCCTGATAAAGCAGACTTTAAACTATCAAAGATCAAAAGAGACAAAGAAGGCCATTATATAATGGTAAAAGGATCGATTCAACAGGAAGAGCTAACTATCCTAAATATATGCACCCAATACAGAGAGCACCTAGATTCATAAAGCAAGTCCTTAGGAGACTACAAAGAGATTCTAGACTTCCATACAATAATAATGGGAGACTTCAACACCCACTGTCAAGACAGACAGATCAACGAGACAGAAAGTTAACAAGGAGCATCCAGGGACTGGTCTCATCTCTGCAGCAAGCAGACCTACACAGACATCTATAGAACTCTCCACCCCAAATCAACAGAATATACATATTCTTCCAACACCACACCACACTTATTCCAAATTACCCCACTGGAAGTAAAGCACTCCTCAGCAAATGTACAAGAACAGAAATTATAAAAACTGTCTCTCAGACCACAGTGCACCAAACTAGAACTCAGGACTAAGAAACTCAATCAAACCCTACTAACTACATGTGTGGAAACTGAACAACCTACCCTGAATGATCTTCACGGGTACATAACAAAATGAAGGTAGAAATAAGACAAATTTTGAAACCAATGAGAATGAAGATACAATATACCAGAATCCTCTGGGACACATTTAAAGCAGTGTGTAGGGGAAATTTATAGCACTAAATGCCCACAAAGAGAAAGCAGGAAAGATCTAAAATTGACACTCTAATGTCACAATTAAAAGAACTAGAGAAGCAAGAGCAAACACATTCAAAAAGCTAGCAGAAGGCAAGAAATAACTAAGATCAGAGCAGAACCGAAGGAGATAGAGACACAAAACCAAAAATCAATGAATCCAAGAGTTGGTTTTGAAAAGATCAACAAAATTGACAGACCGCTAGTAAGACTAATAAAGAAGAAAAAGAGAGAAGAATCAAATAGACGTACAATAAAAGTGATAAAGGATACCACCACTGACCCCAGCACAGAAATAAACCACCATCGAGAATACTATAAACACTTATGCAAATAAACTAGAAATCAGAAGAAATGGATAATTTCCGACACTCCTTAATTTTCCAAGACTAAACCAGAAGTGTTGAATCCTGACAGACCAATGATAAGACTCTGGAAATTGAGGCACCACACAGTCTACCAACGAAAAAGTCCGAACGACCAGATGGATTCACAGCTGAATTCTACCAGAGGTACAAGGTGGAGCTGGTACCGGCCCTTCTGAAACTATTCCAATCAATAGAAAAGAGGGAATCCTCCCTAACTCATTTTATGAGGCCAACATCATCCCTGATACTCAAAGTCTGGCAGAGACATAATAAAAGAGAATTTTCGACCAATATCCCTGCTAGATGAACATCGATGCAAAATCCTCAATAAAATACTGGCAAACCGGATCTAGCAGCACACATCAAAAGCTTATCCACCATGATCAAGTGGGCTTCATCCCTGGGATGCAAGGCTGGTTCAACATTCAAGAAATCAATAAACATAATCCAGCATGTAAACAGGAACCAAAGACAAGAACCATATGATTATCTCAATAGATGCAGAAAAGGCTTTGACAAAATTCAACAGCCCTTCATGCTAAAAACGCCAATAAATTGCATTGATGGAACGTATCTCAAAATAATAAGAGCTATTTATGACAAACCCACAGCCAATATCATACTGAATGGGCAAAACTGGAAAATTCCCTTTGAAAACTGGCACAAGATAGGATGCCTCTCACCACTCCTATTCAACATAGTGTTGGAAGTTCTGGCTAGGTAACTGTAGGCAAGAGAAAGAAATCATGGTATTCAGTTAGGAAAAGAAGAAGTCAAATTGTCCTCGTTTGCAGATGACATGATTGTATATTTAGAAAAATCCCATTGTCTCAGCCTTAAAATCTCCTTAATGATAAGAAACTTCCTTCAGCAAAGTCTCAGGATACAAAATTAATGTGCAAAATCACAAGCATTCTTATACACCAATAACAGACAAACAGAGAGCCAAATCATGAATGAACTTCCATTCACAATTGCTTCAAAGAGAATAAAATACCTAGGAATCCAACTCCACAAGGGATGTAAAGGACCTCTCCAAGGAGAACTACAAACCACCGCTCCGAAAGTGAAATCAAAGAGGACACAAACAAATGTAAGAACATACCATGGATGTAGTAACTGTAATATCATGAAAACAACACCTAAGTTATTTATATAGATTCAATGCCATCCCTATCAAGCTACCAACGAGTTTCTTCTAGAGAATGGGAAACAACAACTGCCAAAGTCTATATGGAAACCAAAAGATTCGCGATTCCCCCAAGACAATCCTAAGTCAAAAGAACAAACCTGAGGCACTACCTGACTCTTCAAACTATACTAAGGCTACAGTAACTAAAACAGCATGGTACTGGTACCAAAACAGAGGTATAGACCAATGGAACAGAACAGAGTCTCACACACACATCTACAGCCATCTGATCTTTGACAAACCTGAGAGAAACAAGAAATGGGAAAGGATTCCCCATTTAATAAAATGGTGCTGGGAAAATTCACAGCCTACAAGTAGAAAAGCTGAAACTGGATCCTTCTCCTTTACTCCTTATACAATGAAAATTAATTGAAGATGGATTAGAGACTTAAATGCTAGACCTAATACCATAAAACCCTAGAGGAAAACCTATAGGTAATAATTATTCAGGACATAGGCATGGGCAAAGATCAAGTCTAAAACACCAAAAGCAACAGCAGCAAAAGCCAAAACTGGATAAATGGGATCTATTTAAACTAAAGAGCTTCTGCACAGCAAAAGAAAACTACCATCGAGTGGAAACAGGCAACCCACAGGAATGGGAGAAAATTTTGCAATCTACCCATCTGACAAAGGGCTAATATCCAGAACCTGCAAAGAACTCAAACAAATCACACATAAAAAAACAAACAGCCCCATCAAAAGTTGGCAGCGATATGAATAGACATTTCAAAAGAAGACATTCATACAGCCAACAGACACATGAAAAATGCTTATCATCACTGGCCATCAGAGAAATGCAAATCAAACCACAATGAGATACCATCTCACACCGTTTAGAATGACAATCATTAAAAAAGTCAGGAAAACCACAGGTGCTGGAGAGGATGTGGAGAAATAGGAAGACTTTTACACTGTTGGTGGATTGTAACCAGTTCAACCATTATGGAAAACAGTACATGATTCCTCATGATCTAGAACTAGAAATACCATAAGACCAGCCATCCCATTACTGGGATATACCCAAAGGATTATAAATCATGCTGCTATAAAGACACATGCACATGCTTATTGCGTACCGATTCACTATAGCAAAGACTTGAATCAACCCAAATGTCCATCAGTGACAGACTGGATTAAGAAAAATGTGGCACATATACAATTCATGAATACTACTTGAGCCACAAAAAGCATGAGCTTGTGTCCCTAGTAGGGACATGGATGCAGCTGGAACCACATCATTCTTAGCAAACTATCACAAGAACAGAAAAACCAAAACACCGTGATGCTCCTCTCATTCATAGGTGGAACTGAACAATGAGATCACTTGACTCGGGAAGGGGAACATCACAATAATCGGCCTATCATGGAGGGGGTAGGGTAGGGGTAGGGGAGGGATTGCATTGGGAGTTATACCTGATGTAAAATGACGAGTTGATGGGTGCTGACGAAGCTGATGGGGTGCAGCACACCAACATGGCACAAGTATACATATAACAAACTCCGCACGCTATGCACACATGTACCCGTGAACTTAAAGTACAAAAAAAAAAAAAAAAGATAAACTAAACTGATTTAAAAAAAAATAAAATAAAAAATAATTTCAAGTATGTATGTAAACTTTAAAAGTTTTTGATGATTTGCATATTATAAATTTAAATACTCAGATTTACAAGCTGAATCTCAGATTGAAATGCAATAATATATTAAAACTTATGGACTTATAATAATTATAATAGTGACATTTTTATTTTTAGAAAAATATGTGTGCATGGTAAAAAATTGAAAGCATGTAGAAAAATAGAAACGTATAATAAAAGTTACCTCATGTAAAAAGTATTGTAATCACTTTGACATATTTGTATCATTTTCTAAATATGTGCATTTGAACTTCTACAAATGTTTCTACATATTATATTAAGATTAAATAGATAATAGAGAATTACATTCTTATTTTTAACTGAAGTGTAAATCATAAGCATTATCACATGCTATTAAATAGTGCTTAAGAATCTACATTTAATCATATTACATGATTTATCTGTAGCTCCACTAAAATACATTGAATTATTATCCAAACATTAGACATTTATGTTGCTTATAGGTTTTTGCTCTTACAACTACATCATGATTTTCATCTTTTTACTAAAATGTTTGTCTAATTTTGTTTTTCCTTTGGATAAGGCTCTAGAAGAGAAATTACTGTATTAAAGGTTACGAACTTTTTACAGACCTCAGTGTGTACTGACAAATTGCTTTCCAAAAATGTTGTACTAATTTACACTCTCACCAGTAGAGCAAATAGATGAGTCTTATAGTGTACCCATTCTAAATATGCCTTTTAAAATACTTGCAGATTTGTTGGTAAACCATAGTAGCTGTTAGTTATTTCAGTCTGAAAATTTGTGAATAAAGGAAAGATTGAAATATTTTCCTTGGTTTTTATATATAATTTGCATTTTTCTCTGAAATAAATTCATGTCATTTTTATACTGCTTAAGTAATTATTTTAACTTGCATTAACAGTGTTCAATTATGATTATTTTAGTTTATATTTTTAAAATACTACATAATTATATCTTTACCTTGCAATATGATTTTTAATAGATTTCATCATACAGAGCAACTATTTGATTCTTTACTTTCTTCTCCATCCCTCAACATAGCTTTTATATTAGAAAATGTCTTCTGAGTTGATAATCATATAAATGTTTACCCTCAATTTTTTATTCACTTGTAGATCTCTTATTATAAAATATGTTGATAAAATCTATCATTATTCAGCAATATAAAACACCAGATGTAAAGTACTTTATAGTCATACTCAGTTATTTATTATCTAATATGTAGCACTTTGTAAGGTCTAACAGTTCCTTTAAATTTCTAAGGAAATTTGTACCTATTGTAATTCAGTGTTTGAGATCTGTCAGAATTTCTTTAACCTGTCAGAGGTTTTGATATGCTATAATAATATTGATACATTTTAAAAGAAAATATAACACCATATTCCCAGAATCAAAGCCTTTCATATAAAAAAGTAGAAAAGAGTCATCACATTAAGATAGTGTTTGATTCCGTGGTTTTTCATTGCAGTACAAATTTGTTGCTCTGCCATGATATTCATTACAAATTTCTGTAAGTTTATTTTGATCCTTTGGGATTTGTATGACTTTCTTCTAATATTTAGTAAAATGATTTTAGAGTTGTACAGGTGATTATCCTTGAAATGTTTATCCAACTGATACCAACGATTGGCCGTTGTTTTGTAGTTCATAAAAACTTGAACATCCATTCTCTCTACAGTTTGATCCATACAACAACAGCTCTGTGAAGGTGGCAGCTTACAACTACTCTATTTAAAATAACATTCTGCTGATGAGAAAAATAAAATTCAAGATGGTGAATTCCTTTCTTAAAATCATAGATTTAAAGTTGACAGAGATGGAGTTAAAAATGATTCTTGTCAGCCCAGATCCCATGTTCTCTATTAAAATAACATCTTAGCTTTCAATCATCAAACTTTCTTGTGTCAACAAAGAAACATTTGGATGTAACTTTAGTTATCATAGAATGGGTTGCAGTTTGGCTATTAGAGGGCTAAGTGCTTTGGAGGTACAGCAGTTAGAGTAAATAGCATATAAGTTTTTAAGTTTCTTTATGCCAAAATATTAATGTAGTTTCCTTAGATAAAATATTTTTTAAAAATAAATGTATGCATAAAGACACAGGCAAACAGATTAAATTAGTAATAATTTGGAGAGTGCTTGTGCTCAGAGCAAGATACCCAAAAGTATGGTGCTGTGGCATGCTGAGTACCTTGAACTGAGGGCCTCAGAAGTGAGATCTTTCTACACTTCTCCTGCCCTCCTGCTTCTTTTTCTTCTCCAGGCAGGCCGTACAAACTAGAACTCCTCTTCGCAAGGTGGGTCATAAAAACCAGAACCCCTTTTTTCCAAAGCCAGCCATGAAAACCTAAAAAATATTTGTCTAACCTCCTCCCACCCTTCTGTGTAAGAGCTGGTTGTAATGAAATTCTCTGACCTACCTTGTCTAGCAGTAGGTCATAAGACCCTCATTCCAGAAGGGGTCCTGCCCTATGCCTCATAGGAAGAAATGCCACACAGGCAGGTTAAGAAGAATGTGAATAAACAGGTCTTGCTGGGTTCCTCGACTCAGTCTGTTTCATCAAAGAATACAATAGGCATTTCCCACCTCCCCCACCACCCCGCAGTGCCTTTGGCTCTTCATATCCAAAGGTTCCTGTGTCACATAAAAGTCTGATTAAATAAATCTCTTATGCTTTCCTCCTGTTAATCTGTCTTTGTCAACTTATATTTCAGACCTAGACAACAACCCTAGGAGGGTAGAGGAAACTTTTCCCCCTAACAGGAGGAAACATATGTATAAATATTTTTAAATTTGGCAATTCAAGTCGTAGCAAATTCCTCTTTATCATGTTAAATTAGATAATGCATATGAAGTTCTTATCACAGAGTGAGAGATAGGTTAAGTGTTGTGATGCTTTTGTTGATGATGATGATAATTCCACAGTTTGTGAAACACAGGGGTTTCACTTCTGAACCTGGGCAGGTGTTTGCGTTGTGTGGTTCTCCTGGGTTTATTTACATTTCACTCAGAGAAAGTGTTCTTAGTGACTTGCAGACAAATTAACTCAGGGTTGTTGAAGAAAGATTTTCTCTGTGAGTGAAACCCGGAAGTAGTCATTATCTGGGACAATTCTGCCTCATTCAAAAGCAGCTAAGATGGGGAAACCATGCGATAGCAATAGGTTTCTAAAAAGTGCTAGTAAGATGGTCTAATAATTTATTGGGGCCTACTGGGAAACTGTCAATTTAATTAACACTTATATATTACACAAACCCAAAAAAGTGAGATTGGGTTTTTACTGGATAATGCCAATTTATTAATATTTCTTTTTTTCTTTATAAGTAGTAACCAATCTGCAAAAAGACACTTTCTTTGTAAACCTTGATGGCTGTATTTAGCATCTTTTGATGAGATCTGACAGAAACAGTATTTATTACAATGGTGGAAAAATAATGATTTTTCTTTCTTCACTATTTGCTGCACATTTGTCTGTTGACAATCTACTGGAATGAAGAGCCCTCCTTACCTCCTTATTATCTAGGTGTTTTTCTGTGTATTGATCTGTACCTATCTATCTCCAATTATCTATCTGTCTACCCATCATTTTTCGATTATTAGTGTGAACTTAAGAATTCCTATTTCATTCAATGGATTATTTTCCATTTTGTACTTATTTATGCTTATTCTCATATTATCACAACTTTTCAACAAACCTGGGGATTTAGTAGCTCCTTCCAGCTGGCTCTTTTTTTTTTTGTCATTATTATTACCATTATTATTATTTTGAGCACTTTTTTACATTCTACAACATTTTTAAGGCTTGCCTTCCAGCCCTGAAAGGAATCCAGTCAATTCTCCAAGTCCTGGTTCCTTTCACTGGGGAATCATTATTTACAAATCAAGATGAAAAGTGTGTTTATTGTTGTCAGGATATCATTTCTGCTAGGCCCATTTGACTCACAGCACTAAGATTTCTGTACATGTGTATGTGTGTGTGCATGTATACATACTGAGTGCATACTTCTACCTTCAAGTTCAATCCACCTCCTGGCTCTTGTATGCCTTTCCTAGTCTGTATTTCTATGTTCCCTCGTTCATAATGAGAACTGAGGCTTTAAACACAAGCTCACTTACTCATTTACTCAATCTGACAATACACATAAAATAGATTCTGAAGTGCTAGACCCACCCCACTATGGAAACACAAACTACAGGAAAAAAATTCAAGATTTGAAGGTGGTTTTATTATCCCCTTGGACTGAGATTATGACAGTTGAAAATCTGTGTTCAGAAGTTACATGTATTCATTTGATTTAACTATGTGTATGAGTTGGTTTGGTTTTGCTTTTCCTTCCTTCAGTGTGGTTGTGTCATTCATACGAAATACATGGGATTAATTTGTTCCTGTTTCTGCTCAGATTTTTAAAAATTTCATATTGATTTACTTCTACTTCTTGAATATATAAGCTGTTAACATGCATAGGAATACTGTGGATCAAAAAAAAACTCATTTGACATTGCATTTGTTTATGGTTAGAATGAAGTCCTCCTTAAATTCCACTACTGGAAACATTTCAAGCTAGAGTAATATATTCTGTGCTCTGATAGTTGCCTTTCACTGGTTCATTAGAGTGGGATAGTAAACTTGTTTCCTTTCTAGTGTGAAGTATTCTGTTGCTGATGTGTGCCTCGAATACTGTGCTGAAAAGGCTTGTGTGAACAAAGACTGGATTTTGTAGAGATTCTACTACACCATGAGTATTGATGTCTGCCATAGACATGTAACCAGGACCTGGAAGCTTGTGTTTATTTCTTGTTTATTTATCAGGGGAAATCCTTACAAACTCTATTTTCTGTTGTTTGGTTTTGTTTTTTAAAAGGAGGGGCAGTTTATAATGGTACCTTCTGAACTCCGAAGATGGTTCTGAAAATTGAATCATATGCCATTTCTAAGTCTTTCGTAAATTATAAAAAATCTTAATATATCTCATTCTTGAGTTTGGAACATTATAGACACAAGGGTATATAAGTACTTTCTCTCTTATTTTTTTAAATACATTGTTTGTACCTTATTTTTGGCACTTCTACATGGTGGGAGTTGAAGTCCTACTTCAGAGATTATGGTCTGTAATTTTAGAGTATCTAAGAATAGCAGGATCAAAATTGACCACAAGCTAGTTCATACTGGCCCCTCCAGTGAGCCTATGGGATACCAGTGGGTCATGATTGCACAGCTTCCAAAAGCTTCCAAAGCTCTGCCATGTTCCCTTTAAAGATTGCCTCCACTGGAATCCTAAGAGCATCTGATCACAGCAGGAGGAAAACTTCAACTCACTGCCTTTTACATTTCATCAGCCTGACTCATGACCTTCCCAGCCAAACAGAGAACCAGTGATGGAGTCCATATATCTGCTTATATGTCCTGGCTTTCCTAGCATATCATACAAATAAACACGTTTCCCTGAAGTTTTCTAGTTCAGAGTGGTAGAATACTTGCCACCATGCCTTGATCCTCAAACGTGAAATCCCTCCAACTCGGCTGCCTATGGCTGGTGCTTCTGAATCAGTGAAACAGGAGCAGCACTGAGCACTTCTCCAGGCCAGGTTCTAAAACTGGCAATAAATTTGATTGAACAGCAACAGCCACAGGAGAATCAAATACTGTTTCTCTTCTGCCCATAAGGACTGATTTTTTAAAATCATTTTGGAAACCCCACGACTCATAGGTCACTCCTACTATATTATGAAGAATAAAATGCCAAGGCAGAATTACCATCCTGCAAAACAGAATATTGGATTTACGCATCTAAGACTCATCAGGAAATAGAGGAACTACAAGAGTAGCTTATCTGTATAGTAAATATTTTATTTTATTTTTCTGTTTTCATCTATTTGTTGACTAGGCCAAATGCAAAATACATTATAAAATAAAGAAACAAAACACAAAGTCACCTCCTTTGAATATTTATCTCCCTCTTTCCTGGCATCAGATTGTTTATTCATTTATATTTGTATTTATTATTCATCAAAGCACTTTGATATTTAAAGCTTCGTGTCAAGAGATGGAATGCAAATAGATACTTCTCAAAAAGGAACCCCAGAACTTTAAACTGTTTTTAAAACTCTAAAGGTAATTTTAGTTTCACTAAAGATAAGTGATAATTTGATCACTTGTTGTGATACATTCA
Source organism: Papio anubis (assembly GCF_008728515.1). Lineage (NCBI taxonomy): Eukaryota > Metazoa > Chordata > Mammalia > Primates > Cercopithecidae > Papio > Papio anubis. The sequence goes on along the minus strand of NC_044981.1, from coordinate 87,241,717 downwards.
TAGTTTTAAGTTAAGGTTCATGGGTGTATTTCACAATATTATTTAATTCATTTAAGTAGGGTTTTAAAAAGTCATTGTTAAATAGATGTTTCCAAATCAGCTGATTGTTTAATTGAATTTTATATTTTGAAAACATTTTTAAAGCTTGAAGTATTATGAAATCTAAAGCATTATATCAATTTGAAGATATATTGTAGAACCATATTATTCTTCTCAAATTATATAAGTGGGTAGATAGATGTAATTTTTCTTTAATTAGTGGATTAATTAAAACTTTCATTGTTGCTTTTTATTGAATATCTACTAAAATATACTGATCTATGAGATCACATCTTACTATTTATGGACTAAGGATAGTCTCAAACAAGAAAATACAATAGTAGACTAAATGCTTATAAAGTCTTTGTTTAAAAGCATACATTTTCAGCGTAAATTTGGGAGAGGTAGATTTACCGTGTGATCTTCCTTTATGATAAATTTCTATTATCAGAAAATGATTGCAAATATTGTAAAATATGTTGAATTTAAAAAGGTGAGATAGAGAAAAATAAAATTGAGGAAAATAATAATTGTGAGGCCACACTAATGTACCATACTGATAAACTAGACAAGGCATAGCATATGAAAATTATCATCGAATGATTTCTTGATGTTTCAACTACACAGAAAACTTAAGAGTATAAACTTCTTCTGTGGAGGGCAAATTATTAGGATCTTTTAAAAACAGCAATATATTACAAGCAGTTGTTTCTATAGGAGGGTTGTCAAATGTACCAGCTTTTGCTCAAATGAAATCAAGGTATTGTTAATGTTGGTTAAAAATAATTTCATTCTATATTTAAAAATACCTTGTGGCTCAATCTTGATTGTACATTTTAGATCCATCATTGTATGTTCTGACTCATTTTTGTCCTAAGAAGATAAATTTACCTGATAAAAGTATTTCATTTTCCACAACTAATGTAATATGCATGCATACACTTTACATTTTAGATTCATTTTTGCATTCTAAACTATAAGAACAGAATACCAACTGTAAAGGCATAAAGCCATTATTTAGTAGCCATTATTAATTTTATTTTGTTAGGAGACTTAGCTATATTGTGGCTATTATTATTTACTCAGAGAAACTAAATTTTACTCAATCTCAGTTACAAATCTTTGATATATTTAAATGTACTCTATGTATACTCTTTCTTTTTAAAATTGAATTGGTTTATTTTTCCTTTTCCAGATAATGAGTAATCCATCCATATCAAATGGACATTAGTTACATTCAACTGAAAAATGATTTTTAAAGAAATCATATTGAGCAGTCAAATAAAATATATAATAATAAAAAATACCTTTGGTTACTAATTTCTATTTAGTTCCTACTCTCTGTGCTGAAATGATACAGTATAGTTTCCATAGCAGGACTGCATGGGTCAATGCAGCTGCTGCTGGATTTTTAAACAATGGAGCTACAACCTTTTGAAGGTAGGGATTCATCACGGAAATCCTGACACAACCGTAACTGATGCCGTGTGAATCGCATTACTGAACTATGCATGCTGTAGTAGGTGCAGCTAGAACTGGCCCCACTTGTGTTTTGCAAACTTTGACCAAAGAGAAGTCTTTGACATTTCAGCAAGGAATGCAAGTGCCTTGCATGTTTTTATTTATATGGTGTGAATAGGAATGTGTTGCTGTATTCATTACCAGGTTAGCTTCTTGGGGTTGGCTAATCACTGGTCCTAATACAAATCCATGATCCCAGCTTTTCCAGATATTTGTATGGCAGGCAGCTACACAGCAGCAACTTCTGTAATCCCTTCTCCTGCAGTTAGAGCTACTAGAAAAGCTTAGTAATATCCCAGAGGCAAAGATGAAACGGTATTTCCACAGCCACTGTTTGCTGTAGAGAGCTTTTGAAGTCAAGCTTAAGATGTCTTTATTTCCCTACCAGAAAGAAATTTTTTTTTTGCCCTCTTTTACTCCAGTGTTGTCATGATGATGGTTTTCTGCTTGAAAAATATTCCAAGAAGCTGCAGCTCTCCCATAAAGCATTAGGGAATGAGAACTGCTTTTCATCAGGGGCTGTTGGAATCTGTAACTACAGTTTGTCACTGCCGAAACCCACGGCTATGCTGGTAGTGATCTCAATTTAAAACTCACAGTTTCTTTCTTATCAGGTTTAGGGCAGCCATGACTTTTACTGTCAGCTTACTGGGGACTGCCCTAGCTTTTAACTTTAGTGGTTAATTAAATTCTAAATTGGGTGTAGTGTAGAGCTCCCAATTCAACCTTTGTTCTATACCATCTAGAAAACACAAGCAGTAGCCCCAGAATGAACTGAAAGTTAAATTAATTGCAGTGGTAGGTAGCAAGGTGAAATTTAGATATAATTTATTAAAGATCGGGAACAGGATGTTACATGTTGATTTGAAGAGCTATCATTTCAGACAAACCCTGACCAGGGGATCACAGTGAAAAGTTGTAAGGAAATGTAAAGGGTAAAATAGCCTTTTAATTATTTATTTAATTAAGTAGCACAATCATCAAGTGCAATGGGATCCAAACAATTTTGGAGAAGAATATAGCAACAAGTTCTTATCAAAAAAATAGATGGAAGCAAGCTAAACATAAAACAAATAAATAACAACATAAAAGCAATACAGTCAGGGGAATTTGATGCTTCTTCATAAAACTGAGTTCTGCAAATATCTTCATACATAAGAAAAACGTACTCTTGGCAGGTAAGCAGGTGAATTTTTAGAAACCTTATTTTACAGATTTAAAATTTATTGCAATTATATTTTGAACTTAATGCAAAAGAAATTTCAGAAAAAAATGTCAAATTATACATATAAATTTTTAACTGAAAAAATTGACATTTGAAGAACTCTTGTTTTTCAGTACATAAATCTCAATATCATCAATAGACATTATAAAATAATGAGAATTATTTCATGAGGAAACAAAGGCTATCAGATGAGTTTTTCTTCCATGCTAAAGTTAAAAATTATGAAGAGTTTAAAAATTAGTAATTACTTTAATTAAGGAGTTATTCTCTTAATTTACGAAGGTTTGTGCTTAATCTGACAATCTCATCAATTAATAAAAGTGATTGAGAACAGTTTTGAATTTTGAAATATGTTTTTTAATGCCCCCCTTACTTCCAGAAAGGATTGGAGGAGCTGAGATACTTACCATATTACTACTACCTAGGTATATAATTTGTTTCACAGTGGTAGTCCAAATAGTTCAATATCAAAGTTGGGAAACATGACTAATGGGGTTAGTCCTAGGATGAGTGCTATTTAATAATTCCATCAATCATCTCAAAACATGCTCATTTACGTAGTTAATAACATCAGACTGGGAAGGATTACTTAGCACCTTGAAGGACAGAATTAAAGTACAGCGTGACCTTGAGAATTACCAAGTTTCACAAGTTATCAGAATCAAATTATAAAATCTTATGAAAAATGCATATTAATGTTGTTCTAACAGGCCTAAATACCCGAATGACAGATATCGATACAGGACTTTTGCTCCTTAGTTCAGCTACAGTCCAGGTTCTTGTCATAGGACCAGGAAAAAATAGGCACATGGACATATTGAAAGGTGAGGAGAATGGAATTTATTAAATGAAAGCTCTCAGTGAAAAAAAGGGTCCTGCCCACAGGCTCCCACATCCCAGGTTGAATATCAGGTCGCCACACAGGAGCTGAAGAGACCAGGCTTCTTCCACCTGCGTAAGGTGTGAATTCCCAGTGGCTCCACCCCATTCTCCCAGTGCATAGGTGGGCCCCCAGTCCAGCCATGCCCAGGCAAGTCCCTGGGCAGGATCCCTTATCTTCGCCCTCCATCTATCAGTATGAAACATGTAGATATATTAATTTTAGTTAAAAAGAATATCTCTGTCCCAGTGGGGAATAAAATGAATAGAAAAATCACTCTCTTCCTGAGAGACAATACTGCGTGCTGGTCAAGAGCATGACCACTGAAATTCTCTGGTCTGGGTTCAAATCCTGATTCTATCTTTCACTAATATGCCTGTTTATTGTCACATTACTTAATATCTCTTGGGTTCAACTTTCTCATCTGCTAACTGATGAAAATTGTAGTACTATCTTCATTAGACTTTTATGAGAATTAAACAAGGGACTCAAATAAGTGCCTAGAATGAAAAGAGCTACACAAACACAAATGTCTGTGATATGTCTATGTTCAAGGTCACTGAACAAGGAGTGAGCAGAACAATTTGAGACTATTAGTCATCCAGAATGACATTCTAAGAAAGGTGAGTTTAGATCTAGTTTTGAAGATGGCGAGGTTCATGGTTGGCATATAAAGAAAGATATTTGTTTCAGACAAGCACAATTATATTATTCCAGCACCCTAAAACTATTTAAATCAATATAGGGTACTTTTCATATCATCTCTTGACAACTAGAAAACATCTGTGACTTAAGAAATTGAGTGAGTTTCATTCCAAATGGAGAACCATGGAAAGTCTTATAAGAATACAATATGATAAAATATTGAGAATTACTGGCATGGTCTATTGGGTGAAAATTTGTACTTTGTGATTTTTATATAATAAGTGCTAAGAATAATTGAGTATTTCCTTATTCAACTGCAAACACAAATCAATGGCATTCAGTTCTGAAAAATCTCACTTTATTGAAAATGACATTTTCAATTTAAAAAGTAGCAAAATATAGCTACAAATAAAACAAAATGTAGCAAAACAAAATATAGCAGTATTTTGGAATAAATAATTCCCACAAATTATTGAAAACGAAATGTAGCAAAACAAAATGTAGCAACATATGAAAAGAAACTGTAGCAAATTTTTTAGAATAAATAATTAGCAGATTTTATTTCAGGCCCTCCTGAAATTTATGAATGTCATTCTTTCAGGTCAGTAATTCTCTCTAGAGATGAGTGAAAGTATCAGAATCATCTGGTAATACTACCCAGTAATACTAACAGGAGGATGATGCTTCTTCTGTCACTGTGAGAATTATCAACAAGTGAGTCACCGTTGGGCATGAGAAATCATATCAGGTAGTGCTGGCCATGAGAACTTCACAATGCTTTATTGTTATGTTAGATTCTACCATGTATGTCCTTCTTATATTTGAGTATACTTAGACTGACAGTTTAATTTATTCATGCCTCAGTTCTTTCATCTTTACTACAGGAATCTTACAAATTATTAAACTATAGTAGGAAAGAGTAATTTCAATGTTTTTCAACACTTCGAAAATATGAGTGCTATATGTGTGCAAAATTATAAGATATCACTATATGCTGAAAATAGCCACACCCAAGTTCATAATGATTTAGTGTACATAAAACACTGCCCCCGTTTGAACTTCAGTTAATTAGGTCAAGATAATTTGCCAATCTTTCTAACATTTTTCCCTGAGCACTAAGGAGCATTAGTGATAGACATCTCTGTAGTGCCTACAGATAGATGCTGAACAGAGCTGACTCAAGTGGTTTACTGAAATTGGTCATGCCCTACAAGCATACAGATTTGTGACCATTACTCACTCGTTCCTCAATGCCAGTTGTCATACGAATGTCCCCTCAGCTGTTTCCAGCTGCTTACTTTTAGTTTTGTACAAATGTAGCCCAAGCCTTACTAAATCCATCATTAAAGTTGTCATCAGAACCATTGAAACTGACCATAACAAGATCCAGAGATTTTTCAAAGAGCTGATCCTATTCATGTTTATTTGGGGCATTATCTTCCACCACTACAAATCATATCTTGTTTTCTTTAATACACTTCTGTTTTTTCAGCTGAATATATAGAAAAGTGTGTCGTTTTTTCATAAATGGTTCTTCTGTGTGCTTTTATTTATTTTAAGAAATACTAAGAATACAGTGTACTTCAGGATTTAATCTATAGCCTGCTGCTAAACTATTTATGTAAAAATAATAGCTAACACATTAAGAAAAATGATATTAAAACTAAACCCCCTGCAAGCACCTGAGAGAAATATCAAACTCTGCAAATGTTTCTTAAAGTTAAAATGGAAATACTTGATCAAATTTAAGGAGGCATTTCTTTAACCTTGGCCAAGAATTTCCTTCAACAGGGATGGGGGAAGGGATTAGTCATGAGATTAAGGTTTTAAATTTTTAATTTTAGTTGGCCACTTGAGTACCTGAAATAACTGAATAGGGTCAGGGTGGCATTCCACTGATTTCATTAGGAACAAATTATTTTTCTAATCATCTTCACTTCTGTTCAGTGCCTACTTTCTGATGATTACAATCTCAGGGGTGGTGAGAAGAGTGAATTTAATTTCAAAATATTAAATGTAAAATTTATGGTCCCTACAATAATAAATATTAAACAAACTCTCACTTATAATTTTTAGAATTGAGAGAACAAAAGTAACTTTGCCTCGAAGAACTCCTACTTTGATAATTAGTATTTTTCTTTTCAAATTTCTCTTTCTATCTGCCCTTTTCTTTCCAACATGTGGGGCTGTGACTTATCTAATTGCATTCATCACTTCTTCAAAAAAATCAACAAATATTTACTGAGTCTGCCAGGCCCCAGGTTCTGGATAAGACACTAAAGGTAATAATGTGCAATAGACAATGATACTTACTCTCATGCTGGCAATAGGTAAACTAAAAAAGCAAACAGAAAAATGACATGTAATGCCCTCATTAGAATTTCATGGTGGTAGGAATAAAGGACACAAACCAATCTTATGTTTGAGGAAGTGATGACTTTCCAATAGATAGACCTCACCCTGTGATTAGGCATTTGACACAGACACTGGAAAACAAAATAAAACAACAACACACAAACACTTTGACTCAATTTTGTAATACTTGGTTAGGTAGTGTTAGTAGTGCAGATGTACAAAACATTTAGTGAAATTTATTTCTCTTGTTTTATGGCTTAGTATATATTTCACTTTGAATTGCATGTAACATTGACATGTAAGCTGTGACCTGGGAAACATGAGGAGTTCAGGAATTTGGTGAAAAGACCTATCCCTGGCATGTGGAATAGATGTGACAAATGATCTGAAAGAAAACACAGCCTGTCCTAGAAACTGATAATGATTCTCTTACAAGAACATGAGTTTCTTTAATCAGAAAATCTTTCCTTAGTCATGTCTGTTAATACCAACATCTAGAGCAGTACTTATCAAATTTTAATATAAAATCACCTGGAGTATTTTGTTAAAATACTCAGAATTTTTTAGGTCAGAGATGAGCCTGTGATTCTACATACCTGACAAGTTCCCAGCTGATTTTGATGTTGCTGATTTGGGAACCACACTTAGAAACTCAAGAAGCTAGTACCTTGCCTAGTCAAATTGTATGGCTCACAATCTTATACAGACTTATACAGTAATAATTGAATAATTTAAATAAAATGAGACTATTTAAATAAATGTATATGTCATAAACTATGGAAGCATAGATGAAGACAGGAAACAAGTTATCCTGGAAGACTTCTGAGAAATGGCATTTGAGAAGAATCTTAATGTTTGTTTTGAATTTCAATGGATGAGCCAAGATTTTTACAAAGATTTCCTGTGGATGTTTAGCTCCAGGGAGTTTAGGGGACATGCAACAGATATGACAGTGATTAGAATAGTGGATTGAAGACTTTTTGAATAGTACCTTGCTAAAGCATGCAAACTGCAATCATTCCTAAGTTGACAAATTTAAATTCATGGGCAGTTGATGCAGAAAAAGTTTCTACATGTTGACAAAGTTTCAGTTAGAGAAAGTTGGCAATCTTAATCTCTATTATCTGAGTATTTTATCAGTTCTTTCCAGCATTTTCTTCACTAAACTGAGATCATTGGAAAAAAAATTCAGAAATTTCAATTGTAATAATTTGTGTGATACTTAGCATTGTGTGTGAGCTTGGTGAGACCAGGAACCTAGATATTGGTCAAACACCAGTTTGGATGTTGCTGGGAGGGTGATTTTTAGATGAGCTCAACACGAAAGTCAACAGACTTTGAGTAAAGCAGATTGCCCTCCATAATGTGGGTGGAACTTATCTGTTGAAACCTTAAGAGAAAACAGACTGAAGTTCCCTAAAGAAGATAAAATTCTGCCTCCAGACTATCTTTAGGTTTGAACTGCAACATCAACTTCCCTGGGTCCATATTGGACCCTGCTGATTTTTGGACATGCCAAGCCTCCGTAGTTGAGTGAGTACGCACACTCACACTCAAGCACACATGCAAATCCTATTGATTCTGTTTCTCTGGAAAATCCTGACTAATGCATTTTGCTTCCTCTAATTGTAAAAACATATTATATACATAGGACTGTCAGTGTTTATAAAAACAAAATTTTAAAAACTACATATCAAGATAGTTTTGAACACTTCTTAGGTAATGATTTCATGCTGTTTAGTTCCTCGGGGGTATTCAGGAAAAGAGTTGGGCTATCTTTAAGTATAGGTGTCACAATTAATGGATCAAACTACTACTTACAGAGAAAAAAAAAAAAAAACTGTTACAAGCATGAATAAATGAATGAGATACATTGCCTCAGTTCAGTTAATTTCAAAATATATTTGATGAGTACAGTTCTGTGCCAGACTTCAGCTAGGAACTGGGGATAGAAGATGACTGAGGCAGAATCTCTGCTATAAAGGAGAAGACACATGCAATATTATGTAGTAAGTGCAATGATAGGTTAACATGGAGTACTCATGAGGCTATAGTCAGTATCCAGCAGGGATGAGTAAATGAACACTACTCTACAAATAGCATCTGTTTGGAACATAGGCTGTTTGTGGTGTAGAGTGCCTTGTGGTTATTTTGGGAAAATAAGCCATTAACCGTGAACAGTACTACCACACAACCTCAATTAAGCATTCTTAAGGATTTTGTCATGGGGACCAAAATAACTGGAACAACTGGAAAACATAGCACTCTTGTGGAGTCTATCCTCAGTCTGAACTGCTTTGATAGTGTTATTAAGTCATAAGTTGAGGGGTTAGAGTCCTGGAAGAAGCAGCAAGGGAACACAGCAGAAATATGCCTACTTTTTCTGTGATTCTCTCTCCCTGCTGCTCTGACTGACCTGAGCACATTTGGGTGGATCCACATCACAAGCCTGTCAGCAGAGCCCTGCTGTCAGCAAGTCATGAAGGCCTCAGTCTCTTCACCTCATCGGTGCCCTCAAACTGAGACAGTAGAGATTTGTTGCCACTCACCTATTAGCCTGCTCTTTGCAACTGCCTGAAGTATTTCTTGGGTCACTCAGTTTAGACTGGGAATTTGGCTTGGGAATAGCTGAATGGCTCCAGACAATGATTATACTGCAGTGTGGTGACTTTGGGTTAATGTGCATTTTTAGGCCTTTTCCTAGGAACAGAAGGGAATAACCACATTACTTGTCATCCTAGACATTCAACCACTGGGCTGGAAAGATAGAATTTCCAGGCTTTCTTTGCTGGAAAGCCAAAGAACCATAATTATTTGGAAACAATTCAATGGTCACCTGATGTGCAATAAGCATTCATGAAATGTCAACATGATGATGTTGATGAGAAGTATTGGGTGATGAAGACAATTGCAACTAGAAGAGGAAATCATTGCTCTCTGCTGTTGTTTTTAGTGGACTTTTGTGTTTCATGTCATTTTTCTCATTTCTCAGATAAGGCAAATGAAACGAAGTGGGGAAAGATAAATTAAAATGTGCAAATTTGTCTGGGTCAACTAAATGTCAGGTAGCTGTCAAAAGAAATGCAAGGAGTGTGTTTGCTGCAAGCCACTTTTTCTGGTGTATTTTCTTTGCTTTAACTGATCACTACCTATGGTATGTAGCCATTCACAGGCAAATGCACATGGATAATTTTCCAGAGGTCTAGAGTAGAATACAGCTGCTTCAGCAAATTGAGTGAGAAAAGAAAGAGACCCACCCACAAAGACACACTAGTGCATGCATGTGCGTGTGAGCTCATGCACACACACAAACACATTTCTACTGTTCACATCTATTAACAGTTCCTTGAGCTGGAAAGGGAGGTAACAATGGTAAAGGGAGGCAATGCAGGGGCTGAACATCCAAAGATATATTTTAATTTTCAAATTTAGAACTAACTGCGAAAGCCAGAAGAGTAGTGTCTGTGTGCCACTGACTATTCATTACATTGCTGACAGCAACATTATCATTTTAGCAGATGATACAACAACTTCACTAAATTGTGGTGTTTCTTGCAACTGTGTGAGTGTGCCTTTGACACTGAAAAAAAATCCTACAGTGAAGCTTCCAATAATTTTATTCTTGTTGTTACCACTTAAAAATTCTCACTGATTGAGATGTTACATATCATTTTGAGTGGTGTTAACTTAATTATTTCTTATCTGTTGAGGATTTAAACATGCTGGTGTAGCTGGCATTAATTATTTAATAAAGAAGAAAATGATCTGTAGAGTAGGGATGTACTGTAGATGAAGCTGTTTTTTTTAAAAAAATCTTGCCCTTAATTTCATCTCTTTTTTTTTTCAGACTTCAAAAAGGTTCATGGTACCTGCAAATTAATTTTAGATAAAATAGGGAAATTTTAAGTACAGGAGCTGAAAACTTAATAGTCTGTTTTATTAATGAAGGGTTTGCTTATCAGTGCCTTTAATTTCTTGAAATGCTTCCTTCTCAAGCGTGGCAGGAAATATTGAAATGTCAGACCCCCATGGGAGCCACCAAAATATTCATGAGTGCCTCAGAGAATGTTATCTATGTACAAAGAGAAAAAATATATGACTAGATATAGATCAGGAAGAACTTAATTTTGTTCCTACATGAAATGCCTTACAAATGAAGATGTATTTTTTTCTATAATCAAAATTTATTTCTCATAAACTGCAAAATTCTAGCCATTCATTAAAACACAAAATGATTACAAGTAAGTGATAGTAGTTAAATAATATTTAAATGATTTAAAAAATTAAAAAGACTAATGTACATGCCTAAACAATGTGGAAAGAGAAGAATCCCACCCACCACAAAAAAGAACACAAATCCATCTTGCTCTCTAATCAGGAACAACCCTCAGATTTCTTCTCACTTTTGGCATCTCTCCTTTACATTAAATCTGACTGCTGCAATTACCTTAAATCATTCTACCTAAAATATGTTATCAGCTTCGAATATCCCCTCAGTAGAGAAGATATATAGTTTTCACTTGGGCAGTTCTCCTATTTTCAGCTAACTGATTATAAAATCATCCTCATTTTCAATTTAGATCTTTATTTTCTTCCTCTCCATAGAATGTGTGCTTTCTAAATCCAGATTTCTTCTTCAGGGTAAATTCCATTTTGAGATATGGTATATTAGAGGCAAAATAATAATTTTAGTTTTGAGTATTAAGTTGCTCAGGGAGCAGGGGTGCAGAGGGCGGTAATGTTGAGAAACCGATAAAAGGAATAGACTAAAGAAAGTCCGAAAGAGAGAGAGAGAGAGAGAAAAAAAATGATTATTGGTGAAACAAATTTTCTATTATTTCCTAAAGGTTTTTGAGATGACCAAAAGTTGAAGCTATTGAAAAACATTATATTTATTTATAGCTGTCAATCAGTTTTTAGAATGGATTTTAAAGAATCAATAACAATTTTAAAACTCCTTCATAAATGATAATTGTATTTTGTCAGTTATATAAGTTCAGATTCTCCTTTTCTGTGTATGGTTTAGGTGAAGGGCACCCTCTGAAATCAATTGACATGATTATAGTTGGAGTTACCATTTTACAACCTTAAAATATAATTGATATGACTATGTTTTAATTGTTCAAATAATACTTAAGAACTTATTATAGTTTTGGTATTTATTACAGTAAGTTATCAAAATAATCTATGGGTCACATTTGAATACTCTTCTACAATAGAAAAAGCTTGACGTGTACCTTATATAAAGTGAAGCTGGTATGCACAGAATATACAGCAAAGTATATTAAAGAATTGATTTGGATAATTTTGGCAGAAGATGATCATCTGGAGTAATATATAACTCCATAAGTAATTTGTTTAAAATATGAAGACAGAGATGGAAAGAAAAAAAAAGTAAGGTCTTTAGTCAAATAGCAGTGGATTTTTAAGTCTAGAGGCCTCACTTTAGTACCAATAACCAGTTCTTCCCATTCAAATATTTATACTGCCTTTAGAACATTATTTAAGGAATTTTTAAAAATGACTGGTAGAGATAATTTCTTATTCTTTGTTCTTATTAATATGATTATATCCTCCTTTTATCTTCAACACTTTTTTTCAATTGCATATCATTCAGATAAGTAAAATAATTCCACATTTTCACTAATCATTGAGAAATGTAGAAACATCTACCTGTGGGGCTCTTCATGTAATGCTAGAAGGATGTCAATCAATAACTTTTGGAGGAACAATTTGATAACGAGTAATGAAAAACCAGAAAATTCACAAACTCATTAATTTGGATTCTCTTTATGTAACCGATGCTAAGGAAACAATAAATAATACACACACAAATGTATATATAAAGATTTTCTAGTACTGTTCAGTTTAAAATGCAGAAAGCAAACTGAAAACATCAAATGTCTCCCTAAAAAATCCCCTCATGGGAATGGAATAAATAAACAATAGTTCACAGATTTCTAGCACACTGAACTACTTAGCACCAGTTAAAATGTTGTTAGAAGAATATTCAATAAATGAAAAGAGTAAATGAAATACAATTAACGTGGAAAAGAGAGTTGCTCTGATCTCATTTCTTTTACAAAATGAATTCCATGTATTTTTAGGGAGAATAAAGTCCCAAAATGTATATTACACAATTTTAAAATGTAAAAAAATTTCAAACATTTTGCCAGTTGAAAGTTTTAAAATACTAGACAATAAAAATCATGTTTTTCAATCCAAATAACATGTATGGTGAAACTCTCAAAAGGCTTCATATTTCCTGTTTCTAAAATCTTGACCCACATGAGAAGACAGTTTCGGAAGCAGTAAGACCTGTTCAAGAATCCTGAGCTGTTCCTGGGAGATTCTCCTATGCCGTGCACCGTGTGCACCACTCAATTATTTCCTCCTCCTCCTTGTCTTCCGTTATCTTATTCCTACTTCTCTCCTCCTTTCCCTCTCTTCTCTCAAACTGAATCCTGCTCATCCTACCAGCTCCTCTTCCCATTCTACTTGCTCCTTTTTCTCCTCCTTGCCTCTACTTTTTGCAGCTACCTTCCTCTTATACTCTTTTTTCCTCCTATAGTATTTTTTCTCTTTATTCTTTTTCTCGTCCTCCACTGATGAACTTTTGCTGACTGGAGAGTCTGAGGACTGACTATAGGTATGTCTTATCTAGGTCATGTGCTGTCTTTTGCTTTGCTGCCTTTCTAATAATAACAACCATAATGGGATTTTAAGAAGAAAACACCCTCTGATTTAGAATCTAATAGATAACCTCTGAGAGCTAAAGACAAGAAGGCTTCTAAGAGTATCAGAGTATCATGAAGCCTGCCATAGCAATGACCATAACCTTAACACATACTTATAAAAGCTTGTGCTATAATTCTTTTTTTTTTCTTTTTTCCTTTTTTTATTATAATTTAAGTTCTAGGGTACATGTGCACAACGTGCAGGTTTGTTACCTATGTATACATGTACCATGTTGGTGTGCTGCACCCATTAATTTGTCATTTACATTAAGTATATCTCCTAATGCTATCCCTCCCCCTGCCCACAATAGGACCCGGTGTGTGATGACTCCCTTCCTGTGTCCAAGTGATATCATTGTTCAATTCCCACCTATGAGTGGGAACATGCAGTATTTAGTTTTCTGTTCTTGCGATAGTTTGCTGAGAATGACAGTTTCCAGCTGCATCCATGTCCCTACAAAGGACACGAACTCATCCTTTTCTATGGCTGCATAGTATTCCATGGTGTATAAGTGCCACATTTTGTTTATCCAGTCTGTCACTGATGGACATTTGGGTTGATTTCAAGTCTTTGCTATTGTGAATAGTGTCACAATAAACATAAGTGTGCATGTGTCTTTATAGCAGCATGATTTATAATCCTTTGCGTATATACCCAGTAATGGGATGGCTAGGTCATATGGGTATTTCTAGTTCTAGATCCTTGAGGAATGCCATGCACTGTTTTCCGCAATGGTTGAACTACTTTACAGTCCTGGCAGTGTAAAAGTGGTGTTATTTATTTCTCACGTGCTCTCCAGCACCTGTGGTTCCTGACTTTTTAATGATTGCCATTCTAACTGGGTGTGAGATGATATCTCATTGTGGTTTTTGATTTACTTTCTCTGATGGCGGAGATGACATTTTTCATGTGGTCTGTGGCTGTATGAATGTCTTCTTTTGAGAAATGTCTGTTGTTCATATCCTTTGCCCGCTTTTGATGGGGTGTTTGTTTTTCATGAGTTTGATTGAGTTCTTTATAGGTTCTGGATATTAGCCCTTTGTCAGATGGAGTAGGTGCAAGAATTTTCTCACATTCATAGGTTGCTGTTCACTCCTGATGGTAGTTTCTTTTTGCTGTGCAGAGCTCTTTAGTTTTAAATAGATCCCATTTTAATAATTTTGGCTTTTGTTTGCTTTGGTGTTTTTAGACGCCAGAAGTCCTTGCCCATGCCCTGCCTATCTTGAATGGTATTACCTAGGTTTTCTTCTAGGGTTTTATGATTTTAGGTCTAACATTTAAGTCTCTAAATCATCTTCAATTAATTTTAGTATATGGAGTGAGAAAGGATCAATTTCAGCTTTCTACTTATGGCTAGCCAATTTCCCAACACCATTTTATTAAGCCGGGAATCCTTTCCCTGTTTCTTCTTTTTTCAGGTTTGTCAGAGAGATCAGATGGCTGTAGATGTGTTGTATTATTTCATGAGACTCTGTTTATTCCATTGGTCTATATCTCTGTTTTTGTTACCAGTATCTGCTGTTTTTGGTTACTGTAGCCTTGTAGCATGGTTGAAGTCAGGTAGCATGATGCTCCAGCTTTGTTTTTGGCTTAGCATTGTCTTGGCAATGCTGGGGTCTTTGGTTCCATAATATGAGTTTAAAAAGCAGTTTTTCCAATTCTGAAGAAAGTCATTGGTGACTTAATAGGATGGCGGTAGAATGTCAGTACGCCTGGGCAGCCATTTTACAATATGGATTCTTTACCTATCCATGACATGTCTTCCATTTGTTTTGTGTCCTCTTTTATTTTACTGAGCAGTGGTTTGTAGTTCTCCTTGAAGGGTCCTTTACGGCATCCCTTGTAAGTTTAGTTCCTAGGTATTTTATTCTCTTGAAGCTATTGTGAATGAAGTTCATTCGCTTGTTTGGCTCTCTGTTGTCTGTTACTGGTGTATAAGAATGCTTGTGATTTTTTACTTTGCTCCGATTTCTGTGTCCTGAGACTTTGCACAAGTTGCTTGTCAGCTTAAGGAGATTATGGGCTGAGAAATGGGGTTTTACTTCTAGACATACAATCATGTCATCTACAAACAGGGACAATTTGACTTCTTATTTTCTAACTGAATACCCTTGATTTCTTTCTCTTGCCTGATTGCCCTAGCCAGAACTTCCAACACTATGTTGAATACCGGAGGAATTGGTGAGAGAGGGTATCCCTGTTTGTGCCAGTTTTCAAAGGGAATGCTTCCAGTTTGCCCATTCAGTATGATATTGGCTGTGGGTTTGTCATAAATAGCTCTTATTATTTTGAATCACGTTCCATCAATGCGAATTTATTGAGAGTTTTAGCATGAAGGGCTGTTGAATTTGTCAAGGCCTTTTCTTGCATCTATTTGGGAATAATCATGTGGTTTTTGTCTTTGGTTCTGTTTCTATGCTGGATTCACGTTTATTGATTTAGCATTATGTTGAACCAGCCTTGCATCCCAGGGATGAAGCCTAGTTGATCATGGTGGACAGCTTTTGGTGTACTACCTGATTCCAGGTGCAGTATTTTTATTGAGGTTTTGCATCAATGTTTCATCAGGGATATTGGTCTAAAAATTCTCTTTTTGTTGTATCTGTCAGCCTTTGGTATCAGGATGATGTTGGCTTTGTAAAATGAGTTAGTGAGGATTCCTTCTTTTCTATTCATTTGGAATAGTTTCTGAAAAGATGACAACTCCTCATGTACCTCTGGTAGAATTAGGCTGTGAGTGCATCTGGTCCTGGACTTTTTTTTTTAGTTTGAGCAGGCTATTAATGTGCCTCAATTTCCAGAGCCTGCTATTGGTCTATTCGAGGTCCAACTTCTTCCTGGTTTGATCTTGGGAATTAAGTGTCGAAATTATCAATCCATTTCTTCTAGGTTTTCTAGTTTATTTGCGTAGAGGTGTTTATAGTGTACTCTGATGGTAGTTTGTATTTCTGTGGGGTCGATGGTGATATCCTCTTCATTACTTTTTATTGCGTCTATTTGAGTTCTTCTCTTTTCTTCTTCATTTGTCTTGCTAGCGGTTTATCAATTTTGTTGATCTTTTCAAAAAACCAGCTTCTGGATTCATTGATTTTTTTGGAGGGTTTTTTTGTGTCTCTGTCTCCTTCAGTTCTGCTCTGATCTTAGTTATTTCTTGCCTTCTGCTAGCTTTTGAAAGTGTTTGCTCTTGCTTCTCTAGTTCTTTTAATTGTGATGTTAGAGTGTCAATTTTAGATCTTTCCTGCTTTCTCTTGTGGGCATTTAGTGCTGTAAATTTCCCTCTACCCATTGCTTTAAATGTGTTCCAGAGATTCTGGTATGTTATATCTTTGTTCTCTTTGGTTTCCAAGAACATCTTTATTTCTGCCTTCATTTTGTTATGTACCCAGTAGTCATTCAGGAGCAGGTTGTTCAGTTTCCATGTAGTTGAGCGGTTTTGAGTGAGTTTCTTAGTCCTGAGTTCTAGTTTGATTGCACTGTGGTCTGAGAGACAGTTTGTTATAATTTCTGTTCTTTCACATTTGTTGAGGGGTGCTTTACTTCCAACTATGTGGTCAATTTTGGAATAAGTGTGATGTGGTGCTGAGAAGAATGTATATTCTGTTGATTTGGGGTGGAGAGTTCTGTAGATGTCTATTAGGTCCACTTGGTTTGGGATAAGTTCCATTCCTGGATATCCTTGTTAATTTTCTGTCGTTGATCTGTCTAATGTTGATAGTGGGTTGTTAGGTCTCCCATTATTATTGTATAGGAGTCTAAGTCTCTTTGTAAATCTCTAAGGACTTGCTTTATGAGATCTGGGTGCGCTCCTGTATTGGGTTCATTTATATTTAGGATAGTTAGCTCTACCTGATGAATTGATCCCTTTACCATTATGTAATGGCCTTCTTTGTCTCTTTTGATCTTTGATGGTTTAAAGTCTGTTTTATCAGAGACTAGAATTGCAACCTGTGCTTTTTTTTGTTTTCCATTTGCTTGGTGGATCTTCCTCCCTCCCTTTATCTTGAGCCTATGTGTGTTTCTGCATGTGAGATGCATCTCCTGAATACAGCAAACTGATGGGTCTTGACTCTTTATCCAATCTGCCAGCCGTGTCTTTTAATTGGACCACTTAGTCCATTTACATTTAGGGTTAATATTGTTATGTGTGAACTTGATCCTGTCATTATGATATTAGCTGGTTATTTTGCTCGCTAGTTGATACAGTTTCTTCCGAGCATCAATAGACTTTACATTTTGACATGTTTTTGCAGTGGTTGGTAGCGGTTGTTCCTTTCCATGTTTAGCGCTTCCTTCAGGACCTCTTGTAGGGCAGGACTGGTGATGACAAAATCTCTAAGCATTTGCTTTTCTGTAAAGAATTTTATTTCTCTTTCACCTATGAAACAGTTTGGCTGGATATGAAATTCTGAGTTGAAAATTCTTTTCTTTAAAAATGTTGAATGTGGGCCCCCACTCTCTTCTGGCTTGGTGAGTTTCTGCTGAGAGATCTGCTGTTAGTCTGAGGGGCTTCCCTTTGTGTGTAACCCGACCTTTCTCTCTGACTGACCTTAACATTTTTTTGTTCATTTCAAATTTGGTGAATCTGACAATTTTGTGTCTTGGAGTTGCTCTTATTGAGGAGTATCTTTGTGGCATTCTCTGTGTTTCCTGAATTTGAATGTTGGCCTGCCTTACTAGGTTGGGGAAGTTCTCCTAGATGATATCCTGCAGAGTGTTTTCCAACTTCGTTCCATTTTCCACGTCACTTTCAGGCACATCAATCAGACATAGATTTGGTCTTTTCACATAATCCCATATTTCTTGGAGGCTTTGTTCATTTCTTTTTACTCTTTTTTCTCTACACTTCTCTTCTCGCTTCATTTCATTCATTTGATCCTCAATCGCTGATACTCTTTCTTCTAGTTGATCGAGTCGGTTACTGAAGCTTATGCATTTGTCACGTTGTTCTTTTGTTATGCTTTTCATCTCTATCAGTTCTTTTAAGGTCTTCTCTGCGTTGATTATTCTAGTTAGCCATTCTTCCATTCTTTTTTCAAGGTTTTTAATTTCTTTGCACTGGTTATGTAGTTCCTCCTTTAGCTCTGGGAAGTTTGATCGACTGAAGCCTTCTTCTCTCAACTCATCAAAGTCATTCTCTGTCCAGCTTTGTTCCGTTGCTGGTGATAAGCTGCATTCCTTTGGAGGGGGAGATGCACTCTGATTTTTTGAATTTCCAGCTTTTCTGCTCTGCGTTTTCTGGATCTTTGTGGTTTTATCTGCCTTTAGTCTTTCATGATGGTGACGTACTGATGGGGTTTTGGTGTGGGTGTCCTTCCTGTTTGTTAGTTTTCCTTCTAACAGTCAGGACCCTCAGCTGTAGATCTGCTGGTGTTTGCTTGAGGTCCGCTCCAGACCCTGTTTGCCTGGGTATCAACAGCGGAGGCTGCAGAAGATAGAATATTGCTGAACAGCAGGTGTTGCTATCTGATTCTTGCTCTGGAAGCTTCGTCTCAGGGGTGTACCCCGCCATGTGAGGTATGAGGTGTTGATCTGCACCTAGAGGGGGATATCTCCCAGTTAGGCTACTCAGAGGTCAGGGACCCACTTGATCAGGCAGTCTGTCCGTTCTCAGATCTCAACCTTCATGCTGGGAGATCCACTGCTCTCTTCAAAGTTGTCAGACAGGGGCATTTACCTCTGCCGAGGTTTCTACTGCTTTTTGTTTAGCTATGCCCTGTACCGAGGAGGAGTCTGCAGAGGCAGGCCAGCCTCCTTGAGCTGTGGTGAGCTCCACCCAATTTGAGCTTCCTGGTGGTGGCTTTGTTTACCTACTTAAGCCTCAGCAACGGCTGGCGCTCCTCCCCCAGCCTCGCTGCCACCTTGCAGTTAGATCTCAGACTATTGTGCTAGCAATGAGGGAGGCTCCATGGGCTTGGGACCCTCTAGGCCAGTTGTGGGATATAATCTCCTGGTGTGCCGTTTGCTAAGATCCTTTGTAAAGTGCACTATTAGAGTGGGAGTTGCCCGATTTTCCAGGTGTTGTATGTCTCAATTTCCTTTGGTTAAGGAAAGGAATTCCCTTCCCCCTTTTGCTTCCCAGGTGAGGCGATGCCTCACCCTGCTTCAGCTCTGGCTGGTCGGGCTGCACCTGCAGACCAGTGCCAAGTCTCCGACATGCCCCAGTGAGATGAACCCAGTACCTTAGTTGAAAATGCAGCAATCACCCATCTTCTGTGTCACTCACCCTGGGAGCTGGAGGCTGGAGCTGTTCCTATTCCTGTAATTCTTTTTTATGCTAACAAAGCTGAATCATTTATGAGTTAATTATATATTGTATAGTGTAGTAATAAAGATGCTGCTCTTGTATTTTAAAATGTGGTCTTTTATGAGACAGTACTGGTTAAAGGTAGTATTTAAAATGATAAAAATATCCCATATATTATTTAAAAATGCATCTAAAACTATGTGAACAATGAAAAGTTTAGGTATTTCTACTCAACATCACACATACCTAATTTAACAGCTCTTTTATATTTATAAATCTTTATGAAAATCTGGAGTTACGTTCTCAGGACTGCATTCTCTTTTAAGTCCCCAACCCCACATCTACTCAAGAGCTTGCTTGGATGCCAACAGGAGAATATAAAGTAAACACAAGGCTAGCCCCGAACAAGTGACTAAAGAAAAATAAATATCCTGCTGGACAAAAGATCCAAAGACCTACAAAGTAAGATATTTAAGCAAAGCATTGCAAGCCAAATGGCACTCCATGTTCATGTGAAAATGTTAACATTCAAAGCGTGCAACCATAATTATTCAGAACCTGTAAGGTTTGTTAATGCTGCAAATAGCTGATAGTTGTCACCCACTACCCAGCCATTTTCCTAGCAAGGCACGGGGAATCAAATTAAGATTCATTCTAAACCAGGAAAAGTTATGATTTCAGTGTTTTGAGGGGCTTCTCAGATGATGGGTGATGTTAAGAAAGCCAAATAACAAGGGGAAAGTGTTTGAAGCCATGAAGCAGCATGCACTCTGAATCTTTGTGGGAAATGCCACCCATGACCTTCAGAAGGGAATGTGCACTTGGCAGGATATGTTATCTGAGTTTGCTTTCTCATTACCTCTTTTGAGTCTTTGGAATAGATTATCTCTGGTCTTTATTCGATCTCAAAGCTTATGATCTTCCACACTTTTGTGAAAGCTGTCCCCCTCCTCTCCAGAAATAAACACACACACACACACACACACATACACACACACACTCCAACATGTTTTATTTCTGCCATTACTGTGAATGTTGGAAAAAATGCTGCATATGTAACTAGTTCATTGAACAATCTAAACTTAAAATGATTTTAGTTTTTTAAAAATTCTCTGGTCACTCTTAAGTAGAACAATTCCATCTAGGATAAAAATTCAGTCACACTTCCAATGTATTGTTCTTCTCCTCCCCTTCCCTCAGTGATGAACCTGGAGAGTTTTGGGCCTGCTCTTCTGCTTCTCCTTTCATCCCCCTAGTGGGGCATCCCTTCTTTTTCCTTTTGTGAGTGAAGACTCAGGAATTGGAAAGACAAAATGTCTTGCTGCTGCAAGACTTGCTTCTTAACTGTCACTGTTTTTCTGGTCAAGAATGATCACCCAAGGCCAGGTGCGGTGGCTCACGCCTGTAACCTCAGCACTTTGGGAAGCCAAGGTGGGCAGATCATGAGGTCTGGAGATCAAGGGCATCCTGGCTAACATGGTGAAACCTTGTCTCTACTAAAAATACAAACATAAGCTGGGTTTGGCAGCATGCACCTGTAGTCCTAGCTACTCAGAAAGAGGCTGAGGCAGGAGAATTACTTGAACCCAGGAGACAGAGGCTGCAGTGAGCCAAAATTGCATTACTGCACTCCAGCCTGGGTGACAGAGTGAGATTCCGTCTCAAAATAATAATAATAATAATAATAATAATGATGATCACCAAGTGATTTCCACACCACCAGACCACCAGCATCCTAATGCTGGCTCTTAAGCAGATTGACACATGAGCCTTGCTGGTATCCCTGCAGGTTCCCTCCATGTATATGCTATTGAAGAGAGAAGGCAGTTTATCATAACAAAAGAAGGATAAAGCCACAACACTCACTAATGGATCACATGTTCTCATTTAAAGCCTTTGTTTATTACTGTCCTAAATTCATACTGCCATCTTATTATACTAACTGGGAAGTTAATATTTGGAAGAAGTATTGTTCCGTTGCTTATTGGTGGTGTGCATCTGTGTGTGTATTTGCAAAACTTAATAAAATCCTAAGATGCTTAGTACCATTTTTTTTTTTTACTTGCTTGCTTTAGGATACTCTTAGGGTACCTCTCCCCAAGATTCTATCAAAGTGGCCAATTTAGGGAAACAGGAAATGGTTCACTGAATCTCCTATTAATCCATATTGAGATGATGGTTCTGAGACATTATTTTATTCATTTTCCTAGGAGAAATTTACGCCAAAAATTATTCTTTTGGTTAAAGAATAAGGACTGAATTGGGTAGAAGAATCCAAAGAAGATATGGACAACAAAACTATGCACAAGGCAAAGTGTGGCTAGGCTGCTCAACATTGAAACCCATAAAGAATGTAACTCTAAAATTTGAATTCCATTTCTTATCTCTTTCCTCTATATTAATATAAATGACCTTCAATATGGTATAGCTTTCTTCATCTGTTGGGAAATGTGGTCACCAAAATCCTACATTCACCATGTAAAAACTTTGAAAGACCATAGGGTAAGGGTCTAGTTTTCCCAAAATTTACAAGAACTTCATTGTGACCAGTAAGTTATGAACAGTGAAGTAACATCATATAAAAATGAAGTCCAGGCATGGTGGCTCATGCCGGTAATCCCAGCACTTTGGGAGGCCGAAGTGGGTGGATTACGAGGTCAGGGTTTCAGGACCAACCTGGCCAAGATGGTGAAACCCCATGTCTCCTAAAAATACGAAAAAATTAGCAGGGCATTGTGGCAGGCACCTGTAATCCTGTGAATTTACTAAAAACATTGAATTCACTTTAAATAAGTGAATTGTATGGTATGTGAATTATATGTCAATCAATCTGTTTAAAAAAGACAAGTAGATCTCGCGTTCCCAGGAAATGAAACAGTTAATTTTACAAGCATATTCGCCACTACAACACATACAAACACTAACAGAAAAGATTTACCTAAGAATACACAATAGAAAAATATACAAAGTAGATGTCAAATTATCCACCTACAAAGAACTAAGCACATAATGCATAAACAAAACTGAAGAAAATGGAATAACTGAAGCTAAATGGATTAATCAGTAAAAGATTTATAAGTGATGTCAATAGTTTGTTCATTTATTGAAGAGGGTAGCAGACTTTTGCCTAAGAAATAGAATGATCATACATCCATCTCAGTTGGCCTGAAACATTTTCAATTTATGTTGACTATCTTGGCATCCTGATTTAGATTTGTCTTGGATTATTCTTATTTTTTTATTTATTTTTATTTTTTACTGAATAGTGTAATGAAATGTTGCTCTAAAATAAGATGAGATGGTTTTGATAGACTTCTACTTTGTATTTTCGTCATCTGCATTAGTCTCCTCTAGTATTTAATAAAACAAATGTACAATGGACATATTTTTCATTTTAATATGTGCATAAATAAGAAATACAAGCAGCAATAACCTCTCTTTTTCCAACCTTTCCTATCCTTTCCTTGTCAAGATGACAACTGGAAGGCACTTGCTGATAAACCAAGTGTACATAGGCAAGGTGCTTGTGCTGGGTGCTGAGTGTAAGTAGCTGAAAACAGCATTAGACACTGCTATCTTTGCTGGGTTCACTACCTGAAAAATACAGGAAGGATACCAGATCATCAGCCTATACGGTCTGTGGGGGACATGGACAAACATCGTCAGATATCTACTAATAGGTCAGATATATCTGAAATGTGTACAGGAAACAGAGGTCATTGAGTCCACAGAATGGTCTGGAGTGCTTTTATCATTTAGTGTAAAACTACAGTTACCTATTTTATGGCAACCCATTTTTTAAATTTTCCAAGTAGCAATGAAGTAGTTTATGTGTAATGAGGCATTTACTTAATTTTTACTGTTTCTACAGTTTTTATTTTAATTTCAGAATTTCTATAACTTTTTCTATGTTTTAATTGTCTCATGGAGTCTTGTTTCTTAACTTTTCTTTCTTTTAAATCTTTTCTATATCGTTATCCTTCTTCTTCTTTTTATTTTAATTAGTTATGCCCAAGCAAGTTCTACAAATTATTCTTATCAAAACTGAGTGCTTAAGGGGAGCACAGATTTATGCTTGAGTCAGCCCAGCTTAACTGGTGTGTCTAGTCCCACAGAAGATGTCATCCACCAATGTCTGTAGAGATTTCTTCAAGACCAAGAGTGTTCTTTTCAGTGTATTCAAGATATTACCTTCTTCTAAGTCATTCTATTTCAGTGAATGCCAGAATCACTCAAAAATTATGATCTGGATTTCTGTATCCCAAGAAGGTAACATATATGTGTACTTTCACTACTGTTGACATTTATCATTCAATATGGGTGCCATAAGGTTATCACTGACCAGATGAAAAGCAGAAGACCTAACCTTCAGAAAATTCCTTATCCTCAACTTCAAATATGAGCAATTATTTTGAGAAGATTCTGCTTGAAAATGGTAGGTCACAAGCAGCTGCCGAGGATTGTGCTTGCATACCACTCTGAAAAATGTAACTTTTTATTATTTTTTAAAATTATGCTTTAAGTTCTGGGGTACATGTGCATAATGTGTAGATTTGTTCCATAGGTGTACATGTGCCATGGTGGTTTGCTGCACCCATCAACCCGTCACCTACATTAGGTATTTCTTCTCATGTTATCCCTCCTCTAGCCACCCACCGCCCCACCCCACAACCCCCATAGGCCCTGGTGTGTGATGTTCCCCTCCCTGTGTCCATGTGTTCTCGTTGTTCAGCTCCCATTTATGAGTGAGAACATGTGGTATTTGGTTTTCTGTTCTTCTGTTACTTTGCTGAGAATGATAGTTTCCAGCTTCATCCATGTCCCTACAAAGCACATTAACACATCCTTTTTTATGGCTACATAGTGTTTCATGGTGTATATGTGCCACATTTTCTTAATCTAGTCTATCACTGATGGGCATTTGAGTTGGCTCCGAGTCTTTGCTATTGTGAATAGTGCCTCAATGAACATATGTGTGAATGTGTCTTTTTTTTTTAATTAATTTATTATTATTATTATACTTTAAGTTCTAGGGTACATGTGCATAATGTGCAGGTTTGTTACATATATATACTTGTGCCATGTTGCTGTGCTGCACCCATCAACTCGTCAGCACCCATCAACTCGTCATTTACATCAGGTATAACTCCCAATGCAATCCCTCCCCACTCCCCCCATGATAGGCCCCGGTGTGTGATGTTCCGCTTCCCGACTCCAAGTGATCTCATTGTTCAGTTCCCACCTATGAGTGAGAACATGCGGTGTTTGGTTTTCTGTTCTTGTGATAGTTTGCTAAGAATGATGGTTTCCAGCTGCATCCATGTCCCTACAAAGGACACAAACTCATCCTTTTTTATGGCTGCATAGTATTCCATGGTGTATATGTGCCACATTCTCTTAATCCAGTCTATCACTGATGGACATTTGTGTTGATTCCAAGTCTTTGCTATTGTGAATAGTGCCACAATAAACATACATGTGCATGTGTCTTTATAGCAGCATGATTTATAATCCTTTGGGTATATACCCAGTAATGGGATGGCTGGGTCATATGGTACATCTAGTTCTAGATCCTTGAGGAATCGCCATACTGTTTTCCATAATGGTTGAACTAGTTTACAATCGCACTAACAGTGTAAAAGTGTTCCTATTTCTCCACATCCTCTCCAGCACCTGTGGTTTCCTGACTTTTTAATGATTGCCATTCTAACTGGTGTGAGATGGTATCTCATTGTGGTTTTGATTTGCATTTCTCTGATGGCCAGTGATGATGAGCATTTTTTCATGTGTCTGATGGCTGTATGAATGTCTTCTTTTGAGAAATGTCTGTTCATATCCTTTGCCCACTTTTTGATGGAGTTGTTTGTTTTTTTCTTGTAAATTTGTTTGAGTTCTTTGTAGGTTCTGGATATTAGTCCTTTGTCAGATGAGTAGATTGCAAAAATTTTCTCCCATTCTGTAGGTTGCCTGTTCACTCTGATGGTAGTTTCTTTTGCTGTGCAGAAGCTCTTTAGTTTAATGAGATCCCATTTGTCAATTTTGGCTTTTGCTGCCGTTGCTTTTTGTGTTTTAGACATGAAGTCTTTGCCCATGCCTATGTCCTGAATGGTACTACCTAGGTTTTCCTCTAGGGTTTTTATGGTATTAGGTCTAACATTTAAGTCTCTAATCCATCTTGAAGAAGTCAAATTGTCCCTCTTTGCAGATGACATGATCGTATATTTAGAAAACCCCATTGTCTCAGCCCAAAATCTCCTTAAGCTGATAAGCAACTTCAGCAAAGTCTCAGGATACAAAATTAATGTGCAAAAATCACAAGCATTCTTATACACCAGTAACAAACAAACAGAGAGCCAAATCATGAATGAACTTCCATTCACAATAGCTTCAAAGAGAATAAAATACCTAGGAATCCAACTGACAAGGGATGTAAAGGACCTCTTCAAGGAGAACTACAAACCACTGCTCAGTGAAATAAAAGAGGACACAAACAAATGGAAGAACATACCATGCTCATGGATAGGAAGAATCAATATCGTGAAAATGGCCATACTGCCCAAGGTTATTTATAGATTCAATGCCATCCCCATCAATCTACCAATGAGTTTCTTCAGAGAATGGGAAACAACTGCTTTAAAGTTCATATGGAACCAAAAAAGAGCCTGCATCTCCAAGACAATCCTAAGTCAAAAGAACAAAGCTGGAGGCATCACGCTACCTGACTTCAAACTATACTACAAGGCTACAGTAACCAAAACAGCATGGTACTGGTACCAAAACAGAGATATAGACCAATGGAACAGAACAGAGTCCTCAGAAATAATACCACACATCTACAGCCATCTGATCTTTGACAAACCTGAGAAAAACAAGAAATGGGGAAAGGATTCCCTATTTAATAAATGGTGCTGGGAAAATTGGCTAGCCATAAGTAGAAAGCTGAAACTGGATCCTTTCCTTACTCCTTATATGAAAATTAATTCAAGATGTGTCTTTAGAGTAGAATGATTTATAATGCTTTGGGTATATGCCCAGTAATGGGATTGCTGGGTCAGATGGTATTTCCACTTCTAGATGCTTGAGGAATCGTCACACTGTCTTTCACAATGGTTGAATGAACTAATTTACACTCCCGCCAACGATGTAAAAGTGTTCCCATTTCTTCACATCCTCTCCAGCATCTGTTGTTACCTGACTTTTAAAGATCACCATTCTAACTGGTGTGAGATGGTATCTCACTGTGGTTTTGATTTGCATTTATCTAACGACCAGTGATGATGAGCTTTTTTTCATATATTTGTTGGCATCATAAAAGTCTTGTTTTGAGAAGCATCTGCTCATATCCTTCGCTCACTTTTTGATGGGGTTGTTTGTATTTTTCTTCATAAATTTAAGTTCTTTGTAGGTTCTGGATATTAGCCCTTTGTCAGATGGATAGATTGCAAAAATTTTCTCCCATTCGGTAGGTTGTCTGTTAACTCTGATGATAGTTTCTTTAAGTTGATGCAGTTTCTTCATAACATCGATTGTCTTTACAATTTGGTATGTTTTTGCATTGGCTGGTGCTGATTATTCCTTTCCATGTTTAGTGCTTCCTTCAGGAGCTCTTTCAAAATGAGTCTAGGGGTGACAAAATCTCTCAACATTTGCTTTTCTGTAAAGGATTTTATTTCTCATTTACTTATGAAGCTTAGGCTGGATATGAAATTCTGGGTTGAAATGTAACTTTTTATTTAGAGCATATGACTTATTCACAATTATTTTCTCACATTTTTAATTTTGTTTTTCTTGTACATTCAAAAAGTGTGGCTAGGGACATGTTGGTTCCATTTGCAGAATTTTGCATCAATTAAATTATTCCAACTTGATACACAGTGTCATTACTTAGAAAAGAAAACCAGCTAATCAGAATAACAATTTGATCTTTTTCATACAATTTATCAAATCGAAGTTGAGCCTTCAAAAATTTTCTTTGAAATACCTGGTAGTTTTGTGGCTATATAAATTCAGATAAAAACTCAGCATTTAGAATAAATTTTTTTGTGTGTGTAGTGAAAATTAAAAGTTTTATTTAAAGAAAATTGTAAAGTAAAATTATCCTTGTAATTGCTTGTGGTACACATATACCTTGAAAGTATGTTCAAGCAAACTGTACTATTTTGAACAACCTAAATAGGAGCCATAGTTGACAAAAATTACTTTTACATATACTCAGATGAACTAACTACATATTTTTCTCATACACTGATGTTGGATAAAAAATAATATCTCATTGTTGTAATATAGACTTCCTTTGTTGTTCAATAATAATTTGATTTTAGATACAGTAGAGCCTATAAGGAACTACTTCATACATCATAAATCAAAACACATTTCCTGTATTTCCCATGTTGAACTGTTTTGTAATACTTTGGCTGCATTTAGGAAGAACAAATCAAAATCTCTAGTTAAAGTACTTAATTAATGTAATACCTCAAATTTTTAGTTTTTAATGCTATTAGCAAATCAAGTTATTGATAAAAGCATGCAAACAGGAAGAAGTTAAACTGTATTTATATAAAACACAGGAAAACTGAAGAACAATGTTGAGAACTCAGTATTCAAAATTTATTTTTGAACTGTATGCTTGTTCTTTGAAATATTTATGCTTGTAAGAAGAAAATTTTGATAGAGCTTTTGTTTGCTTTGAATGAATGTCTCTATTCAGACATGGAATAAAATTGAAAAAGTGTAAGGCTTTGCTGCATTTAAATTTGATGAAATAGTCAAAATAATCATAAATATTAATAAATATAACTTTTTGATGAGTTTTATCTTATAAAAATAATTCTCAGATAAAGGGACTCTGGATTAATATATGTAAGCATTTCAGTCAAAATAAAGTATTGAGAATATCTTTCATTTTACATAATTTGTTTTCATGTAGTCAATGGAAAAGGTGAGTAATTTCAAATGTACATACTAAATATAGAGTGCAACTGTAGGAAGATATTAAAAATTTTTATGAACATAAATAATAAAACTGAAAATAGTATTTCACCAGATAAATACAAGTAACTCAATATTAGAGAAAAATGCAGTTTAGAAAACAAATTGATATATAACGTTAATATATAATTAATATATGTACATTGAGAATAATTTTTGGCTTCTGTTATTTTTAATATTTAGATAACCAATATAAATAAGGTTTCATATTTTGTTTAAATTTATGATGATATATGTACTTTCAAATGTGTAAGAAAAAAATTGAAAATAGTTTTGTTATAAGTAGTTTATAAGTATACCAATAAGCCAGTTTTTAAAAATCAACAAATAAGCATTTTAAATTGTGTACATTTTATTAATTTGGTATTACCTATGATCTCAAACCTATCCCAATGTCATGAACAATAATTGTTGGATAGCAACCACCCTAAATCCTCTACAAATAATTATTATTATTTCTCAGGAGTTTGTGATTGACTGGGTTCAGCTGGATTCTTGGAAAAGGTCTCTCATTCAATTGCAGTCAAATTGTAGCTGAGAGTACAATATGAAGACTCAGTTGGATTTGGATTGCTTATTCATATGGTTGGTTGTTGGTGTTTATGTTTATTTATTTATTTATTTTTATTTTTTTTTTTTTGAGACGGAGTCTCGCTCTGTCGCCCAGGTTGGAGTGCAGTGGCCGGATCTCAGCTCACTGCAAGCTCCGCCTCCCGGGTTCACGCCATTCTCCTTTCTCAGCCGCCCGAGTAGCTGGGACTACGGGCGCCCGCCAGCTCGCCCGGCTAGTTTTTTGTACTTTTTAGTAGAGACGGGGTTTCACCCTGTTAGCCAGGATGGTCTCGATCTCCTGACTTCGTGATCCGCCCGTCTCGGCCTCCCAAAGTGCTGGGGTTACAGGCTTGAGCCACCGCGCCCGGCCTGGTTGTTGGTGTTGGCTGTTGACTAGTTGCTCAAATTGGGCTGTTAACTGGAAAGCCTACATATCTTTTCTCCATGTGACCAAGTTTCTTAAAGCATGCCAGCTCGGTGCTAAAAGAGTATTCCAAATGTGAGTGTTCTAAGAGCCCCAGGTGGAAGCGTAAGGGTTGTTATGAACAAACACCATTTCTGCCATATATTGTTGAAAATCGAGTCATAAAGATATCCCAATTTCAAACTACACAGGGCATGAAAACCTTTTTCCACTGAGGATTCAGCTCTGGACACTGGCTATCACAGAGTTTGGATACAAGTTATATAACTACACTGGTTAAAAGAGAAGACCTAAAGAGAGACTTCTAGGTATAAAATAATTACAAATGAAAATTCAGAATTGGTGGTAAAAGGAATTTTTACAATAGAGGGAATTTGATTGCTTGGTGGGATGGTTGTTTTCACTTTGCTTTGTTTGGTTAAATTAAGGTCTGAGGTGAGATTCCTGAATTAGTACAGGAACTCAAATAATAGAGGGCTATGAGACATGAAACAAAGTATCTTAAGTGTGTGAAAAGGAATGAAATTATTCTGCAAATTCTGGAAAATGGAGAAGTACTGTTGCTAACAAATATTAAATAAACCAAATATGCATTACTCTATCATATAATACTTGTTAAAATCATAACCCACCAATATATTTATGTACCTGATTTTATTTAATGAACTACTTTCAGGCCTCCCTACATTAGACAAAAGGGCTTTACATACATGCCAAAGTTAATTGGCAAATATATATTCTTATAGCAAAACATTCTGTTGTGAGCAAGCTGTTTTCAGGGCACACATAGAAACTGGATTGGTAAATAGAAAGCAGTACAGAGGAAGACGGGTAGAGGATTGAGATTCCCTCTGTCATCCAAGTTGTGCTGCTGAATAAGCAGTTGCTGGTGAAGGTCAAGATGAGAGGTATGTAATTAAGTCCTACCACATATTATAATTTCAAGCCAAAAGGCTAGATAAAATCATTCAGGGAGCGGGTGAAGATAGAGAAGAAAAGAAGAACTGAAATATTTTACAATATTTATAATTTTGGAAGTTGAGCAAGAAAGAGTTAAAAGAAGGAAGTGGTAAGGACATAGAAAAACTAGGAAGCATTTCAAGAAAAACATGATTTATTAACTATTTCAATTTTGCTGATATTTCAAATGAGAACCTCAAAATGAAAATCAGATTTAGCATCACCAATGTCATTATTAACAATAACAATAGTTGCTTTAGTTATGTCATAGAGGCAAAAATTCCTTTTTGTCAGGGGTTCAAGAAAGAATGAGAGCACAGTGATTGTAGAAAACCATAAATGTAAGATCTTTAGAAGAACTCTTTTGTAAAGCAAAGAGATTAATAGGATCTTTCTAGATGAAAATGTAAGCAATTTAAAAAAATAGTACTGCATGGTAATAGAAATGATTAAGTAGAAAGGGATTAATCTGATGCTACAGAAAAGAACATTTGCTAGGCTTGCATGTAGTTCCTGGGGAGATGAACATGAGGATACCCTTTTCCTATCCTCTCAGTTTTCTCAGTTAAATAGGAAGCCAGGTCATAACATGAGAGTTAAGTTGGAGGAAGGGTTTGAGAGTTAAGACAAAGGAGAAGTTGTGGAATAATCATCTCAAGTTATCTAAGAGAGTGAAAGAATGCGTCGACTAGGGAAATGGAGGAGTTTGACAAATTTGTCATGTTATGAATAGCAGTAGTATGAGCATTTGAAGGAAATTTACTAATTCCATAGGCTAATACTGGTCTATGATGCAATCTAATAACAATTAGGTATGAATGATACAATGTACTAATGATGCCTTGTCCTATGATATAATAAAATACTACAATAAAAACAATGTGCAAAATCTCAGTGCTAATTATATGTTAGGCCTTAATATAAGCCTTCAATGTAATCCTCGAGGAAGCCTCCAAAAGTAGATGCTGTTATAATCACCATTTTACATTTGAGGAAACTGAGGCACTGGACAGTTACACAACTTCCAAATTACAAAGGCAGAATGTGACTTAACCATACCAGGTTGAACACATCTGTTCCTTTTCTCTATGATGAGTTTGTATCTAACGGAATAAAAAAGAACGCATTTATTTTCCAGCAGATTTAAATATGCTCTGTAACAGGGTTATCTTAAACTAAGAGTCACTGAAAACAAACAAACAAACAAACATGGGATTATAACTAAGGGTTTGAAGTTTAAAAAAAAAAAGTCCTTACAAAATTTTCAGTAATGAAGCTTCACTATTCTCTTAGCATAGCCATTGAAATTTTCTTCTTTTCTATTTATGTTAATAACTGTTTAGTTCAATCAAAGCTATTATAAAATTAGTTCTGTTGATTTACTTAAAAAGTAAAGAATTAAAATCAAACAATACAGACAAGCAGGGTTCTATTTTATATTTGCAAATTTGAGTGAGAGTCTAGTCAGTTATATATCTAAACTTACTTCATGGTTCTTTACATTATTTTTCTCATATTAATCTTAGTTCTAAGGTCTAATAGTCAGTGTACATCTGTAAATCATTACATGGTTATGATGAGGCACTGACTAACATCATTCTTCTTCCCAGCCCTCAGCCATGAGAGTCATTAATAACCTGAAATGTGGAGGTTATCTCTCAACATACACAAAGGTAATGTGAAGATGTATACGGATGACCTTAGAAGAAGACTGCTTTGTCTTTGACTGTTAGCATTAATTTGTGATATAGACTAAATAAATGTGATATAGACTAAGATGCCATTAAATGTTAGGAGGCATGCACCTTGGAAAATACAATAGACATTTTATTCAATTCATAATGCTATAGCAACAATTCATGAAACTCCAAAACCTGCTATCACAGCCAAGAAAGCCATCCTTAGAACAAACTGCTCCAAAGAAAATTCATCTGTTCTATGCTAAAAATGTTGAGATTCTAATGAGAATGTATCTGCTGATCAAAAACTATTTCTACCATTATCTAAGCACCATATGGCATAGCATTCACAATAATTTTAACGTTTGTATTACCCTACTGTAGCCAGCTTACCTTTACTTCTCATTAAAAGGAAGGGAAAATTCCTAAATCTATCCACAAAAGGTAAATATTGAAATAAGAAATCTTTATACCATTACCACTGTTTGTGTTCCCCTACTAGTGTATATTTTTTATGCACAGCAGGTAAAGTAAGAATTAGGGCATCAGCAACAGTGGCATGAAATTTTGTTTATCTTGAGGGAGCTAAGTATAATACCAAAAATATTGAAGTTAATTTTTCATAATGTATTCAGAATTGTTGTCATAAATGGACCATTGCTGTCTATACAAAAGCATGATTGAATTACCTTAGTTCACATACAAACACTACACCATAGATGCAGATTTTCATATTTAATGTCTCTGGAAATTCAGTAAGCAGATGAACCAAGTGATTTTGACATCGGTTATTTAAAGTCTTTGCCATTGTACAAAAGAGAAAACAGAAGATTATTTAAAAGCAATAACTTAAATATACTGCACACTGGAAGACATGAGAGCACTTGAATCCAGCCGCCCTTTGAAGAGATGAGTTATGTTGCAGATGGCTCCCGTTTACCAAGATGCCTCTGTTTATGATGCTGCAGGTGGTAGACTAGGACACTGGAACAGGGGTGGAAAGGTTAGAGCTACATAATTCTCTCAACAGTAAGTTCAGTGAAATTAAATCAAGTTCCCAGCCTTCATTCTTTATCAGTGATGCCATTTAAAGTGACATGGAAAGTTTCATTTTGATGAGTATTAAACTTAGTGTATGATGTCAGTTTTTCTTAATTTAGCCTACTAGTCCAAAGAAAATAGCTGCATTATTCACAGTTAAAATAGAAATACAGTTTATAAAAGTGGGTAAGACTAAAATATGTAGTTTAATGCACTTACAGATTTTATGACAACCATCTCTAGACATTTATCTTGAAATAAAAAGAACTCACATAATTAGCTTGGTGATTAGGAATAAATTAAAATTAGATTGTGGATCAGTCAAGATAGACCAGATAACAACCAACCTCAAATCTCAGTGGCTTGTAACAATAAAAATTTGTTTCATGATTACTCTAGATATAAAGCATACATTCACAAGAGACAATCTTATCAGAGTCACCTAAGATCCAGGCAGACAGAGTGTCACCCTCTTAAGATGATGCTGCCCTCTCAATGTATGATGTACGCCTCTACCAATTAAACACTTCAGCCCAGAAATGACACTCTAACCCTGGTCTTATTTAATAGCAAAACAAATAACATGCCCATGTCTAACTTCATCAGGCTCAGTAAGTGAAATTCTTCCACATGCCGGGAGGGAGAACAGACCTGATATGTTAGTGGCCAGTACCGCCATTACCACAGATACAAATCCCAGCACAGTGTGATACAGCAACAGGGCCCAAGCTATGATACAATAATTTACCTGATTTTTCATTATCTTTTCTGAAAAGCCCTTACAAATGCCTTCCATTTTCAAGCACTACCATGCTAGAAAATACAGAGAAAATTTGAGAATATAGTTAAAGTAATGGAGGGAAGAATGATGTCATTTCAGAGAAAAATTGTGACCATTAAGACTTGAGATAAGTTTTAGAATACTAGTATATACACAGATGTTGAAAGTAGAGAGAAAGGGATAGACAATGTCACTGTCATAACTAGACATTTTGACAATATTGTTGCTAAATCAACTTTCCTAAATTTTATGTAACAGTTTCAAATTCTTCACATTGAGCACATTGACTCATCTATTTTTTTCCCAAATGTCTTTAACGTAAAGATTCAAAAACAGGATGACAAATTTAATAGAACGCATTTATACTCATCTGGGGACTTAGAGTCTAAAGGAATCTATTGCAAAAAAATTTATGACCTGTAGATTCTATTCCCTTGTTCAATTAGGTTACAAAAGTTTAAAAAGATGAGAACTGTGAGGCTTAGGAGAAAACATTCACAAAACTATCAAGGAAGCTGTTAAACTTACTGTCACTGACCTAGCCTCGAAAAGTTGGCTTTTATTAAATGGCAGCTGTGCTTGATTAAAAAATTATGACTCCCCTCAGGAATCACAAGGGTCATTAAAAACCAAGTCATAAAATCCCCTGCTCCCTAAAGGCACACTGACGGAGAACACTTCAGATTTCCTTAGTGTAATTTAACTTTAACTACCATAATACCCAACACGTACTTAAAAGATTTTTAAAAATTGTCATTTTATCCTTTACACACCTACATCAAATTGTTAAATAATTAGATTAAATTAATATTTGAAAATACAAATGATCTGAATTATAAATCTGGTCTGATACTTGGTCACCTTAAATCAGTCTTTTTTCAGATCCATTACTGCATTTTCAACCAAAGTGTTTAAAATGAGTATTTTCATATGTTTTACTTACCTTAATAGTTTTAAAAGTGATCGAATAAGGAACTAATAGATCATCTGAGAGAAAGCAATCTATAAAAGTGCATAAATTTACCCAATGTTAGACATACATGGATTTTTAGATATCTTCCTAATCTTAGCTTTAGAGATAATGTTTGCAAACATTATTATTTGTGTATATGTGTATGTGCATGTATGGTTTTCTTTGGAAGAAGATTATTAACTTTTTCTTACTATTTTGGTCTTTCTCTCTGACATCTTTCCCAAAAGTTGTTCTTTTCCAACTCCAGTTGCATAAAAGCTGACAGTTGGTTACAATTATTCAGATGATTTACAGAAAGCCAACAACATCATTAGTATAATAGACCAGAAAGTCCTTCATAGCCATACTTGTAATGTCAAGGCAGAGTTTCTATGTGATAGTCACTGTTATTGTTAAAGTTCAGATGTGTAAATTTTGGCTTTAATATGTATTGTGGGGAAGCACAAGGACACTAGGAGTGCCATACTTCCATGGCGCAATGATTTCTTCAGCTTATCACTGGGCCTTTACTATAGCAACTAGCTATATCTTTTTAAGAGACTTTGGTTGTCCTCCAGACGACATTAAATATTTAGAAATACTACATTAACATTTTCATAACTGTGAAGAATCTATTATTTCTCTGTTTATGTAATATTTCTTGAATTTTGAATAAATGATTTTAAAAAATATTATTTATATGTATATTAAATTTACATGTATATAAAATTTATTAAATTTATACGTATGAATTATATTTATACATAAAAATATTTCCAACATGATATCAGTCATTTTATGTTATAAATTTCATAAGCTTATTGCTTTCAATGCCACATAGTATGTATTTGTATTTATTTTGTAGTTAAGACTTATGGGAAGACTCCAGTGTTTATATTAGTTGAACAGTTGAACATTTGCTGAATGACTTTATTTTCTATCTCTCTCTCTCTCTTTCATCTATCTACCTACCTACCTACTTATCTTTCAAGAGCAAGAACCAGAAAGCATTGATTATATTCCTCCTTACCTTCACCGTAAGACTAAAATTCTTATTGTTTAATTTTTAAATGTAGAGCCTGCGCCCTTGACTATTTTAATATTTACTTCTAAAACTTTTCTAGGCTTTTATTGACATAACTTTCTTAAATTACAAACACCTGGATTGCACAGAGCATTTAGGATATACTGCAATCTTGCCTTTTTATAACTTTAACTAAATATTTGTTTTTTCCCAATGTAATTATTATGTCTTAGTTCGAGTGTCTTTGCAGTTTATAAAAGTTGATTGTATCTTATTATTACTTTAATCAGTCATGCTTACTAAGGTAAATCTCTTAAACATTTTGACCTTCATCTCATCAGAAAAATGAACTAAATGAAATCAATATGCCTTTCACTACCAACCATTTTCAATGCTGTAACTTTACTTAAGTTGAAAGAGAATTGTCTTTCAAATTGTGAACAATATTGAGCCTCAAATTTAATTGCCATTTACTATGAGCAAAAGACCTGAACAATCATCACCAAAGAAGATATACAAATGGCAATTAATCACATTGGAAGAAGTTCAGTACCAGATGTCATTAGCAAACTACAAATTTAAATAATGAGATAGTACTACATACCTATTAGAACAGCCAAAATCCAATACAATGACAACAGCAAATGCTGATAAGGATGTAGGGAAACAAGAGCTCTCATTCATTGCTGGTAGAAGTGCAAAATGGCATAGCCACTCTGAAAGATAAATAGATCGCTTCTTAGAAAACTGAACATTCTCTTATCAATTCACTTACCAACTATAATCCTTGGTATTTATCCAAATGAATCGAAAAATCATGTCCATACAAAAATCTGCACACAAATGTTTATAGCAACTTTATTCATAATTGCCAAGACTTGCAAGCACCTGCGATGTTCTTCAGCAAGTGAATGGGTAACGAAACTATAGTATGTCTGGATAAAGAAATACTACTCAGTGATAAAAAGAAATTAGCTTATCAAGTCTTGAAATTACATGTTAGAAATGCATATTCCTTAAGTGAAAGAAGCAAGTCTGAAAATTCTACACACTGTATGATTCCTACTCTATGACATTCTAGAAATGTCAAAAGTATGGAAAAAGCAAAAAAATCTGTGGTTTCCAAGCATTGTGGGGAGGAAGAAATAAATATGCAGAGCACAAAGGACTTTTAGGGCTGTGAAACTGGTCTGTATGATACTACAATGGTGGACACATCACATTATACATGTATCAGACCCATAGAATGGATGGTTCTGAGAGTGGATGACAGATTTTGGATGATAAACATGTGTCTATGTATGTTCAAAGGTTGTAACAAATGTACCACTGTGGTGCAGGATGTAGCTAGTGTAAGACGTGTGCATAGGTGGAGTTGGCTACATTGGAACGCTGTATTTTCTGCTCATTTTGCTGTGAACTTAAAATTGCTCTAAAAATGAAGTTTATTAATTTAAAAACATCAGTAACACTTGACTATTTAATATAAAATTGTACAAAGTAATTATATCTGCTGTTGATTGTATTGTAAGGACATTGGAATATGTATACACTATTTTTTGGAGCATAAATTTGTACATTATTTCCGGCAGTATATTTGGCAAATAGCAGGGAGCATTTTAGAGTGACTACTTTTTGCCAGGCATTGATATAGGCTCTTTAAGTGTATAAATTGATTTAATTGTTTAAAAATTATTCTGAGGTAGGGAATATGATTATTCTCATCTTACAGATGAGATACTGGAGGCATAGTATGGTTAAGTAACTTGCCTTAGGTTACAGAGATATTAAGTGTCAACTCCAATTTCAGTCAAAGTGGTCTGAAGCTAATGGCTATGGTTTTACCACTTAATTATGAACTACTTTGAATGTAAGTAATGAAAATACACAATACACATGTCATTTGAACTAGCAATCCTTTAAGGAAAGAGAGGATTGGGTGAAGACCGACACACAGATATGCTCACGGGGTATTATATAAAAGATCAAGTTATTGGGAACAACCTAAATGATCTGCAAAAGGAGATGGTTACAAATAACTTACATCCTTCAATTAAAATGCTGTGGAGGTATTAAATATCATTCTATGATAGTTGTGAATATAGAGATATATTCATGATATGCTTTTAAGAGAAAATTGCAGGTTATTACACATTAGGTACTGAATAAGCCTAATTTTATATATCTCTATGCCCAAATGTTAGCTGTGATAAACCCTAGGAAGCTAGAATTTTTAGTTATATTTGTCTTTTCTGTTGCTGTATTTTCGAGATTCTTAGACACTTATTACTTTTGTATCAGAATAAAATATTAATTGAAAATTTTCAATAAAGGTAGATCATGTTTTCCAATTTCTGATAAGAAGCCTTAAAAAATGTTTATCCACAGTTATGCCCCTTTTCAATGCATTTTAAAATAGATTAACAAATTAGAGAAAAAAAAAAGACACCTTGTAGCCTAGTACAAACAAAACAAAACAAAACAAAGCATTCTGCCTATTTAATGAAATTTCTGACCACAGAGTGATAGAGAGCGGATCATGGTCTGGTTTATCCCCTAATGAAGCTGCTCCTACCAGATAGTGAATTTTCAGTGAGAGTTTGGGATACATAATGTGCAAATTTCATTTTGAATAGAAGCAATGTGGAGAAACGAAGTGAATAAAGCTAAATGTTGCTGGTTCCATTTTATACTTACAGCAAAACCCTTGGACTCTCAATTGATACACTATTAATTTTAGTAACAATATGGATCAAAAAGAGTCATTTGTATATCTCTGTACTGAAAACCAGCAGTAAATTGCAAAAGTGATCTTTAAAGGATTAAAATCTGTTGCTATAGCAACTTCTTATCATATAAGAAGTGTTAGTACAACTAGGGTATACCAAAAATGGGTTAGAAATGGTCTGTGATTTTAACAAGTAGACCTTTTTTTTTTGCACTTTGGGATTAGTGTGTTACAGATATTTTATTACATTAAAATGTAAAGAAAATAAAAATATATACCTTTTTGTTGTAGTTCTGAAACATGACCACCTACATATTTATTGGAACTTTAATTTTGTAAGTGCAATGGGGCAATGTCTTGCAAATAAATTTTATTCAGTAAATAAATAAATTGGGGAGGTTAAACGTGAAGCATGATTTAATGCTTAATGACTTATTTTTCTAGTTGTAGTTATATATAATAAGGAAGGAGGAAAAACAAATACGTAATGAATGCTTTTCAACTTCCCCTGTTACTTTTGCTACTATGACCAGAGACTACTTAATACCCAGGCTCTACCGTCATGTGTTTGCTCCCCGACCTTTGTTCACTTCTATCTTCTGGTACTGTCTTTCTCTTGCTTCGGGGCACTTATTACTAGGCCTTAGTCTTTGTTTGTATGAGGTTTTAGAGTTAGTCTTGAGCACTGAATCTGTATTAAAATGCACAGAATGCATAAATATACTCTGCACAATATGATATGTGCCTGGCTGATGCTGCAGACCCCTGTCTTCCTTATCTGCATGCTCATTACCTCTATGTGTGTAGATATCTGACACTCCACATTGTTTTTGCAATATCAGTGCAATTTCTGGCTGATTTTGATAATGCGAGGGATATTTAAATTATTCTTTGGCTGAAAATGTCTTCATTCAGTTGTTCAACAAATTTGTATTGTGTTTAGTATGTGTTAGGCTATAGTGAAGAAAACAGATGTTCTCTGAACTCAAAAGTGTTAAAATCTAGTGATGAGTACAGAAGTAAACATATGATAAGTACTTTTTTGGAGTTATATAAATAAAAATATTTGGTGATAGAGAAGGAAATGTGATACTTATTTAACCAAAGTAGTAGGGAAAGGCTTTGTTCAGAAATAATTTTAAGCAGAAGCTTGAAGGATAAACAACCAGCTATGAAAGGAGCAAAAGAGAGAAAAACCTCCCAGACAGAAGATATTGCATGTGCCAAGGTCCTGAGTTGGGAAAAAGCTTGGCATATACATTGGAGGGACAGAATGGAAGCTAGTTTTTAAGTAAGAGTAAAATGGGAGAAAAGTGGGACACAGTAAGGTAGGAGGGCTAGATATAGACAAATCCATTCTAGGAATTAAGGATGTGATTTGGGAGTGAAGAGAGGGCATGGGCAGATTTAGGCAGGTAAATGATTTGAACATATTTAAGTTTTTGTTGTTGTTGTTGTTGTTTCGTTTTTGAGACGGAGTCTTGTTCTGTTCCCATACTGGAGTGCAGTGGCGCAATCTTGGCTCACTGCAACCTCTGCCTCCCGGGTTCAAGTAATTCCCGCTGCCTCAGCTCTCGAATAGAGCTGGGATTACAGGCACACGCCACCAAGCCTAGCTAATTTTTTTTTTTTTTTTTGTATTTTTAGTAGACACTGGGTTTCACCATGTTGCCCAGATGCTTCTCGAACTCCTGACATTAGGCAATCCGCTCGCCTCGGCCTCCCAACGTGCTAGGGTTACAGGTGTGAGTGATCGCACCCGGCCAGATTTAAGTTTTTAAAAGGTTATTCTGAAACAATGTGGGGAATACACTGGAGGAAACAGGGAAGCACCATATAAAGGTTACTGTTATACTCTAGGTGAGCAGCATTGGAGAATTGTATGGGAACACAAGAGGAGAGACAGACAGTAATAGAGTCAAGAAATTTAAAGAATAATAAAGCTTGCTGATGGATTTGAGGTAAGAGTTATGAAAAGCAAGTACAATGATTAACAATAACTGCAAACTGGCTATATGGC
Source organism: Papio anubis (assembly GCF_008728515.1). NCBI lineage: Eukaryota > Metazoa > Chordata > Mammalia > Primates > Cercopithecidae > Papio > Papio anubis. The sequence goes on along the minus strand of NC_044981.1, from coordinate 87,200,921 downwards.
AATGCCATTTACTGAGATGCAGAAAAATATATGTTTGTAGTGCTAGAGATTTTTTAATATATTTTGACAGGTGTTGATACATCTAAGTGGAAATACCCAATAAGAAGTTGGTTCAGATGGTGTTTAAAATCCTGGGATTAAGACCATCTAAGAAGAGAACAGAGATAGGAAAGAAGGTATATGCCTTAACCCAGCAGGATAACAACATTTAATTACCATAAGGAAGAAAAAGGAACTTATGAGAAAGAAACACAACTAAAAGCCTGAGATGAAAAAGGAAAATGGGAAAAATGTAATGTCATGGGAATTAAAATATTATAGAGAGTTGAGGAGTGGAGCGCTAACTTAATCATATGCAGCTAATGTAGTATGATGGTAGAAATGTATCTCTGTGAGTTGAGAACAAGTATAGTGTGCAGTAGGTGCAATTTTATACAAATGGCATAAGGAAAAACTGAGTTGAAAATTAATGCAAGTTTTGGACACAACCATGATATCCTTTTGTAGGTGAACGATTAAACAGTGGTACATCTATACAATGAAACATTATTTAGTGGATATAAAATGCTGAAAACAAATGAGCTAGCAATCCATAAAAAAATATGGAGGAAAAGCAAGTTCATTTTACTAAGTGGTAGAAACCAATCTTAAGAAGTTACATACTGTTTGATTGCAACTATATGAAATTCTGGAAAAGGCAAAAGTATGGGGAAAGTAAAAAGATCAATGGTTTCCGTGGTCTAAGGACAGAGCACAGAGGATGTTAGCTTAATCAACATATTCTGTATACAGTGATGAATCATGTCATTATAAATTTGTACAAACCCATAGAACAAACAACATTAAGAGTAAACCCTAATGCAAATTATGAATTCTGGGTGATAATGATGTGTCAAAGTGGGTTCATCAATTGTAACAAACGTACTACTCTGGTGGGGGAAATTGATAATGGCAGAGTCTATGCGTATGTGGGTGCACAAGGTATATGGGAATTTTTTTTTATTTTTATTTTTTTTATTTTATTTTATTTATTTTTTTTTAAAGACAGAGTCTCACTCTGTTCCCCAGGCTGGAGTGCAATGGTATGATCTCAGCGCACTGCAGCCTCTGCCTCCTGGTTTCAAGAGATTCTCACGCTTCAGCCTCCAGAGTTGGCATTACAGGCGCCCACCATCACGCCTGGTTAATTTTTGTGTTTAGTAGAGACTGGGTTTCACTATGTTGGCCAGGCTGGTCTTGAACTCCTTACCTCAGGTGGTCTGTCCACCTTGGCCTCCCAAAGTGCTAGAATTACAGGCATGAGCCATTGAGATCAGCCACTATATGGGAAATTTCTATACTTCAGCTCAAATGTGATGCAAATCTAAAACTACTCTAGAAAATGAAGTCTATTAAAAATGCAAGCTTAGCAAGTAGAGAAAAATGGATATAGTATTTCTTGGAATTTGTTTTTTATAGAGAATGGAAAAATGAGAGTGTAATTTAAGCATTATGAGAGTTAGAATGAAATATAGGAGAACATGTTGATTAAATATTAGAAAATTTCATAATGGAAGAAATGCAAGGGAGATCACATGCTTTGAAAAATTACAGAGGAAAAGAATTACTAGCCAATTTGCAAGAACTGGCTTTTGAAAACAGGTAACTTTTTTCTCTATTAATAATTTTATTTTTTATCTTAAAGGTCTTCCTAGAAAACTGATGGTTTGGTTTAGCTGTCATAGCCTGCTCCTAGGCTGTGACGTCACTCAGTTGCTACTGAGCAACCTGACCTTTTTCAGGGTATGATAGTTTGGAGCGAAACCATCTTTACACTTAAGCTTTTTTCATAGGTCCCTCCTCATCCACGGGAGCACGAATCTTTGGGTTGCAGCATAAGTTTTCTTATTCACCAACCACCTTATGTTCAGACTTACATTGTCCTTTATGTAGAGAGGACATTGTCCTCTACACATTATAGAGGAGCTATATTGTACTTTAGGTATACAGTGAATTACTATAAGAATGTTTTTCTTTGTGAATTCCCCAAAAAATCTGATCCGCAACATACTGGCCCATGATATGCTTACAATGTACTTTCATGTTGAATTCTTCACTTTGAGAAATGTAACCAGGGAATAATTTGATTTTGTGAGGGATGGAAAAGAATCCATGGAAGCCAAAATACTTTATTTCCTGTGGTAGTTTTGGCAAGTCCTGCATCCAAATAGCACATGAAAGTCCCAGAATTAACTATCAGAGCTTCCATACTATGTTCAACTGTGAGAGTATCCACGTAACCTTCATTGACCTTATTGTGCAAAACCTTCAAAAAACCCATGGGCCAAAAGGAGGTTAGAATAGCATGCTGCTGTATACTTTGTCAGACAGTCCTTATTGTTTAGTTTGGAAGAATATAAACTGTGCAGTCTCTCACCCCTCCTTCTACACAGACATATGCAATCTAACAAACAATATCTCTTTTGGTAATGTAAATTATCATCTCCAATTTTGGTGTGTTTTACAATCTTATCCTGGACTACTCAGGGCTTCTAAGCATAAATCAGTTTTACTCTCTTCTCTTCCCTTCGATTTCTTGGTACTTCTTGAAATAGCCATATTCTTCACAAATTTAATAAAACATGCCCTGCCAAACAGAGAGCCACATCTGGCTCTGCACAACACTTATAACAAATATCTTATAACAAAAGGACTAAAGAAAACTGGTAAGCATATGGTCAGAATTGGAGATTTGTTGATAATAAAATGAGAGTGGTGCCTTCTGATGATTTCTTTTCTAAATTTTTCCATTTGGATTACAAGACAAAAATGGATCTACTAGTGGGAAGAGCCTCAAGTGATCGTCTATGAGGATTAGCTCAGAAATTGTTTAGGGTGAATATTTACCACCTTAAGCCCCAAATTTCAGAGACATGACAATTTTGGGGTGAAATAAACTGTGAAAGATAAAGGATTTTAACGTAAGTGGGGAAAAAAGCAGTACTGTAAAAATTGAATTATAGTTAACTATATATATAGAGAGAGAAATATTTAGGCGGAAGCATATGATGTCTGAAACTTTTAAATGCACCAATAAAAAAAGATGCCTTGACTGAGATTAGAGTGCTTCATTCATAAGTGATAAAACAAGTAGAAGACAATGGTAATTAGCGAATGTAGGAGATGGATATGCCAGTGTTTACAAAACTCTTTAAATTTTTCCATGTATTTGTAATATTTTATAGTAAAATGTTGGGAAAACAAAGCAAATGTATAGGCTAATTAAGAGATGTATTTAGGCAAAGTTTCAGATTTCTTATGCTGAGATACATTTTACCCTTGCCCCAGTGACTGTCACTGGTTTAACTCCATCTCTGTAACCTGAAAAATTTAATAATTCTCCAAATCAATTTTTAAAAAAATTTAGATATGTAAAGCACTATATAAAAAGGAGATTTAGATTTTCTTGATCAATAAAGTAACATACATTGATTGATGAACTGCTGGGCATATACAGTCAATCTGATTGGATTTGGCTGTTACTTGGAAGAAAAGGCAACTGTCCACATGTCTCCACTCTGAGACAAAGTTGGAGATTTGTCCAGTATTGGAAAGGATATGTTTACTAGATAGTGATGCCTACAGAACGGTGGAAATATAAGGCTCTAACTTAGAACTTTGCAGGCTAATTCAGAGGCAACATTATGAGTTTACTACACTGTGTCTTTGTTTCCATTTATAAGAAAAATTCTTTTTTGCAACCCTATTATTTCTACCTCTTATCTGCAAAAGAGTCCCCTAACCTGTCTTTTCAGAAAAAATAAGAATTACCATGTCCTTTTATATTAAACAAGTGATTTGTGTTCTTTGTAGAAAAAATGAGAAAATAAAGAGAAGTAAAAATAAAGTATAATCTCAATAACAGAGCCCATCATTTTTCATATTTAACTATATTTTTCCATGTTTTAGTGTATAGATTCCAAATACATTATAAAGTCATTACTAATTTATTATATTTTCTCTTAGTTTAATAGAAAGAGAGAAAATGCAAGAATCGAATGGAGATAGAGGCTAAAATTATGTATTGGCAGAAGAAATTTATTTAGCTTCAATTAAGCAATAATTTTGACAATGCTGGTCTTCTCCAAAGTACAAGTCTGAAGTGCTTATCTAAAATTCGAGATATAATTATCAATTTTGCAATAAGTTTACTTGCTGGGAATTGATTCCCTTTATATAACATATAAATAAATAGTTTGACTTTTATATATTAATACTTTTATAATCTTTCGGATAGATATAATGAAAGCAAATGATGACCTTTCTACAGCTACTTCAATTAAAGTGTCTTGCAGATATATCTTTTTGTTACTTGTCCAGTTATTTTTCTACTACAAAATCCTTCTAGATAAATTGTTAGACTAAAGATAGTGCATATTTATAAAAATATCCTTTAAAAATAGTTGTTCAAATTTAACTTAGACTAACAATGAATATTAGTTTGTATAACCTCACCTTCAAGCAATACTAAGTACTATCCTTTTAATTTCTGACCTGAAAGACAACATTCCTTCAAACTTTTGAATATTTTTACTTGTATTTATATGTTTTTTATTTCAGAACTCAGTGCAAAACACCAATTTAGTAATATTTCTTAGTGCATGGCACACTATCTTCCTTCACCCATGAAAATTTCTTCATTCACGTTTTAAAATTTAAATTTAAATAAAGTAATCTGCCCTCTCTTTCCTTTTTCTTTGCTTTCACTAATACACCTTTCTAATTAGACAACTCTTCTAATATGTTTATTTTGTATTCTTTATTTATTGTTTTGTGCTTTTTGTGTGTGCTTATAATGTTTTTTATTTTTTTTGTCTTAGCCATATGTTTTTATGACCTGTCATCATTTCTGTCTGTTTTTGTTATTGCTTCTTCTAACCACTGTGCTCCACAGTGAAATTCCATCACATTTTACTCACACAGTTTTTTGGTATTTGAACCAAGGTTATGTCCAAAACCCATCACTTCAAATAATTTTCCTCAGAGACACATGCCCAGGAGAAGATATAGAGACTTCTAAGCTGGAAACGGTCGCAGCATCCACATTCCCTCAGTGTGGGATGAGGAATCCAAAATCCACTTCCTGCCGATGAGATCTCTGCCATTCTCGTGTTGATAATAAGGCAGAAGAGTGAAGTGCTTTCTCGTATGACAATTCAAGACATTATTAGAGGTCAAAATGAGTTCATGTAAGAAAATCCTTGAAAGAGTGCCCTAGCCCATAATAAGTGCTTAATAAATTAACTATTATTATTAATATTTTGCTTCATTGCAATAAACAATTAAAAATACAAACAGAAAAACCTTTTCCAAATAGATACAATAAATTAAACATGGCTCTATCCCTTCTTATTCTCAACATAAATGATTTTGCATAAGTCAGCGTATCCTGTTGATTGAGGTTTCACATTTTGAATATTTCATATTATCTTATCTTGCTTTAAATTGCTCATTAAGGTCTTTTTGACATTATTACCAGACTCAAATAAGCTTTACATCTGCATTTGAAACACTGGCTTTAATGCCATAGTCTCTTATTTAGAGTAATCTTCCTTCATTTCTTGACACTGAGAAAGACCAAATTAATATATTGGAAAAACGTCCAACTAGAAACAGATTTAGAAATATGTAAGTTGTTCTAATAGAATATCATAGTACTTATAATTATTTATAATACAATAATAAAGTACTTAAGGTTATCTTTTTCTGTGAAATTTAAGATGATAGTTCATATGTTTTATTTGATCAAACCAGGAAATATTATTATGAACATATCATTGTTATAATTAAATTTAATATTATGAGAGATACTGCAAAATATGGTAACATATCCCATTAAAGAAAGTTTTCCTTCTTTTCATATTTTTCAAATCTCAAATTTTTAGTTTTAATGAGTTGTGTTTTACATATGCAGTCATATATATATATATATATATATATATGACACACACAAGAAACTGATACATACCTGTGTATTTATTTAATATAATATGAGATATTAAATCTTGGTTAATAATGCAACAAAAGGTGTCATATTAGTGAATACAGTCCAGGTTAAATCAGCAGTTTAAGAAAACAAGCTTATTTCTAACTCACACTAGATGTCTCATGTGGGTGTGTGGGCTTTGCTCACAGCCATCATTCCATAAGCCAGCCTGATTTCAGTTCCATCATTAAATGGTGTTTCCCATCCCATGCATTGTGTCTTCTATCCACATCCCTTAAAGAAAAATGGAATCATCCCCAGTATTCCAGAATGTGACTGTATTTGAAAAAAGCATGGTTGTAGATATAACTAGAATAGATGAGGTCATACAATAGCAGTATGGGCACCGAATCCAATATGACTGGTGTTCAAAGAAGACAGCCATGTGAAGACATCCAGGTGGAATGCCATGTGAAGACAAGAGAGTAACATTAAATACTCCAAGCCTATGTGTCAAAGATTGCCAGCAAACCACCAGAAACTACAAAGAAGAAAGTGAATCCTTCCTTTTTTAAATTTCATACAAATGTCAATGTATGAGTGATATGGTTTGTCTCTGTGTCCCCACCCAAATCTCATCTTGAATTGTAATCTCCACCTGTGGAGGGAGGGATCAGTTGGGATGTGATTGGATCATGGAGGTGATTTCCCCCATGCTATTCTTGTGAGAGTGAGAGAGCTCTTACAAGATCTGATGGTTTTAAAGTGGCGGTTTCCCCTGCATGCTCTCTCTCTCTCTCGGTTCTCTCTCTCTCTCTCTCTCTCGGTTCTCTCTCTGTCTCTCTCTCTCTCTCTCAGTTCTCTCTCTCTCTCTCACTCTCTCGGTTCTCTCTCTCTTTCTCTCGGTTCTCTCTCTCTCTCTCTCGGTTCTCTCTCTCTCTCTCTGTCTCTCCTGCTGCCTTGTGAAGAAGGTATTTGCTTCTCCCTTACCTTATGCCATGATTGTAAGTTTATTTTTCTGAGGTCTCCTCAGGCATGTGGAACTGAGTCAATTCAACCTCTTTCCTTTATAAATTACCCAGTCTCAGGTAGTATCTTTAGAGCAGTGTGAGAACAGACAAATATGACAAATATCTAGAATAATCCTTTCATCTGGAAGAAAACTGGGATTTTAGAGGTTTTTATACTATGTTAGGTACCTAAGCTGGAATTGCATTTTATAGACCATTCTAAGTTACGCTACATCACAAAAGAAATGTCCATGAGATTCAAAGAGAAGTAGAGCAGCAGCCATAATTCTCTGATGGTTGGTGCAGGGCAGGCTTTCTGGCCTCTCACGTGTGGTATGTTTAACTTTCTAATTCACCTCATGGGTGTGGGGTAGCAGTTCTCCTGTCAGAGCAGGGGCTTATGGAGTTCAGGTATCAGTGGAGTTTTGAGACTGGTCCATTCTACAGTGGGCCCAGTGTGTCCTTGAGCCACCCTCAATAATCCACTGGTTATAGCCCCATTCCGGAAGGCAAACTTAGAATAGACATACCTAGCAATTGGAATAATAAGAAGTTAGCACATTTGCTGAACTAAATATTAAAAGAATGAATGGTATATTTAAACATAAATAATTAGTTAAAATATTAATGAAACATATATGCCAAAAATATGAAGGCATAAATAAATCTAATAAAAATATAAAAGTTGTGGTACATTTACACCATGGAATACTATGCAGCCATAAAAAGAATGAGATCATGTCCTTTGCATGGACATGGATGGAGCTGGAGGCCATTATCCTTAGCAAACTAACACAGGAACAGAACAGAAAACTGAACACCTCATGTTCTCACTAATAAGTGGGAGCTAAACAATGAGAACACATAGACACACAGAGGGAAACAACACACACTGTGCCTTTTTGGAGGGTAGAGGGTGGGAGGAGGGAGAGGATCAGTAAAACCAACTAATGGATACCAGGCTTAATACCTGAGTGATGAAATAATCTGTAAAACGAACCCCCATGACACAAGTTTACCTATGCAACATACCTGCACGTGTACCACTGAACTTAAAATATAAGTTAAAAAAAGGTATATAAACATTTTCCACTGATAAAGTAGTATTTTAATAATTGTTAAATAGAAAGTGGAGATGGATATTTATGAATTATAAAAATCAATATTGCACTTATCAGTTTTCAATTTTCCCTCAACCCAATAAGAAAAATAGTTGGTTCTGAAGTTTATATGGAAATGCAAAGGGCCAAGATACTTTCTAAGATGTACAAGGTGAAAGATTTTCTTGAAAGAAAGCAAACATTGATAAAGTCAAAATAATTGAGAAAATGTGATATTGCTACAGGATATAGAAATAAACTAATATAAGAGAATGGGGATTCTAGATACAAATCTGTAAATACATGATCACTTAAAGAGAAATATGGCATCAGTTTGTAGGAAATATGGCTTTTAAATCAATGTATTATTACCCTTACTTATCCATATATGATAAAAGATAATTTGATCCATAATGTAAAATAATATAGCAGAATATTTTATAACTTTAGTGGAGGGAATGATTTATTAATACATAAAAATGCACTAATATTAAAGCCATAATAAAGGTAAGTATTGAGAAATTTGAAAACAATAGAATAAAAGTTTTGTTCTTAACAAAAGACACGGTTATACCTCTTAATACAAATTCATGAGCCAAGCCCCAGAATGGGAAATCAGGTTGATAACACTTGATAAAACGGGAAGTACTTGTATTCTGAATACACAGAGAACTACTATAGGTATATGAGGCAGTGCAGTTTACTACTAAAATAATAATAATAATAATAATAATAAGAAGAAGAAGAAGAAGAAGAAGAAGAAGAAGACTTAACAGTCAGTTCCTAAAACTAAATCTGTATATCCAAGAAACATATGGAAAGTCCTCAACACCTAGTTAGAAAATGCAGATTAAAAGCACATTGTTACTACAGTGTGCTTTTAAAAACCACATAGTAAACAACAGATACACTAAAACATAAGAATCATAATAATACTAAGCGTAAGTGGCAAAGTGGAGTAAAGAAAATGCTCATAAAGTTACTGGAAGAAATTCAAATTGACACAAACACTTTGGAAAAAATATTCACGGTATCTCATATATTTGAATAAACATACCGCCTTACCCAGTAAACTTCACCCCTAGGTATATACCCTGTGGAAATGTATGCTTATGTTTACAAAATAATTGCAAAATTTTCATAGCATCATTAACTGAAATGGTGCTAAACTGGAAGAAAGCTTAATGCCAATAAAGAGCAGAATAGATAAATATATATAATATATTTACAATATGTAATACTATATACTAACGAAAATCAATGGATATTCCCTAAACATTGTATTATATTAAGTGACAAAAGCCCTATGCAACACTTTACATGTTATGATTTCTTCTATAAGTTTCAAAAATGAGTAAAAATATTTAAAAAATTAAGCATGCATGATTAGATAATACAACTTTAACGAAAAAAATAAAAATGTGTTTCATCATTTAATTTAATGCTGTTAACAAGTTCAGTGATGTGAAGGTCATGAATTGAACAACAGCTCTATTGAAGTCAAGATAAGTGTGGATCTGAACAGGAAAGGGCCGAGTGTGGAGTGTCTCTAGAGAGTGGGAGTACCAAGGTCTGATGTAAGTTGGTTTGAGAACAGGATTTGAAGAAACAACATATTTTAAATGAAAATGCTCCTGGATAAATATATTTGAAAATTACTTGTATTCTTTCATATCAAATCCAGCCCTTGTATTGTTTTTTCAGAACATTCTTAGTGTATGACCAGGGCAGAGGGTATCAGATACATTCTCCTATATTCTGGAAAAATGAGAGAAAAGATTCACTGTTGCAGAATCGGTCTAAGGTACAAGTGTCCCCTCTCTGGGACAGATACTGCTGCCATTCTTCCGATCACAAGAAGGAAACTTCAGACACCAAAGAGGCACTAGTCAAATAATTAAACAGGAGGATTTTTTTTTCTAAAACATATAAAATTATATGAGTTTAAGTTTTCTTAGTTTCTTTTTTCTTCTAGTAGTTCTAATAGTTTAAAAGTTGTGTATCTTACTTATATTCCAGTAGTTACTCATAAAACATTACCTAACATACTAAAATTGTTATTTCCTATTAATTACGGAGCATTTTATTGAGATTTTCTTTCTCTCTACAGATGCTTTGGTATTCTTGTCATCGACATTTTTAAATCATCTGGAATTTGACTGCATATTCTCATTTGAAAATACAATTTTTGAAATCAATGTTTATTTAAAAATATATGTTACTAACTTTTTTGAGTTTCTTAGGGAGAAGTTCTCTGTATGGTAAATATCTTAGAGTTTCTTAGAGAGAAGTTCTTTGCATGTTAAATATTCTGAGTCCTTCTATGTCTGGACATTTCTTTTACTGTCATTCTTGAGTGACCTTTAACTGAGTTGAGAATTCTTGGTTCAGCACTTTGAAGCCACTGATCCTTTCTCTTCCTATATCCAGGGATGCTATCAAACCAATGGTCAGTGAGTCTTTTTTCCTTTGGAGGTCAACTGCTTTATTTTTCCCTAATAATGGCAGTTTCTGAGTGTTCTCTTTTTTGTCTTAGAAATTTATTATATATCTCTCTATTCAATTGTGTGAATTTTTTATCTATTATTTTCTCAAATATGATCTCTTTTTTTAAATCTTCCTCTACCCATCTTCCTATTAAAAATGAAGATCCTTTGACTCTTGCCTACTATGTGTTCATTCTGCTTATATGTTTCTCTTCTCTTTATCCTTTGCATCAGGTATTTTGAGACATTTCTCCCTCTTGACACTGAAGCTTACAGTTTCCAGTCCACCAAAACTTTTCTTTATATTTTAAACTGGCTTTGCATTGTCTTTTTGACACTGTTTTCTATCAATCCCAACATTTGTTAATGGGGATAAACTGCCTCCTGTGTCAAATCTGCTGTCTTAAATCCAGCCCCATTGCTTTTTTCTTCTGTCTCTCATTCTATCAAGATATAACTGGAGTTGAACGGAAACATAGAAAAAATAAAATAACATGGCTTTATTGTTAAAATACAATATGTTGTAAACTTTATTTTACTTGTAGCATTATTCAGTAAATGACTGTTACTGCAGCATGCCAGACCCTGGTTTAGGCATTTAGGATATACTAGTGAACAAATGAGGAAAAAAGAAAATGTCCTTGCCCACCTTAGGTCATTCCAATGTCTTTTCTAGTATTTTGCTAACACAGTTCCTGTGATAGCAAATTATTTAAATAATCTGGAGGCTGTACAATAAAACATATAACAATTGCTCATTTTTACATACTTATTGATCAACAGTATTTGCTGAATAGTCACATATAAGTCACTGTGCAATTTTTTTGTGTGTGGAACTATAGAGATCCTCAAAGAAAAGTAAGAGATCTCATGAAAAACTCAAACCTTAATACATCTTAAAACTTTGGTAAAAAAATTAACAGATACTTTCAACCTACCTTTGGATATTTCTAGAACTATTTCCTGTCTGTGACTCTTACCCAATACTCTCCGGATCTCTGTTTTCATGTATTCTTCTAATGGTGCCATCACCAGGAGCCTGTTTTTCGTGGGCCAGAGCCCTCGTCCTGATTTCTACCATCTGGGATTTGTTGCTTGCGTGCTTCCAGCCCACTGCAATTTATATCATCTACTCTAAACTCTGTGTCAGCATTCTGATTTTGCAAATTATTAACTATCTAATGTGATAAACTAATCTGCACTGATGGGATAGGGTTACAAGGAGCAACTACTGAATGATTCCTAACATTGACTTTCTAGATTAGACACCCTTATCTTTTATAAAGTCACTGTAAGAGTGGGAATTGAAGGCAGAATTTAATCTTCCCAGTCAATAAAAAAGTTATGTTTGGAATAGAATGAAATGCATCATGTTTTATTCCTTTTTCATTACTGGTGTTGAGTATCTCTTCTTCTTCAATAACACACCTTCACTGATACAGGTTGAGTATCCTTTATTCAAAATGCTTGCGATCAGAAGTCTTTCAAATTTTGAAATTTTTAAAATTTTGGAATATTTGCATATAAATGAGATACCTCGGGGATGCAACCCATGTCTAAATGTAAAATTCATTTATGTTTTGTATACACCTTGTACACATAGCCTAATGGTAATTTATAGAAGATTTTAAAATAACTTTGTGCATGAATCAAAGTTTATGTACATTGAATCATCAGAATGCAAATGTGTCACCATTTCAGCCACCCATTGATCAATCTATATTTGTTTGCATCACTTTCATTCTTGACTCTGAATTTATATGCTAATAATAAGCAATCATGTTTTTTACACTTATTCAGACATAAATACTTGATAGTAAAAAATATGACATACCATTAATACAGTAAAAATATGCATTCAGGGTAACCATGCATCACAGTAGCATCACCAGAATACCTGCATCCCCTGTTAAACAACAGCAACAACAAATAACAGCAGGCTTTCAGTCTCCATCAATGATGCTGTGTTTTGATTAAAAGGTTACTGTACATTGTATTTTATTTTTTTACTTGAGAAGAAACATTAGAAGCAGTTGAAGAATTAGGAAGTGGGATGAGGAGACTACAATAGTCCATTCTCACACTGCTATAAGGAGCTACCTGAGAATGGGTAATTTATAAATCAAAGAGGTTTAATCAGCTCATAGTTCTGCAGGCTGTACCAGCTTCTGCTTCTGGAGAGGCCCCAGGAAACTTACAATCATGGCAGAAGGCAAAAGGGAAACAAGCACAACCTCACATGGCCAGGAGAAAAGAGAGGGAGTGAAAGGGGAAGTGCTACACACTTTTTTCTTTACCTTTTTTAAAGTTCTTTTTTTTATTATTATTATACTTTATTATTATACTTAAGTTCTAGGGTACATGTGCACAACGTGCAGGTTTGTTACATATGTACACATGTGCCATGTTGGTGCCATTAACTCATCATTTACATTAGCTATATCTCCTGATGCTATCTTTCCCCTCTCTCCCTTCCCCATGAAAGGCCCCAGTGTGTGATGTTCCCCACCCTGTGACCAAACGTTCTCATTATTCAATTCCCACCTACGAACGAGAACATGTGGTGTTTGGTTTTCTGTCCTTGCGATAGTTTGCTGAGAATGATGGTTTCCGGCTTCATCCATGTCCCTATGAAGGACATGAACTCATCCTTTTTTATGGCTGCATAGTATTCCATGGTGTATATGTGTCACATTTTCTTAATCCAGTCTATCATTGATGGACATTTGGGGTGGTTCCAAGTCTTTGCTATTGTGAATAGTGCCGCAATAAACATACATTTGCATGTGTCTTTATAGCAGCATGATTTATAATCCTTTGATTATATATCCAGTAATAGGATGGCTGGGTCAAATGATATTTCTAGTTCTAGATCCTTGAGGAATTGCCACACTGTCTTCCACAATGATTGAACTAGTTTACAATCCCACCAACAGTGTAAAAGTATTCCTATTTCTCCACATCCTCTCCAGCACCTGTGGTTTCCTGACTTTTTAATGATCGCCATTCTAACTGGTGTGAGATGGTATCTCATTGTGGTTTTGATTTGCATTTCTCTGATGGCCAGTGATGATGAGCATTTTTTCATGTGTCTGTTGGCTGCACAAATATCTTCTTTTGAGAAGTGTCTGTTCATATCCTTTGCCCACTTTTTGATGGGATTGTTTGATTTTTTTCTTGTAAATTTATTTTAGTTCTTTGTAGATTCTGGATATTAGTCCTTTGTCAGCTAAGTAGATTGAAAAAATTTTCTCCCATTCTGTAGGTTGCCTGTTCACTCTGATGGTAGTTTCTTTTGCTGTGCAGAAGCTCTTTAGTTTAATTATCTTGTTTGTCAATTTTGGCTTTTGTTGCCATTGCTTTTGGTGTTTTTGACATGAAGTCCTTGCCCATGCCTATGTCCTGAATGGTATTGCCTAGGTTTTCTTCTAGAGTTTTTATGGTTTTAGGTCTAACATTTAAGTCTTTAATCCATCTTGAATTAATTTTTGTATAAGGTGTGAGGAAGGGATCCAGTTTCATCTTTCTACATATTGCTAACCAGTTTTCCCAGCACCATTTATTAAATAGGAAATCCTTTTCCCATTTCTTGTTTCTCTCAGGTTTGTCAAAGATCAGATGGTTGTAGATGTGTGGCATTATTTCTGAGGGCTCTGTTCTGTTCCATTGGTCTCTATCTCTGTTTTGGTACCAGTATCATGCTGTTTTGGTTACTATAGCCTTGTAGTATAGTTTGAAATCAGGCAGCATGATGCCTTGAGCTTTGTTCTTTTGTTTTAGGATTGTCTTGGCAATGCAAGCTCTTTTTTGGTCCCATATGAACTTTAAGGTAGTTTTTTCCAATTCTGTGAAGAAAGTCATTGGTAGCTTGATGGGTATCGGACAACCTTATATCTCATGAGAATTCACTCACTATCACAGCAGCCAGGGGGAAATCTGCCCTGATGATCCCATCACCTCCCACCAGATTCCTCCCCAAGCATTGGGGATTACAATTGAACATGAGATTTGGTTGGAGACAGACTGTCAAACTATATCAGAGGCATTTTGCTGAATGACTTTTCAAAATATTTATGTCAGAGTCGTCTGCCTCATTAACAATGTTTTTTTCCCTTGGAAGTCTCTCTTTGATTTTATAAACTGACATGAGATTTCTTGTTCCATTATACATGCTTGCTGCTCTAGTCTTTTCATAAGCCCATGACACATTTTCACTATGTTATCTATGGGAACCTGTTCTTCACTGTTAATGATGTAATCTTTGTTGCCACTATTATCACAATCATCTTGATTTAGAAATATTTAGCCCATTTCACCATTACTTAATGAATGGACAATGGAGACCACTTTATCAATGTTAAAATATTCTTTGATATGCACTTTTTACAGCTTACCAACAGACTCTGAAATTATGTATTTTTTTTTTTGACATATGTAAGGAGGTCAGACAACATTTTTTCAAATTGACTTACTGTATTATTCAGTCACCACCTTGTGCATTATCATTATTGAACATACTTGTAAGCCAAGGGCTGCATCAGGTATGAACAACCATATCTTTAGTCATTGCATTCCAAGCATTGGCAACAACATACATGGCATCCTTCATGCTAAACTCCTTTTGAAAGCCCTCCAAACTCATGCTTCTGTTCACTAATGCTAGCATGCTGCTTAAGAAAGTGTTTTTAATTTACTCTTTACTGATGTAAGAATATTCTGGTCACATGGCTGAGTTGATGAAATTACATTTCTGGGAATGTATGTGGCATAAATGTTTTATTCTGAGAATTTCAGCTGGAGGATGAGCAGAACAGTTGTCAAAGAATTACCGTCTTTCAGTCATTCCCTACAATGAGCAGGCACTGTTGGTACAAAATGTTTATGAAACCAATCAGAAAGATGTTCCTCATGATCCACGCCATTTTGTTAGCATAATAATGATCGAGTAAGAAAATCACTCCTTGAAAACAGTGAGGACACACCTTTTGCCTTTTCCAGCAAGTTTACAGTTCTGTGTGCCTACTGCATTAGCACATTCTGGTGTAGTTATTCTGTCATTTACATCTTTCATTCCTGCAGGGTCTGCTTCATCAGTTGTAGTCATTGTCTTTCTGAGGCACTAATGCCAAAAAAACAGTGATGTTTCATTTATGTTATAGATATGTTCTGGCATCAGAATTCGTCAGTGATAAAATAATAAGCAATCATTTTTGGCAAGCTCATCATTAACTTATCTGCCACTTTATGATTAGCAGATGATCACCACAATTTTTTATCACTACAAATTTTTAAAAATTTAGTGCTATGTATTTTCTTAAATTTCTGTGACTAGCCTATTGAATGTTCACAATTTCCTTTGATTTTTAGTTTGTGATGATAATCATCAATCTTTTCCTGGTTCATGATTGGCATACCATTAGGTGGCATCTGTTCACTGAGATAATGAGGGATCCACTCTTTCAATATATAATTGAGATCTTCATTTTTATGAAGCAGCTTTATGCAGTGTTTTTCCATTTTTCATTAACTTATTTTTGTCACTTTTTGCATGGAACTTCAACAGTTTATCCTTCTGTTGCTTTAGGTCCTAGTCCTACATGATGGTCATTCCAACACCGTACTTTTCTGTAAGATGTTTCACATTTGCACCGTTGTTCATGTTCTCCAACAGCTTGACTTTCTATGCCACAGATAAGTATAAATGCTTCCTTTTTTATCACTGTTACTCATAGGGGTATCTACAGGCTTTTTTGACATTTTCAACAATATCTTTACACCAAAAAGCAGAGAATAAGTAAATAAAACACAGCAAGTAATACCTGTGAGTCTTAGCTTCTTGAAGGGCATTGTGTAGAATCTACTTTATCACATCTGGCCTGCACACATGCAATTTTAATACATTTTGTGGGTTTGCTAGCATGGGGAATCCAGGTGTCCATGAAAAACATATATCACAGCTGAAGGGGGTTGGGAGGGTATCTTTTACCTCAAGAATGCTGAATCAACTGTGTGTTGTGTGTCTTCTTTCTGACCATGACCCATCACATGAGGTCAGGTGTGGAATTTTCCACATGTGGTATCATGTCAGTGCTCAAAAGTTTTGGATCGTGGAGGATTTCAGAGTTTAAATTATCAAATTAGTGATGTTTAGTGTGTGCTCAATGTTCATTTAGTACCTAATGAAATATATTAATTACTTCAAGCTGGCTTAAAATTAAATATTAATAATAATTGATTGGCAATATTAAAATTTTTTTTTCTGGGTGAGAAGTTAAAGTGAAAGTTAAAGTTTTTCAGTCTATACAATAGCATATGTTAGTGCTCATTCAGAGCACCAGTGGGCTCATTCAGAGAAGCAGAACCACTGTGATGAATGTATGTATGTATTTATTATTTATTAGAAGTATTTAACACAATTGCATCTAAGCTTCTTCCTTAGTGTCTGATGGCTGAACTGGAAGGTATGGAGAAGAGAAAATGGATAAACTGGGGAACAGCAAGGGAAAGAAAAGCTGGAGCTCACAAGCATGCAGTGAGGTCCACTAGAACAGAATGAAACCATGTTAGTTGCAGCTGCTTCTGACTTTGATGGTGTCAGTGTCTGGCAGAAGGTGGGATCCTTTATCACTAAACCGTGCACCCACACCTGGCCCCAGAGTTGAAAAAGCTGAAGGGAAAGGTGAAGCAGGTGGCCGGCCAGCCATGGCCAAGGAGATAAATCAAGAGGTCAGCAACAATGTGTGTGAGCTCAAAATGGCCACTGCTTCCCATCTGCCCTCTAAATCTCTCACAAGAATCCCTTTGATGGTCAACCCTAAATAGAAAAATACAGTAAAGGAAATTCTCAGAAACGTAGTTCAGCCCGGCTCAATTTATGTGTTACAAAGTCACCACACACAGCATTCTTCATTGAATCACATTTAGCTACTTCTACTAAAAAAATTCTGAATATGTTCAGAAATACTTAAAGTTGGATTCATAAACTCAGGCCACGGTACAAGTCTAAGGCTACTAAGTGACACACTATTAAACTACAAGATAAGTCAGCAGATGAGAGCAACTGTCAGAATGGTAATTTGATTTAGTAATCAAATCAGTTTCTTGTTTTACTGAGTTGATCATCAGAATGAGTGATTTAATTAAGAATATAGGCAAGCTTAAATAATTTTGAAAATTTGGTTCTAATTTTAATAGTATTATCTTCAGATAAATGATCAGCAGGTGGCTTAAAAATCAGAGTTTTAAAACATAATTACATTCTATAATTCCAGGAAGCACTCAAGGCAGAGTGCATAAGAAATTTTATTCTCACAATAGTCTCAGAGGTAAATTAGCTATCATTTCTGATTGCGATGCTTTATTTGGTCATTTTGAAATTGTATTTATCATCAGCAACCCAACCAGTAAAATTAGAATATTCCAGAGTTAAATCAAGAAAAGTGATTGGATATAGGTCATTTACTACCCTAACTAGAATTAGGTCTGCAATTCCCTCACACACTTGAGAAACAGAGTCTTGGTCTGTTTCGGGCTACTATTAACAGAGTACCATAAACTGGGTAATTTATAAATAACAGAAATTTATTTCTCACAGTTCTGGAGGCTGGAAGTCCAAGGTCAAAACAATGGCATCTGGTGTGTCTGCTGAGGGCTGCATTCTCCGGAGGAGAGAAATGCTGTGGCAGGAAGTGAAAAGGCAAGAGAGGACCGATTCCCTACTCACACTCCTTTAAAAGGGCCCCTAATGGCATTAACAAGGAATAAGCCTTCATTGCCAAATTAGTGCCTAAAGGCTGCGTCCTTTAATGTGAACACATTGGCAAAACCTAAATTTTGAAGGGGACACATTCAAACCATAGCATGTATTATCTAATTTAACGGAATCTTCATCTTAAATATTAAAAACAACCCTAGACTTACAAAATGAGAGAAAGAAGTTTGCATCCTTATGTTTTGTTTCAAAATAAAATTAAAGCAATAAAAAAGCATTAGAGAAATAATGTATCTAAGTTAAAATCTTAAAATAAAAATTTATAAAATCTGCAATGTCATTTTTCAAATGAAAGCGAAGGAAAAGATAACATGTGGCAGAGTCGTTAAATACAGAGCAACTTCCCAACTACTTTTCTATTTTAAAATATTTAAAACACATTAAACAACACAAAAAGAAAAATTCATCAATAAACCCTGAAACTAAGTTCGATTGATATATTGCTAGAGATACATTTGACATGGGAATTAATCTCCCATCCCTGTAATCATCTTTGTCTTTATGTTGCATATGCAAATACATGTACATGTACATACACACTCTTTTGGTTTTAACTTTTATTTTAAGTTTAGGGGTACATGTGCAGGTTGTTACATAGGTAAATTTGCTCATTGGGATTTGTTGTAGAGATTATTTTATCACCCAGGTATTAAGCCCAGTATCCATTAGTTAGTTTTCCCTGATCCTCTTTCTCCTCCCACCCTCCACGCTCCAATAGACACCAGTGTGTGTTGTTCCCCTCTTTGTGTCCATGTGTTCTCATAATTTAGTTCCCACCTATAAGTGAGGACATGCGG
The DNA here is from genome assembly GCF_008728515.1 of Papio anubis. NCBI lineage: Eukaryota > Metazoa > Chordata > Mammalia > Primates > Cercopithecidae > Papio > Papio anubis. Next base: position 87,181,792 of record NC_044981.1, on the reverse strand, counting down.
CATTTGGTTTTCCATTCCTGTGTTAGTTTGCTAAGGATAATGGCCTCCAGTTCCATCCATGTCCATGCAAAGGACATTATCTCATTCTTCTTTATGGCTGCATGCTATTCTATGGTGTATATATGCCACATTTTCTTTATCGGTCTATCATTGATGAGCATTTAGGTTGATTCCATGTCGTTGCTATTGTTAGTAGTGTTGAAATGTACATATGCGTGCATATGTCTTTATAATAAAATGATTTATGTTCTTTTGGGTATATACTCAGTAATGGGATTGCTGGGTTGAATGGTATTTCTGCCTTTAGGTCTTTTAGGAATTGCCACACTATCTTCCACGATGGTTGAACTAATTTACAATACCTCCAATTGTGTGTAAGTGTTCCTTTTTCTCCACAACCACACCAGCATCTGTTATTTTTTATAACTGTAATGAAATTAGGCTTTACAAAGATTTTCTAGTTATAATTATGGACTTTTATTTTCTAGTGAGTACACAAGGAAGGCATAGTACTTATGTTTCTGATGATCTCATAGTATGTCATTATAGGAACACACAATCATATTCTTTTTTTCTGTAAGTTATTGGGGTATGGGTGGTATTTGTTTACATGAGTAAGTTCTTTAGTGGTAATTTGTGAGATTTTGGTGCACTCATCAGCGGAGGAGTATACACGGCACCATATTTGTAGCCTTTTAGTCCCTCACCCCGCTTCTACCCATCCCCTCAAATCCCCAAAGTCCATTGTATCATTCTTATGCCTTTGTGCCCTCATAGCTTAGCTCCCACATATCAGTGAGAACAATGTTTGGTTTTCCATTCCTGAGTTACGTCACTGAGAATAATGGTCTCCAATCTCATCAAGGTCACTGCAAATCCTGTTAATTCATTCCTTTTTATGACTGAGTAGTATTCCGTCATATGTGTGTGTCTATATATATAGACACACACACACACACCACAGTTTATATATGTGATCATATGGTAGTTCTTTGTTTAGTATTTTTGAGGAGTGATCATATAGTTTTCCAAAGTAATTGCATCATTTTACAACGTAGTTCTGTGATATGTATTTTCTTTGTTATTTATAACATATATGTGGTGTTAGAATTTTAAAATTTTGTATAATGAAATCTGTCTTTGTATTTATGTCTTCTATTGTTCTTTTATTTTACATATTTTCAGCATTTTATTCTTTATCAGTCATTATTCCATTTTTAATGCAATGATAGAAAATAAATTTTGTAGAAACATTTCTGAAAAATATTTGCCTTCACATATGCCATTATTTATGTTAATGCATATGTTCAGTAATACTATGTGATTCTATATAAGGAAGAATTCTAGAATTTCATTTAAACTACATGGTGTTGTGAAGGCAATATTTAAAATGTAAAAGGTGGCCAGAGTTTTTCTTATTATTCCCTATAAGCTAGGTCCCTAGAAAAATACCATGCACAAAGAAGTTGCTCAATAAATATTTATTGAATTTGAATTTATTAATTCTGCATTTTATGATTCACTATCTATGGTTTAGCTGTGGGTGCATGAAAATCAAACTAGAGTATTTTGGATGAAGCTAGTCATAATATTTTCAATAGCTTTTTTCCCCTCTGGGATATGAAATAAAAGATTAATCCTTCCCAAAATGTGGCATGTGTCAAATTATCTTGTATGGTAGAGATTTGAAAAAGATCCCTGGTGATATTTCACCCTGTTCTCATAAAAGCACTTAGAAAAAAATGTTAGCATTCAATTGTTATTCTTCATGAAAGATAGGTTGGATGGTCATTGTAACAGTTAAGGCTAGTTATTTTTAGAAAAAATTTTAAAAATAATTTTTAAAATAAACACCTATCACTAGATCTTGCCAGGTTTTCTAGGCCCTAATAATGTGTAATTTACTCTTTCACTAATACGATCTTCCTGCCACTTTCTCCACATACTCAAGGTTTCATCAAATTGTCATTGTCCTCAAATCACAAATTACAAGGAATACTTTGAGCTTCTACACAGGATATTCTCTTGACTTGAGATACCTTCCTCTCCTTGCCATAAATAATCTTACATCCATCAAAAGGCAACACCTTTTTTTCTGGGATTATTTATTTATTTACCTATTTTCAATTTTTATATTGTTGTGGGTAAATAGTAGGTATATTTATTTATGGAGTTAATAATATATTTTGATACTGGCATGCAATGTAAAATAATCACATCATGAAAAATGCAGTATCCATCCCACATGCATTTATCCTGTGTGTTACAAGCAATCCAATTACACTCTTTTGGTTACTTTGAAATGTGGAATTAAGTTACTCTTGACTAAGTTGTCCAGTTGTACTGTCAAATAACAGGTCTCATTCTTTCTTTCTTTTTTTAAGTCCATTAACCATCCCCACCTCTCCTCCGGCCTCCTACTACTCTTCTCAGCTTCTGGTAACACCCTTCTACTCTCTATGTTCAATTGTTCTGACTTCTAGATCCCACAGATAAGTGAGAATATGTGATGCTTGTCTTTCTGTGCCTAGCTTATTTCACTTAACATAGTGATCTCCAGGTCCAATCATGTTGTTGCAAGTGACAGGATCTTGTTCTTTTTTATGGCTGAATAATAATCCATTGTGTATATGTATGTGGGATACTTTATACTTGAGACTGCCAGGAATGTTTAGTGTTTCTCCAGAAATACTGCCCTCGATTTGAGTCTCTGTCCCACAGTTCACATGTTGCTCTGCCCTCATCCATGCTTATGTCTCACTCTCTAAATAAAGTGTCAGCACCCAAAGAGCTGTAGGAGTGGCTTGAAATCTCTAATAATGGGTATTACTTGAGTCCCTAAAGACCCTCATGGTAAGTCTTCACAAATGGTTTTTGTACCATGGTGTTCTGATACTTGACCTCAGTATTTCTGAATGTGTAATGGATAAACGAGTTCTTACTCTGAAAACATACAAATTTTCTGCATAATCTTAGGGCAAAATGTGTACTTCTATAGAACAATTTCACTGTTCTTCAAAATACTTGAAAATGTATTCTCAGTTCAGAACAGGTTTCTCCTTCTGGACTGAAAGCTAACAGATTTGCAGCATAGTATTGGTTTGGAGCCCAAAGTGAGGTGAGAGGTCTGTAGATTCTAATCTTGGTCCTACCTGAGAGTAGATTTGAGATTGTTTTTCTGGGCTGTAATTTTTTACTTAAAGTCAATGAGTAATTTTAAAAAACAATACAGGCTGGTCTTATTTGCACTTAGGACAATAAGTGATTGCACTTGAAACATCAGCAAGCAAAGACAGAGCTGCCTGAAAAGTCAATTATGAAACTACAGATTACTTATATATTTCTAGAACCACTGATACAATACCTTGCAGAATTAAAAAGCAACCAAAAAGACCTATTTGTAGAAAATGTAAATGTTCCTTTGGGATTTTCAAAAATTGTATAGGGAAGGGAAACTCACTCACGGAAGAACGAAATTTGCACAATGCAGAGAAAGGGGTAGATAATAGCAAAGGTCACCGTATTTTGTATGTGCAGCACATAAGGTTTGAGAAAAATATGAAGTTCTCACTGAATTAATGAATTAATTTGATGAAATAATTACCACTTTAATGATATCAAGATGTCTCTAGAATACAAGCTTAAAAAAAGCCTTGTTCAGGAGAATGGTGTGAATCCCGGAGGCAGAGCTTGCAGTGAGCTGAGATCACACTACTGCACTCCAGTCTGGGCAATGAAGTGAGACTCCGTCTCAAAAAAAAAAAAAAAAAAAAAAAAAAAAAGCCTTGTTAAATGTAAAGTGGACATTAATTCAGGTGACTCTGCCACTATTCATGAACATGTCATGCCTTCTTTAACTTACGATCTAAAGCAAACGTTGTCAACATTGTCAGAATATAGCACAAACTCTATTAATAATTATACTCTATATCTTACATGAGCTTGAAAATAAGTACTTCAGTTATTTCTATTTTTACTTCTGAGAAAAATAAGAGATCAAATGACAGGTCCCAAAGCATCAAGGTCTCTTTAAGGAGAGCAAGGAGTTGATCTCACAGCTTGTATTCCAGATCCCATCCTCTTTCCCTTAAGGCACACTGTGTTCACTTTCTAGATATAAAGAGAAAAATCATGTAAGCAAAATATTTCCTTCCAGCTACTCAGTTCGTGCTTTTTTGACCCTAACTTTTCTCTCCTCTTTTTGTGTGGTGTTTGTACTGTAGTTCTCATTTTTCCAGTGTCCACCTTTGGTCCAACCAGACATTTCTTGAAATTCTTCAGCCACTGAGGGAATAATCTTTTATGTTTTATAAGAATTGCTTTCCTCTCCAAGGAAGATTGACCTGTAGTCTAGTCCAGTGCTGAACATTGAACAGCAGGTATTTGACTCTGGAGAACTCTACTTCTCACAAATCTTGCTCTCTTACTGTTTTCTGCCTCCTAACCTGCACCTTGACCCTGTTTTTGACTTATTGCTTGAACATGATCTGATCATATTAACTCTTAACTCTTTGAAATGGAATGGGATATATAGCATGTACTTGTAACAATGACTTAAGGTCTCAAGCCAAGAGTTCTCTTGCTTTTTCCGTGTAGTCCATTCCGCAACTTGACTTTTAAAAAGGAGGTACTCTCAATTACTCACAAAATTAATCTCTATTAAACTAGTCTGCTTAAGGACATAATCTATCGAATAAATGATATGAATTTGTTTGTTTTGCCTCTCTTATATCTTAATTCACAAAGTGAATTATGTGAAAGAAAGAAAACTTCTAGGAATGAAGACTTTTCTAAAGAATAAATATAGAAACATTTTCTTCTCCCCCATAACTGATTTGTGGAGAAGGTGTTTGATAAATATTTTCCCCAATAAAGATGAAGGTCCTACGGAATATTCTTTGAAGTGTAGAAGTTTTCCTAGGGATGGAGAATATTTATTGTGTGGAATTCCTGAGTGCCTGGAGTCTAAAAATGTGTCTTACACTATGTCGAGAAGTGCTTAAGTACAGTGTGGAGAGTGTAGTGTAGAAGCCTCAACCAGTATCCTGGGGCTTAAGGCAAGCAATAGAAAGAAGTCCTTGGAAGTTTACATTACATAATGCAGAACTGTAGAGTTCATTAGACACAGAGAGAAAAACACTGAAAGAACTACAACACTAAATTTACCCAAAGTAAATGACACACAAAAGATGCAGCACAGCAAACTGCAGGTAGGAGCTGACAGTATATATGCTGGCCCTTCTTTGAAACTAGAGGAGAGTCAAGGAATTATAGAGAATGAATTACCTACATTAAGAATAACTATTTGGTATCACGTATATTACACAGACCATGAAGACTTGAGATAATGTCAAGGTCAGGCAAGAAGCATGCTCTGGTGACTAAACGGCATCCTTTATTCCTGTTTTCACAGCATTTAGGCAGCTCTATCAGCTGATTATTATACATCCTCTTTTATCACTTTGGGCAGGCCCAGCTAAATGAGCTTCAGAGAGAGAGAAGGCCTACAAAACATCACTCTAATCTAGGTGCTTCTCTTAAACCACAAACAGCACTCTACTTAAATGTTATTAGAAAGCTTTTAGCTGGACAGCAGCTAATCGCAATGAATGTATCCTGAATGAGAGTATTTACCAAAGATATATCAAAAACTGGATTTATCTCTTGAGTTACAAACAATCCAATTATATTCCTTAAATTATTTAAAAATATACAGTCATTATTGACCATAGTCACCCTATTGTGCTATCAAATAGTAGCTCTTACTCATTCTTTCTATTTTTTGTGCCCATTAACCATCTCCACCTCCCTCCCAACCCCCCACTACACTTCTCAGCCTCTGGTAACCATCCTTCTACTCTCTATGACTATGATCATGGATGGAAAAAAAAAAAAACCTTGTCTTGATTAATATTAATCTGATACATTTTCATACAGAAGGAGAAGTTAGATATTCTTAAATGTCAAAGTAAAAAGTCTTTGGAGTTATGTAGATGAAGCAAATATAAATTTGGAGTTTAATGTAAGCCCTTTAGAATATAAATGCCATGTGGGCAGAGATTTTTGTCTGGTTTGCTGACTGATGTATTCTCAATATTTATAATAGTGCTAGGTCTATATTAGGTGTTTAATAACGATTTAATGAATGTTTACATTTTGACATATCTGGTTATTGTCTAACCAATATCATGTATGATAAGGGATATTACCACAAATCCTGCAATATATTTAAAAGTTAATATGATGATGTCTTAGACACTATTATTCTAATAAATCTGACAACCTAAACAAAATGGACGAATTCTCTGAAAAATACAAACTTCCACATTTGGCCAAAAGAAATGGAAATTCTGCTTTCTCCTATATCTAGTAAAGTAATTGAATTGTGTGGGTAAAAATACTTATGCAAAGAAAACTTTAAGGCCCATATGGTATCACTGATAAGTTACTTCAAACATTTAAAAAAGGAAAAGTTATACCACTCTTAGTGACTTCTTTAAGGGAATAGAAAAGGAAGGAATAATTCCCAACTAGTTTTATGAGTCTGGCATATGTTTGACACTAAAGCCTGATAAGAACAAAGAAATCTGACAAACCAATATATCTCATGAACATAGACAAAAACTTTTAAGCATAATATTCAAAAATTGAATATAGCAATATATAAAAAAGAATAATTCATCCTAGCTATACAAAGTTTATTCAAGGATTGAAATTTTTTTTTAATGTTCAAAATTAGTCAGTACAATTCACAATATCAACAGAATAAAGAGCATAACAAATGATCATTTCACAAAACGCAGAAAATATATCTTAATAAAAATAAACACATTCATTTATGCTTTTAAAAAACTCAACAAGTTAAAAGTTGAAGAGGACTTTATTTTCTTAAAAAAATCTAAGATCATATTTGTAGGTGAAATTTTAAATATTTTCTCTTTAAAACAAGGAATAAACAAAAATGAAGAGTGAAGATTTTTTATTCAAAATTTTACTGGCAATCATAGGCAGAGCAATAAGGTAATAAAAAGAAGTAAAAGTATAAAATTTAAAAGTAAAAATAAATTTTTGCAGATGACATGATTATATATTCAGGAAATTCCAAAGAATTTATAAAACGTTAGAAATAATAACGAATTATTATTTTTATATGATTACTAGATATCATATAAATATAGATAAATTATTATACTTCTATGTATTAATAACAAAAAATTCAAACAAATTTAAGAAGAAAAAACATGACTTAAAATAATATCAATTTAGGCTGAGCATTGTGGCTCATGCCTGTAATCCCAGCATTTTAGGAGGCTGAGGTAGGAGAACCACTTGATCTAAAGAGTTCAAGATCAGCCTAGGAAACATAGTGAGATCCTGTCTCTACCTTGCCCTGCTGCAAATAAATAAATAAATAAATAAATAAAATAAAATAAAATTGTCGCAGGTGTTGGCATGTGTCTGTATCTCCAGCTACTAGGAAGGCTGAGGTGTGAGGATCACTCAATCCTGGGAGGTGAAGATAACAGCCAGCTGTAATCTCCCCACAACACTCCAGTCTGGGTGACAGTGAAACCCTAGCTCAAAAAATAGAATTAAAAAGGAAAAACGATAGTATCAACTTAATATCAAATACCAAGGAATAAATCCATCAGTAATGTGTAAGTCTTCTTCACTAAAATAACAAAATATCACTAATAGAAATTAAAGTGGCTCTAAATAAATACAAAACACACCTTATTAATATATTTGTAAAGTACCAATTCTGCCCAATTAATCTACAAATTCAATTTAATCCTAAAATATTTTGATAGGATTTTTGTGAGACTGTTTTGAAACTCACAAGTTGAATCTAGTAAAATCAGAAAATTTTCAGTAGCTAAGACAAATATGAAAACAAATAAAGATATTTATTCTTATAGACAGTGTGGTATGGGTATATAGATAGGCAAATCATTTAATGGGGCAGTATCAATTGTTTAGCACCACATGCCAGTCTCCCAACTTCATGAAAATTTTTCCGAAATTAACTTTTCTATCTGGACTGTGGTAAGTTAAGAACCTCATCACACTTTTCCTCCACAAATATCTAGAATATACATATTGAATTTATATGCGTTGAGAGAAAAAAACAGATATTAGACAAATAATAGGGACAGGCAAAATGCAAATGCTTAACAAGAATGTAGACTTGTGCTTAATGTCATCAGTAATCAAGGAAATGAAATTCATAACAACAGTGAGATTCCATTTTGTACTTGCTGGGTTGTTAAAACTTTGATGGATTATGACAGAACATTAGAGAAACAGGAATATTTTTGCATTGCTGGAAGGTATATATATTATAGTATGGCTGCCATTCTCATTCTGATGGTCAATGTGTAAAGACTAGACATAGCAAATATCTGAAGATCTTATGATCCTGCAGTATTATTCCTGGGCATATGTCCTAGAAAAATTCATGGACAGGAGCATTATCTTTCATCTATTAGAAAGTTTGTGGTAATGAGAAGCAAGAAACACTCTAGGTATCCAGTACGGGGGAAAGACAAAATAAGAATGTGGTGTAAACAAATCATGGAATTCTATTAGATATTAGAAACAACTAAATAGAAGCTAATTCAGCAACATGAATCCATCATAAAAATTTACAACTGTATGAGAAGAAAAAAAGTCAGATCTATACCTCAATAATATCTAGGCAAATTACAGATACATGTGCATAATTGGTAGAATATAATCTAATGAAATAGATACACATCAAACTCATCTGAGTGGTGCTTATTGGTAGAAAGAGAATGTGAGTTAAAAGAAATTAACCAAATAAGTTTAATAAAAGGATCTTTGTCTTAGTCCACTTTGGCTGCTATGACAAAATAGCTTAGAGTGGGCAATTTATAAACAATTAAAACGTATTGCTTAGACTTCTGGAGGCTGGGAAACCCAAGACCAAGGCACTAGCAGATTTGGTGTCAGGGAAAGGCTCTGTTGCATAGATAGCACCTTCTATGTGTCCTTACATGGCAAAAGGGACAACAGACTCCCACAAGCCTCTTTTATAAGGATACTAACCTCATTCATAAGAAAGGAACCCTCATGACCTAATTACCTTAAAAGCCCCACCTCTTAACACTATCACGTTATTCAGCGCAAACATCTACATTTTGGGGTAAATCAACATTCGGATCATTGCAGTCTTAGACTAATGATGATAGCATTTCACAAAATAGTGAGTCTTATTAATTCAACTTTTTTGCCTGCCCTCAAATTTCAAAATAAATAAATAAACAAAAAGTAATAAAGTTTTCTTCATATGGTACTACATCAAATGCATTAATTTTCCATTGCTGGGTAAAAAAAAAGTAAGACAACTTGGTGGCTTAATTCAATGCACATTTATTATCTCACAATTTCCATGTATCAGGAGTCTGAGCATAACTTTACTGAATTCTCTATTCAGGGTCTCACAAGGCTGCAGTCAAAGTGTTGGCCAGGCTGTGTTCTTACCTGGAGCTTTCACTGGGAAAACTCTGCTTGCAAGCTCATTTGGGTTATTGCTAAAGGTAATTTCTTGAAACTATATGGCTAAGGTCATTTTTTTCTAGCTATTTGTTGACCGGGGCCTTCCTCAGCTTCTAGGATGCTTATAGTTCCTTAGCATAGGCTCCATTCATAAGCCCTTGCACGACATCACAGTATACTTCTTTAAAGTCATAATGGGAGCTCTCTTTTTCTCCAGTCTGCCAAGACAGAGTCTTCATAAAGAAAAGTAATCATGGAAGTGACATGTCAGCACCTTTGCTATATTATCTAACCTAGTCAAGGTCACATTCTACTGGTTAGAAGCAAGTTCTGCATAGAGTCGAGCAGAGTGGATTACAGGAACAAATAATTTTTACTAAGGAATCATCTAAGGTGTGCCCTCTGCTTTGTGCAAACTTCAAAATGAATGAGACACCTCTAACTTACTCTAACTTATGAACAGATTTCCAAATTATATTCAATGACAAAGCAAGGTACAGAACCATCTGTATACTATATCATGAATTACGTTTAAAAATTTTGTGCACATGTATGTATTTAAATTCACAGGCTATTTCTAAAAGGATGAATAAAAAGTCTTTCCATAAAGCTTCACCGAATTATGCAGGCAGGAAAACTAGAGACTTAGTAGTTGCCTTTTTATATATTTTCAATTTTGTACCAAGTTCATAAAGCAGCTTTTCAAAAAGTAAATATTTATTAAAATAAACTTGTGATGGTTAATTTTGTGTGTTAAATTACCGGGTGAAAAGATGACCAGATAGTTGGTAATACAACGCTTCTGTGTGTGTCTGTCAGGGTGTTTTTGAAAGAGACTAACATTTCAATCAGTAGACTGAGTAAAGATCTGCACTCACCAATTTGAGTGCAGATCCTCCAATCTGTTGAAAGCCCAGACAGGGCAAAAATGGCAAAAGAAGAATGAATTCACTCTCTTTCATGCAGACATCCTTCTTTTCCTGGTCTTAGACATCAGAGATCTTGGTTTTCTGGCCTATAGGATACCAAGATTTACAACAATGGTGCTCACCATTATTCTTCAGGCCTTTGGTTCCCCAGCTTGCAGACAGCATATTATGAGACCTTTTGGCCTCTATCATCATAAAAGCCAATTGCCATAATAAATATCCTCTTACATATTCCTTCATATAAATATCCCAGTGGTTCTGCTTCTCTGGAGAACCCTAATACAAATACTTCAAAAATTATGACATGAAAGATTGTGCAACATACAAACTAATATAAATCAGAAACATCTCAGGATCAAATATTTTCTTCCTATCTAGAATTGTATAGGGAGAGAGTGAAGATATTATTTGTAATCATGGTCTTTTGAAAAGGAAGTCTTTAAGTATGTAAGATAAGTTGCTATTTAGCGAATGGAATTAAATTTTAGGAGGCTAATTAAAATATAAATTAATTAACAATTGTTAACTTCTATGAATAAACAGTAGTGAATATTCTAAACAATTTATTTTGACATCAGTACTTTGGTTAGTATCATATATTCTATAGAGTCAATTATTAAGAATCACTTCTGTTTAAAAAGTATACAGTTGATCAATATTCTACTTGGATAAATTATAATACGTTAACTGAACTTGAAGTTGTGAAGATGTGATTTTTATTTTAGAGCCATTATGGATTGGTATTCTAAGGAACACTTTAGCACACTTCAGGAATCACTGTAAAATATTATTGCTATATTTACATCTCAGAGAGGGTAGAGAGCAAGTATTTCATCTATGTACTCCCAGAACCTATTAGTGATTACACTTTAATTGGTCCTCAATAAGTGGTTGTTGAACATCTGAAAAAACTGTGACTAGAGAGTAATGATATTGGTTTTCATAAAAATCTATAAATACAAGAAAATGATCAATATTTGTCTGATAAAATGTAATCGTCTTTATCCCTGAATGTCTTAAAGATTCTGAAAGTGGCACATAAGAAGGCAAAATTCAGTCTATCATCTGAAATGTAGCCTATACTTTCCGAATTACTGAGGTACAGGGATTCCTAGGGTAGAAAATCCTAGGGAGCAAAGCTTCTTTGAACAAACTCAGCCTGGGACAATGACAAAGTTCGGCTCTCCTTAGCACTGAACTGGAACAAGAGTAACTAAGAGGAAACATGGGGAAACAGTACCAACTTCAATGTATTTTATATCTTCCAGATATTCTTTCTCAAGAAATTTTATTCCATCACTGGGCCACTTTTTCAAGTCTCCGATTTGTAAAATGCCTTCTATAGGCACAGAGGCTTCTGTAGTAGTGGCCTCCCAGAGCTCACATGCACACATGCATGTGTGTATATATGTAAATGTGTGTTTAGTTATATGTGTATATGTATGTCAATACTTTCTTAAGTGTTATGATTTTGAATACTTCACATATAGTAAGTCTTTTATTCATTTTAACAACCTTCAAAGTGGATGTTACCCTTGTTTGAGAAACTGAAGCACAGAAAGTTTAAGTAACTTAACTCTGTCTTAGGACTAGTAAGTGCTAGAGGGAAATTCAAACCCAGGCAGTCTCACATCAGAGTCCAAGCTCTTAAACACTGTCGATACAGCCTCTCTAAGGTGTTCTAAAACACTATGCCTGGTAGAACCTCATTGGAGAATATTACACTCTCTGAGTAGCTTTAACTTGTCCCCAATATAAGATAGGGAAAGAGAAATTCAGAGAGGGAGCACATTTCTATGCTGACTTCTATAGTAAAAAAATTTTTGTTAAGAAAGTATTTCCTCAAAACAGTTAACCTCTTTTAATAGAGGCATTACCGTTTTGAAACATCCAAACTGGTGTGCTTTGCTCTCTGAATATGCCTTAGAATTATATTTCTTGCTTATCTTACAGGCTTCTTGAGTTTTAATATGACTTCTCCCACTCTTGAAAAAAAAAATTCTGTTTTGCACTTATGTAGTGCTTGTATTTCAAAGTACTCCTTGTTATCACTCTGCTCTAGATTTGCTATCAGATAAATGAGGGTAATAGGAAGTATATATAGGTATATGTGTCTGTGTTGTGTTTATATTTTATGCTATTTAGGGATCTCAGCTTAAACTTATAAAGTAGACAAAAAACAGTTTTTATGTTAAGAAATAAATATAGACTCATAAAGATGAGAACGCGTGTTGAAGAGGTACAATATTTACATTACTCTATTATGAACAGATTATTAGTGCTGCTTATGGCTACTTTCTTACATCTTCCCAGCATATAATATCTCATTTCATCACATAAGTAAAAAGATAAAGAGATGTTTCAAACAAAAGGCTCATTTACTGGCAAGTTTTAAACCATTTATCATTAATTTATACTTCTGTGCTTTCTTACCCCCACCCAATGCATATGCATTGAAATATACCAGCCTTTCCTTTTAAAAATTCAGATTCTTGACAGCACTCATCTCAGTCTATACATAATTCATTATAATTACTATCAATAACTTTCTAGTGCCGAGCTCAATTCTCCCTTGAGCATCGAAAAGGGGTATGGCTGGCTGCATGATTTTAGGCACATAAAATTGTCATAAGAATGTGTATACACTAGTTCTAGTGGAGACCACAGACTCCAGAAGAAACAGAGTACCTTTGCAAGGAATAGGCGTTGTGCCTTCACCTGCTGAAGAAAGGAATCACTTAGGAGGAGAATTGCCTGGTAAAATTCAGAAACTTATATCAGAGTTTGCAGAAAAAAAGATTGTGACTTGATTACTTTTGCAGTCAGTACTTTTTGAGAGAATAATGTAGACATCATACTTTTATTAATGCCAGAGTCACTTGTGCTTCTTACAGTTTGGTTGGGGAGATACTACCTGTGCTTAGAGCTAGAACTTTCTTGATGAAAGTGGAAGCTTAAGGCATTTGGAAGGAGATAAAATGACGATGTTGGTAATGCTTGCAACTTCTCTTGCACGTGTGGGAGGAAAGAAAAAAAAAAGTTTAGATTGTGACCAGGGGTTTCTCAGACCAGGAAAAGGAATGAACATTTTCATTGTTATGTGTCTGTATGGGAAAGGGAAGAAAAGGCTTAGAGTTGTTAGGCATAGATTTACTACCTCTGTGGATTGTCCCTCTGCAATTCAATAAAAGTGTCTGATTTTTCTTAACTTTCTTCTTCAAGGTATCAGGGCTGCCTCATTTTCAAAAAATGGAAATACATATTTGGAGTCAGCATATAGTTCATGTTTCTGAGACTGTTCCAAAGATTTGCTCGGATCCTGCTTTTTGCCTTTAGCAGTTTTAGGCCCAGTGTGGTTAGTTCCCCTGCATTCTTTTCTCCTGGGTATGCAAATGAGCCACAAGCCTGCTGTGTGTCCGTCAGGGACATGGAAGTTGTCAAAAACCCTGAGGACAGTAACCTATTTGTCTTTTGCTGAAAGGGAAGAAACAGGTTCCTTGATACAATTCTTTTTCCTTTAAATAAGGCATAACCAAAAATTACTTAATAAATCCTCATGGAATGCCTAGAAAATCAGTGGGTATATGAAGGTCAAGATAAAGGAAAGGGTGCTTTTAAAACCAACATACCAGAGAAATACATTTTAATGGCTTTTGCCCCCTTCAAAGCAATCACCTGAGGAGCCTCTACTCCATTTTAGCAGTGCTGCCATAGCTCTTAACTGTGTTGAATCTCTTTTGGAATTGCCTTCAGAGTTAGTTTACGAGCCACATAAGAAAACCATTACTTTATGGTTACACCTCGTAAAGTTCCATAAAGGGAATAGGAAAAACAAAGTGAAACAAATGGGGTGTGGCTTTACTTATCCATAAAATCAGCTGCAAAGATAGGCTTTGTATCCTTCCCAGAACATTGACAACTGATGTACTTTTGGAAATGCAACAGAAAGAAAAATAGCCAAGTCTTCTTTAAAAAAAAAAAAAAATTTGTTTTTTTAAAGATTATAGATGAACAAGGCATTATGTATATTCACCTGTGTTTCCGTACTGGATGGGTGTCCTTGTAGAACAATTAATCCAAGTGCAAATCGTTCCACAAGGAAAGTGTTTTATTCCCACTGAAGCAACACCAATAGCTTAATTACCTTTATTCACGTGGGTCACTGCCTTAGTTTAGGCCATTATCCATTCTCATATTCTTTGCTACTATGCCCTCTTAGCAGATCTCTATGTCTCTTATTCTCTGATTCATTGCCTACACTGTAGAAAACATAAACTTTTCTAAATCATGTATCTAATTATGACAATTCCTGCTACAACCTTGCAGTGATTCTCATTTAATTTCAGGATGAACTTACTCTTTAGTATGATATTCAAATATTTCACAGTTATGTCCCTTTCTAGACTCTGGATTAGTTAATCTAATCTTATTATATCTTTTGTTCTCTTGTTTGCTCTCTAGACCGATTCCAAGATCACTGCTCTCTGTCTAACTCCAAAATATTGGAGTTAGATTCAATAATGCTATCTGAAATGTCTACCTGAGCTTTTAATTTACAAAGCAGCTATTATTCCCCAGGGATATTTTTTGCCCTAGAATGAAGACATAGAATTCCACTTACTAGATATTCTTATCATAGATATCTAGTGTGGATTAATAAAAACACCAGTATCTTGGACAATTCTAAAGGCCATGATTCACTAAGCATCTTCCACCCAAGAATCTGCATTGTTTTAAAATCATGCCGGGGGCTTCCTGTAAGTTTCACTCCCAATTATTTTGGGGTACTCCCTCATCACCCTTACTGAGTGTAGAAAAGGCTTTCATTCCTCTAAAACTGCCCCTATGAATAGATGATGAAGCACAGTATTAACAAAATGGTTGGAACTTGAGAGGAATTGCTCATTAATTAATTCTCATGAAATGTCTACGTATCCTGTTTTTCTACTGTGGTAACTAGTACAGAAAGATGACTGCAAATAATTACATTATTTTTTGTGCATGCATGCTGCTCCTCCATTAAAAAGTAAAATGTATGTATTTCTCACTGCATCCAGGTGGTCTTCCTTTGACTTTTTTGAATAGTACATAGCAAAGGAACTAACATTCTGCATGTAAGCATTATGAATATCTGGAAGATTTAGCTTCTTCCATTTTAGGATACTTCTTGAAACCCAGATGCCATGCAATGTGAAGCCCAAGTCAGAGAAAGGGGCTATGCATATGTGCTCTAGTCAACAGCTCCATCCAACTGTTGGAAGAACTGGCAGCTAGCATCAACTGCCAGCCAGGTCGGGGAGCCATGTTGAGTCATTGCAAGCCCACGAGGCCTCAGAAGACTGCAGCCCCAGCCAAAATCAAGAGGGGTAGAAGAGTTCAGGACTGCAGAATCATGAGAAATAAAAAATTAAATATTGTTTCAAGCCATTATGCTGTAATAGGTAACTGAAACTCACATCCATTCTTTCTATTTTCTCTACACTGCCACTCTTACACCACACTCAAACCATTCCCCCAAGTTTGAAAGACAATATGATTTTTAATTGTACCCCTTAAATGGAATTAATATGGAGCTTAGTATAAGCCAATTTACTTCTTAGTTTCATTTAACAAGAATCAATATGACACAGATGTCTCTTGTGCTTGTCACAATATTTTGCTTAATTCTGTCATCAGCAGTAGTGTTAGCGGAAGTTCCAGCTCACCTGCTCTGGGGCTCAGTATCCTGCCCCAAGTTTGTATTGTATGTCTTTCCTCATTCTGTACTAAGACCTTCACTACTTGGAGGCACCTTAGTTGGTCAATGCACAAGTGCATTTTAAATTTCTGAGGGTTGAGCCTTCGAATAATGAGATGAGTGAGGGTAGATAAGTGTTCCAATCTCTCATTTTTCAGATTGAAAATTCTGGAGTATTGTGTGCAGTTCTTAGATATCTTGGCTAACAGAAGTCTCTTGCCCAAGTGTATCCTAATGCACCTTTTACTAACTTTTCCTGTTTCACTCTCTCCACTCTCTTACTCCTGTTTTCTAAGCTCATTTCACAAAATTCCTTTCTCATTCCTCATCTCCTAAGGAAATCGTGTAAGTCCTGGTCTCACACTCTGCTTTCAGGAGAAGCCAAATTGATATAGTTACTTACATATGATTGTTACATAATGAGTATTTGTGTACTCCCCAGATTATTATGTTGAAGCCCTAAACCTGATGTGACTGTACTGGAGACGGGGCCTCTAAAGAAGTAATTAGGGTTAAATGAAACCACAAGTACTTGGTCCTAATTCAATAGAACTGTTATCTTTATAAGAAGCAGAAAAGAAACCAGTTTTTTCTTTTTTTTTTCTTTTCTTTTCTTCTTTTTTTTTTTTTTTTTTTTTTTTTTTTTTACCTCTCTAAGCACATGCAGTTAGTACTGTGAAGCCATGTGGGACATAGCAAGAAGGTAGCCATCTGCAAGCTAGGAAGAGTCCTCACTGGAACCTGGGAACTTTTACACTTGGCTTCCAGTTACCAGAACCGTGAAAAAATACATTTCTGTTGTTCAAACCACCCAGGCTATGATATTTTGCTATGGCAACCTGAGCTAAGACAACTATGAATTCAATGTGCAAAAATAAAGTGACCTTATTTTTCTTATCTGACATGCTTTCATGCTCCTATTTCAACTGCAGGCAGAAGAGTTCTCTTGTTTTCATAGTCTATTCAGCATTTAAAGGTCCCAAGGCAGAGTCATTATCATCTCTCAAATGGTCTTCCCCTCTCTCTGATATCTCACAAAGATTCCAGAATGAAGGCAGAAAGGTACTCATTCTCTTGCCTCATAGCAAGATAGACTCTTATCTAATCCACAGGCTCTTTGTTAAGTTTTATCATTTATACATATTTTCTGGCTGACTCAGTGTTATCCCCAGGAGCCCCACCCTAATGATTACTGAGTCATGCCTGATATAGCCTTGCCTTCTTTGGGTCTCTTCTGAAGTATAGTAGGTCCCCATATGTTAAAAGGCTTATTTTGCATCTATTACTTTCGTCTTGATTGCCATAACCTCTCATCAGGAAGTTCCAACACTGTTGCCTCCTCTCTTCAAAGCCAAGAGTAATCATATCCACCACTCCTTTTACCTTTACACATCCTCCAACAGGGAGATGACAACTTCTGGATTCTAAAAATGATGTGGAGATGTATGGATGCTATCTTAGGCCTATCTACAGAAAATCCTTCATCAGCTACTCAGTCACATGCATAATATGGTACTGTTAACCTGGCTATGTCATAACCTTAAGGCTTCTCCAGGAAACTTTTAGTTTTCTCAAGCCATTTCCTAAGAATCAAAAAGTAATAAAACACCACATGCTGGGATTCCACCACACTTATCTGACTATTTCCATTATTACCCTTTTGTTTTAGTTACCTCAAGATATTATAACAAAGTATCATAGACTAGGTAGCTTAAACAACAGAAAATTTTTTCTCAAAGTTTTGGAGGCTGGAAATACAAGATCAAGGTGCTGGCCAATTCAGTTCCTGGTGAGAGCTCTATTCCTATCTTGTATGTGGGTAGCTGTTTTCTCACTATGTCCTCACATGGGCTTTCTTCACTGTGTATACTTGGCAAAGTCCAGTGGGTGAATGAGAGAGAGAGAGAGAGAGAGAGAGAGAGAGAATGAGAGAGAGAAGAAAGAGAGCTATCTTCCTTTTCTTATAAGGCCACTACTTCTATCACAAGTGCCCTACCCTTACTACCTAATGTAACTCGAATTACCTCATAAGTGCCCTGTATTCAAATACCTTCACATTAGGAGTTAGGACATCAACACATAAATTTTGGAGAGACTTAACTTAGTTTATTGCACCTTTTTCTTCATTCTTAGGTTAAGCCCCAAGATCAATGAGTAATAAAGATCTTGTGATCTTGCATCAAGCTCTTTTTTTCCCAGCATTTAAAGTATGATAGGATTTGGCTGTGTCCCTGCCCAAATCTCATCTTGAATTCCCACATGTTGTGGGAAGGACCCTACGAGAGGTAATTGAATTGCGGGGGCAGGTCTTTCCTGTGCTTTTCTCATTATAGTGAATAAGTCTCATGAGATCTGGTGGTTTTAAAAAGGGGAGTTTCCCTACACAAGCTCTATCTTTGCCTGCTGCAATCCATGTAAAATGTGACCTGCTCCTCCTTGCCTTCGGCCATGATTGTGAGGCCTCCCCAATGACATGAAACTGTAAGTTCATTAAATGTCTTTCTTTTGTAAATTGCCCAGTCTCAAGTATGTCTTTATCAGCAGCATGAAAAAGGACTAATTTAGTAGATCGGTACCACTAGAGGTGCTGAAAAGATACCCAAAAAATGTGGAAGCAACAATGGAACTGAGTGACAGGCAGAGGTTAGAATAGTTTGGAGAGCTCAGAAGACAGCAGGAAAATGTGGGAAAGTTTGGAAATCCCTAGAGACTTGTTGAATGACTTTGATAATGACATGGACAGTGAAATCCAGGCTGAGGTGGTCTCAGATGGAGATTAGGAACTTGTTGGGAAATGGAACAAAGGTGACTGTTGTTATGTTTTAGCAAAAAGACTAGCAGCATTTTGCCCCCACCCTAGAGATTTGTGGAATTTTGAACTTTAGAGAGATGATTCAGAATATCTGGTGGAAGAAATTTCTAAGCAGCAAAGTGTATTCAAAATGTGACTTGGGTGCTGTTAAAGGCATTCAGTTTTACAAGGGAAACTGAGCATAAAAGTTTGGAAAATTCACAGACTAACAATGCAATAGAAAAGAAAATCCAATTTTCTTAGGAGAAATTCAAGCCGGCTGCAGAAATGTGTGTAATTAATGAGGAGTTGAATGTTAATCACCACGACAATGGGGAAAATGTCTCCAGGGTATATCAGAGGCCTTTGCATCAGCCCCTCCCATCATACATCCAGAGATTTAGCAGGAAAAATGGTTCCCTTGTCTGGGCCCGGGTCCCTGTGGTGTGCACAGTCTAGGGACTTGGTGTCCCACATCCCAATCGCTCTAGCCATGACTAAAAAGGGCCAAGATACAGCTCAAGCTGTTGCCTCAGAGAGTGGAAGCTCCAAGCCTTGGTAGCTTCCATGTGGCGTTGAGCCTGCAGGTACACAGAAATCAAGAACTGAGGTTTGGGAACCTCTGCCTAGATTTCAGAGGGTGTATGGAAATGCCTGGATGCCCAGGCAGAAGTTTGCTACAGCGGTTGGGCTTTCATGGAAAACATCTGCTAGGGCAGTGTGGAAGAGAAATGTGGGGTCAGAGCTCCCAAAGAGTCCATGAAAGCAGCTGGGAGGGAGGCGGTACCCTGCAAAGCGACAGGAGCAGAGCTGCCCAAGGCCATGGGAACCCACCTCTCGCATCAGCATGACCTGGATGTGAGACATGGAGCCAAAGGAGATCATTTTGGAGCTTCAAGATTTGACTGCCTGCTGGATTTCAGGACTTCCATGAGGTCTGTAACCCCTTTGTTTTGGCCAATTTCTCCCATTTGGAATGGCTATATTTACCCAATGCCTGTACGCCCATTGTGTCTAGGAAGTAACTAACCTGTTTTTGATTTAGAGGCTCATAGGTGGAAGGGACTTGCCTTGTCTCAGATGAGACTTTGGGCTTTGGACTGTGGACTTTTGAGCTAATGCTGAAATGTGTTAAGACTTTGGGGAACTGTTGAGAAGGCATGATTGGTTTTGAAATGTGAGGATATGACATTTGGGAGGGGCCTGGGGTGGAATGATATGGTTTGGCTGTGTCCTCCTCCAAATCTCGTCTTGAATTCCCACATGTCGTGGGAGCAACCTGGTGGGAGGTAATTGGATCATGGGGGCAGGGATTTCCTGTGCTGTTCTCATGGTAGTGAATAAGTCTCATGAGATCTTGTGGTTTTAAAAGGGGGAGTTTCCCTGCACAATATCGGTCTCTGCCTGCTGTCTTCCATGTATGATGTGACTTGCTCCTCCTTGCCTTCTGCCATGATCATAAGGCCTCCTCACCATGTGGAACTGTAAGTCCATTCAATCTCTTTCTTTGTAAATTTCCCAGTCTCTGGTATATTTTTATCAGCAGCATGAAAATGGTCTAACACAAAGTGTTTTTGCTTTCTCTGTCTGTTTGGAAAGATTCCAACTCAACCATTACACTTACACCCTTTTCCCTCTCTACGTATGGGCTTTACTTTTGTAGACAGTGTCATCCTTTGAAAAGCTTGGTGTCTTACTGCAAAATCCTCATGATCAGATTTTAACGTTTGGATCGTATAGAAATGGGGAAAGAAACAAAACAACCAAAGTAAGCAAACCAAAAAAATACATTGGGAGACTTTACAGATATTATCTTCATTATGTTATCAATGTCTTGTTTCCTTTAGAGTCTAGATGTTTTTTTAAAATATTTTAATATCTTGAAAATGCCCAGCCTGTCTTTTTGCACTCTAAAGGAACTCAGTAGCTCCTTGTTAATAAAATCCTAGGTACCTTTGGTATCTCTGTCCAATGTGACTTTTGAATGCCTTAGTAATAATTATGACTATTATTTTCATTTGTGGAAAGTAGAGAATACTTATTTGTGTGATCTATCTATCTTTCTATCTATATCTATTATCTGTTTAATCTATCTATCTAAGATATTCTTTTTAGTGTTTATACGGAGATGATGAATAAAATAAATCTTGATAGAATGTTAAGATATTCTCATTTGTGATCTTAAATAAAACATATTAAGAAGCACATGTGCCTTTGTATAAATGTACATTCACAAACAAACTTGGCAAAGTTCATTTGATTAAAACACTCATGATATAACTGAGATTCATTTCATTGAATTCTTACCATATCATAACCAGTATCTGTGTATTGCATTTCTCAAGGTAATCCCAGTCACTTTTTCTTCTTCCATCAGTGCTGTAAGAACAGCTTCATTTCTTGTTCACAAGGATGAAAGTTATTGCATTAGTCTTTTTTCCCATATAAGGTGTTTTCATTACTGTTGTAGTCACTCAACTCTATATCCTGGAATCAGCACCTCAGGGTTGCTCTGCTTGTGAATATAACCCAATCTGTAAATCACGGCAGATGCTTTTCCTCAATATTTGCACCATCATTCTCAAGAGTTAACATGTATGTATCCTATACTTTCAAGACCTCAAGAGTAAAGGTTTTTTTTTTTTTTTTTTTTTGAGACGGAGTCTTGCTCTGTCACCCAGGTTGGAGTGCAGTGGCACGATCTCGGCTCACTGCAAGCTCCGCCTCCTGGGTTTACGCCATTCTCCTGCCTCAGCCTCCCAAGTAGCTGGGACTACAGGCGCCCGCCACCACGCCTGGCTAATTCTTTTTGTATTTTAGTAGAGACGGGGTTTCACCGTGTTAGCCAGGATGGTCTCGATCTCCTGACCTCGTGATCTGCCCGTCTCGGCGTCCCAAAGTGCTGGGATTACAGGCTTGAGCCACCGCCCCCGGCTGAGTGAAGGTCTTTAGATAAATAATTTTACAGAAAAATTTATGATAAGAAATAAATAGATCAAATAGCATTCAATTAACTTTTGCATTTTGACATGGAAACAATGCAAATACAGGAAAATAGATAAGCAATTATATACAATACTAATTGACAGACTCTAGATGCTGTAATGAGGATTTTATTTATATTAAATGTAATATTTAAAATAAGCTAAGATAAGTAATTTGTATTTCTATTTTACAATAAAGAAAACAAACCTACAAGTAACTTTTCCACAAACTCAGAAGAAGTAAATGGTAAAATGGAGACTTGATTATTTTAATAAATTATGTTGACCTCTTACTTATAACAAAATAATTATGGCAACATAGTGTTTAGGTTGATATTTTAGGCAAGTCAATAGTAAAAATATTTTAGTTAAGAAATATTTTGTTGATCTCCATTTCTAAAAGTTATTGATTTTGCTAATAGAATATAAGCTTCTGCCAATGAGAGGCAGAAGACCTATATCATCTATTTGTAAGACAAGCACATTCCTCAAACGCGGGAGAAAGTCACCTAAAGTAGGGCACAGATTCCTTATCTATAAATTGCTTTATCCTTCTAGCATTTCAAAACAGAACAAAAAGTTTATGAAACCTATGAAATAGAATGTATTTTTGTGATCAATTTATTTTTATTGTACAGTTCTTGAATATGAGACTTCTAAATGGCATATAGTTGCAAATAATAGGTAATTCACACCTTTCACATGCTCTATTTTATTTACAAATGATTTACTGTGACTGTGGACATGTTCCTTTTTTTTTCCTGATACTAGAAGTTGGGCATTATTTCCCAGCCTTTTTCTTTCACTGACTTTGGTCATTTTCATAGTTAATGACATAGCATTAGTGCTTTTGCAGAACGTTGTCTCACTTTGCTTTTTTCTCCTCTAAGAAGCTGTAAGTGAAAGAAGAAAGGTGTCAGGGACTAGGAAAGAACCCCTTTCTTGAAATTTAAAACATATTTAATGGCTTTCGGAAATAAAAATATTCATTTATGATTGACAAAAGAATGGGGTTTTCTCTTTCTGCAGGAAAAAATTTCCTTGAGTTGGAATACATAGGCACACAAAAAGCCAAAACAGGTATTCACTCAGCTAGCTATAGAAATCACATAAGCTTTTCAACAAATGAAATGACAAATATCCCCTGTTTTGTACATCCTGGGAAAGATTAAGAGAAAGGGCGCTATATCTTGGCAATAAAAGCTCCTCAGAGGTGCCAGTAAGAGAATCAATACAAGTTTTTTTTTTCTTTTTTTTTAAATAAACAACATTTGTTAACTAATTTATTAATTTTCCAATGAGTAGAATTATGAGTTTGGAAACACTTTTCTGTTATCTGGTAGAATCATTTAAAAAATTATTGAATGAATGCTATGCTCAAAGTCATACAGCAGGTTAGAATAGCAGAAACCACTTTTGGAAAACTAGATATTTTGTCACTTTTAAACTCTCCCTTTGCATTTAATTTTTCTCTTGCCCACTGTTGCTAGCAGCAAAATCTCTTAGCCTCATGAGGGTTATGGGCTTTCCTCAGGTACAACACGATAGAGAGAGTCTATGAAACAACTTTCTGTCCAGCAGTGGCCCAAGGACAAGTGAAACTCTGGTCAAAATCATCAAGACAAATCTACAGGGACTCAGGGAAACAAAATGAAATGGTTCTTGTGTTTAAATTAAGGTGTGTTACAGGATGGTAAAAATGTGGGCTTTTATTTCCTCTTTTGACTTATCTGATAGCTAAAATGTTATTTTTATAGTGAAAGTACGTTGCTTGTATAATAAAAAAGTTTAAAAGAAAATAATTCCATATTTGTGCCACAATAAAAATGAGTGCTACAAGAGTGTTATAGAGCAAAAAGTCGGAGTTCTCATAATGACTTTTTTCTAAGAAGCCTACAAATCTCACTTCTAAGTTTTTTTTTGTAGTCACTGTTCTGCTGGTATTTGGAGCTAGGGAAGATGAACCAGGGCAGCTTCTAACCTAGTCAAAAAAGAATGCTTTCTTGTCTCTCAAATCCATACTCACAATATAGTTTCTAGTTAGAAGTTCAAGTCAGAGAATGATGTTCTCTAGAAACTTCAAAGATATGGCTAGTCTGTGCTACTTACTTATTCTGCATAATCCAGGACATTCTATATTTCTGAATTTCATGGCATTTATCTTACTGCATTCCAATTTTTATTTTCCTGTTTCCTCCACTTGATCATAAAGTTTTGTAGGTTATAACTTACTTTTATATCCTCTATATTATCAAAACCTAGTAGAGTTAAAAACTCAGACAAATATATTATTGGTATTTGTTGAATTTGAAAGAAGGGAAATTAGCAAGAAGAGTAGAATAAGGAAGAGAGAACAAGCCTTGCTATATATCGTGAATTATGGATTATTTTGTAACCCAATTAAGAAAATTATAACTTCAAAGAATGCATAAACATTTGTATTAGCACATTCTCATGCTGCTATGAAGAAATACCTGACACTGGGTAATTTATAAAGGGAAGAGTTTTAATTGACTCACAGTTCCACATGGCAGGGAAGGCCTCTGGTAACTTACAATCATGGCAGAAGGGGAAACAAACATGTTCTTATTCACATGACTGCAGGAGAGATAAGTGCCAAGAAAAGGACGAAAACTATAAAACTATCAGATTTCATAACAACTCGCTTACTATCACAAGAACAGTGTGGGTCATGACTCACTCAGCTCCCACCAGGTCCCTCTAATGGTACATGGGGATAATGGTAAATACAATTCAAGATGAGATTTGGATAGGGACACAAAGCCAAACCATATCATTCCTCCCATGACCCCAACCAAATCCCATGTCCTTACATTTCAAAACACAATCATGCCTTTCCAACAGTCTCCCTATGTCTTAGCTCATTCCAGCATTAACCAAAAAGCCAAAGTCCAAAGTCTTATATGAGGCAAGGTAAGTTCCTTGTACCTATGAACCTGTAAAATCAAAATCAAGTTAGCTACTTCTTAGATACAATGAGTATACAGGCACTGGGGAAATACACCCGTTCTAAATAGGAGAAATTGGCCAAAACAAAGGGGCCATGGGCCCCATGCAAGTCTGAAATGTAATAGGGCAGTCATTAAACATTAAAGTTCCAAAATGATCTCCTTTGACTCCATGTCTCACATCCAGGTCATGCTGATGCAAGAGGTGGGCTACCACAGCCTTGGACAACTCCATCCCTGTGGCTTTGCAGGGTACAGCCCCCCTTCTGGCTGCCTTCACAGGCTGGCATTGAGTGTCTGTGGCTTTTCCAGGCATACATTGCAAGCTGTCAGTGGATCTACCATTCTTGGGTCTGGAGTATCTTCTCACAAATCCCCTAGGTAGTACCACAGTGGGAACTCTGTGTGAGGTCTCCAGCCCCACATTTCCTTTCTTTACTGTCCTAGCAGATTTTCTCCATGAGGGCTCCACCCCTGCAGCAGACTTCTGCCTGGACATCTAGGAGTTTTCCATACACCATCTGAAGTCTAGGAGGAGGTACCCAAACTTCAGTTCTTGACTTCTATGCACCTATATGCCCAACACAACATGGAAGCTGCCAAGTCTTGGGGCTTGGACCATCTGTAACAGTGGCCTGAGCCATAGGCTGGTCCCTTTCAGTCATGGCTGGAGCTGAAGCAGCTGGGGAACAGGGTGTCATGTCTCAAGGATGCACAGAGCAGGTGGACACTGGGCCCATTCCATGAAACCATGTTTCCCTTCCAGGTCTCCATGCCTCTGATGGGAGGGACTGCTATGAAGGTCTCCAACATGCTCTGGAGACATTTTCCCCATTGTCTTGGTGATTAACATTTGCTCGTTCTTACTTATGCAAGTATCTGCAGCAGACTTGAATTTCTCCCAGAAACTGGGTTTTTATTTTATATCACATTGTCAGGCTGCAAATTTTTCATACTTGTATGCTTTGCTTCCTCTTGAATGCTTTGCTGCTTAGAAATTTCTTCTGCCAGATACCCTAAATCATTTCTCTCAAGTTCAAACTTCCACAGATCTCTACAACAGGGCCAAAATGCCACCAGTTTCTTGCATTGCAAAAGTGACCTTTACTCCAGTTCCCAAAAAATTCCTCATCTCCACCTAAGACCACCTCAGCCAGGACTTTCTTGTCCATATCACTACCTGCATTTGGGTCAAAGCCATTTATGAAGTCTCTAGGTATTTCCAAACCTTTCCATATCTTCCTGTCTTCTGAGCCCTCCAAGTCTCTAGGAAGTTTCAAATTTTCCCACGTCTTCCTGTCTTCTCCTGAGCCCTCCAAACTATTCCAACCTCTGTCTGTTATCCAGTTCCAAAGTCATTTCCACATTTTTGGGTATCTTTATAGCAGCATCCAACTCTCTGTAGTACCAATTTACTGTATTAGTCCGTTCTCATGCTGCTATGAAGAAATACCTAAAACAAAGTAATTTAAAAAGGAAAGAGGTTTAAGTGACTCACAGTTCCACATGGCTAGGAAAGCCTCAGGAAAGTTACAATTATGGCAGAAGGGGCAGCAAACACATCCTTCTTCATAAGGTGGCAGAATAGAAAACTGCTGACCAAAGAGGGAATTGCCCCTTATTAAACCATCAGATCTCATGGGAACTCACTCACTATCACGAGAATAGCATGGGGGTAAGCATGACTCCCACTAGGTCCCTCCCATGACATGTGAGGATTATGGGAACTACAATTCAAGATAAGATTTGGGTGGGGACACAACCAAACCATATCAACTTTATAACAACTTAGAGTAATATTTTGAGAAACCTATCTTCATATTGAAAAACACATAGACACAACGTAAACCCTGAACCCGACCTACCTGTAATTTTGGGCATACTAGTGCAATGGTTATTTAAATCATTAGAGTATTTTAATTTTAATTATTTTAACACTTTTAAAATTAATTAATTAAAATATTAATTTCAATTATTAAAATGGACAATAAATTTTGTGTACAGATTCTAAGACTTCTTGAATATATCATTGCTCTTTTAT
Source organism: Papio anubis (assembly GCF_008728515.1). Taxonomy (NCBI): domain Eukaryota; kingdom Metazoa; phylum Chordata; class Mammalia; order Primates; family Cercopithecidae; genus Papio; species Papio anubis. The sequence continues at coordinate 87,154,822 of NC_044981.1, read as the reverse complement.
GGATAGGAAACAATTTCACTAAAACTCACATTTCTTGATGCATGATATAAGGTGGCATAGCAATCCAGAGAGATCTCTCTAAAGGGCATGGTATCCTTCCCTATAATATTAATAAATTATTCAGTGTCCAACAACTTCATCATAAAGTTGGTTAAAAGTTATATTAGTATAGATAGAGTCTATTGATATTTAACAATACAGCAATAAAGGGATGGGGTAGGAGAAGATAATTTTTTTTCAGGGAAAAAGTTCCAATATTTCCTGCAGTTGCTGGTTCTTGCATGTTACAATGCTTGCAGTTGTGTTATATTTAGCTTTAATTCCTCTCACTGCAACTTAAGCCTTTTCTTGTTTGATCCTTGATGAAGACGGAAAACAGCTGTCTGCCAGCAACCCTTTATTTACTTTGTCTTCCCTCAATACAATACAAAGTTATTTGTTTCTTTTCATTATCCACTTGATTACATGAAAATGTAATAAGAAACATGGACTAGAAGTTGTATGGTCTTTTAATGTCTGCCACACATATGCATTTATTTTCATTAATCTTTTAATAATTTAGATAGACTGTGTTTAGATAACAGAGATTCATTTGGATAAAATGATATAAATAAATAGTCACATCTTCGAGGACTCTTAACATATATTTTTTAATTTGCTGTATTTTAAAAAACTATAATTCAATTGTAATTTGAGAAATGGTGAAAAGTCACTTCTGTGAGTTGTTATTGATCATTTATTATATTTAAGCATCTTCTCATTGGTGAGAAGAGGGGAGTATGAATTGAGAAATCTCTCCATTCTAGTAAAACTCCAGTGATTTTTAAGTCCACTAATTCATTAATCTGGCTCTCCCCAAGTCTGATTAGAAATATTTACATTGAAAATTTGTGAAATGAAGAGAATCCTTTTTGTTCAGCAATTACTTTAAAATAATCTTTTGAAAAATAACTAAACTTGCATTTCTGAAAATAAATAAAAAACCTAACCAATTAATGCACTACAGAATATGACTGTATTCATTTGAATATGAAAAACTGTTGTCCTGTCTCATCAGATGTGAAGCATTCTCTAGGGCTATTTTTCTAATGCTTCACCATCATTAACTCAACCATCATTGTCCTACACCTGGACTCTTTCACTAGCGTAGATACTAGCATTTACTAGGGGCCTGTAACCAGATGCAGCAAGTAGCAAAGATGTCACATGCCATGTGGGACTGTAATATAGTGCACCTGACAACTGGCAGCACCCTTGGAAATGAGGCTTAATGGTTAAATGAGTGCAATTAAGTGTGCTGGTACATCTTTGCTGTCCCAGAGTATGAGAACGTTTAATGTGACTCATCAGCCCCATTCCAAGTTCCACACACTTAAAAACTGAATGAGCATAAATAGCAAAAGCCACAGTAAATCAGTTGCACAAAGAATTTGGAAATGTGAAAAATCGTAAGCAATTTTGGACTGCTGGTTTATTTTCAGTAATAAGCTTAACATTATACAGTGTAGTGATGCTATACTCATTTCTAATTCCACACATTTAACTTTGCTCTATTACAAGTTCCTTAAAATGTTATCTCCCTTTTCTAGAGCAAACTAGTTGTAAACCATACTGTCTCACGAAGGCCAGGGATGTCTTTCGATTCCACTGCCAAACTCAAAATAACATTGCTAAATTAAGGTTAAGAAATAGTTCTGCATTGACCTATGTTGCAACTGCTACCCAACAGTCGTTTTGAAACAATCAATAGTACAGAGAGTCAAAAGTCCAAGATTATAGAAATTGCCCATTTGGACAATCAAGACAAGAAAAGGTAGAACATCATTTTGTGCTTTTCTGATCAATTGTTGTCAGGAAAAAAAAGAGGAAAATATAAACTTCCTCAACTCATAGTCAATAAAACCATAATTTTAACTTTTGCAGAAAAAAGTAGCATCTCAACTTTGTAAACAGAAAGAAAGATTTCAGACAGTAGGCCACATGAACAACCTTGAAGAGGTCTAAAGAAAAGATTTAAGATCATCTGTGACAAAGACAGCAACTGGAGACAAAATAAAAGTGATTAACCAGCATGAGTTCAAGTCTTTCCATTACAGAACATAGAAATTATTCTCTTGCTCTAAAATTCTACCACATGCCAGAAAACATCTTTACTGGAAAAAGGTAAAGGAAAGCATGAGTGTCCACCATAAATCTCAATTTTAGCAACATTTAAAACCCCAGATTGAAATAATAAGAATGTGCCAAATATCCATGGCAAAGAATAGAACAGACATTTTAGATTTGACTTGATTTTATGTGAAAGGTTACTCGCTTATACAATTATATGCATTGTTAAAGAAGCTAAAGTTAAAAATGAATTTAAAGCCTAAGAAAACAGACTACTACTATCCATTAGCTAGATGCCAAAGAAGTCTGACAAATTTAATTATAATATGCTTTTTATATATTGTCCCGTGAGACTTCTATGGCATTTTACAGTGAACTCCACAAGGAAAATTAGCAATAAACAAAAACTCAGAGAATACAATTGCATGCATGTCTGATATGTGGAAATAGAAACAGAGCATACTCGACAAGGACTATCAGATGCAAATATCTATAGTGCCTGATGGAGCAGATGGCCAAGTTGATGAGTATTTCCAATAGTTTACAGCCAAACATTAGGTCCAAAGTCAGTTCACTGGGAAAAAAATAAATATACTAACCTGAAAAATCTCAACTGAAAAGAAATGAATGTATCAAATTCTAACCATTTGTTAAGAGAGAGCCATTTTGGGGAAAACTTGAGCTTTCATATTTTTATTTTTGAAAATGTCAGAAAAATCAGATACACTATAAAAATATGATAACTTAAAGACGTAGGTCTGGTATAAATTAATCAATCCTACTTTCATTTATGAATTGGAATTAATCGGTTATTTAACAAATAGAGCACTGTGGAAATTTCATATCCATATTATTGGGTGGCAGAGGTAACTTTTTTTCTTGTTATGTATTAATTAATCAAATGGTTAACAGTCGGCGAATGGCATATGGTGCTTCTTTCACACCACTGTGAGCCATGCCACAGAATGCTGCATCACCCTTCTAAGAAATTTTTTCTTCTCCTTTTTCCCCATATGGTGTTCAATTCTAAAATAGATTTTTCCGCAAATACTCAGTATCTCCATCCAATATTCCATAGTTGGGAATCAGGTAAGGCTAAAAGATGAAAGTAAGTTCATATAAACCTTCAGTTGGTTCTCTTCATGAGAAGTCTTATCTATACATATGTATTGCCACAGAATGCCTGACTTCCACAGAAATCAAGTGAAAATCGAGCTCAACCATTTGCCTGAATATATCTAACTCCTCTTGATAGAAGAAAATTAAGATTAAAGTATTTTGGTCTTAACAAGCCACTTAGTTGAAACCACTCACTTATTCAGAAGTTTGACCTCAGAAATGTAAGGAGCTGAACAGAAGCAGATCAAAGTTTGACATAGGGAATCTTGCCATGACTTTCAGTATATAATTAGATTGCAACCTCCAGGGCTCCATGGTGGAGATTTATGAAACGGATTAAATGCTAGCATGTCATTAGTGCTGACTGGCATCCTCAACTCAATTCAGGCATGATGGTTTATTGAAAACATGTTTGATTAAAGACATTTGCAAAAATTATATAGGAAAATGTGTTTTGTCCATAAACATGAGGATGGAAAGTTTTATTAGCAATCTATTGTCATCCCCAATTCTAGAGATATAGAAAAGATCTTGCCTGAAAATTATCTACTGTTGAGGGCCTTAAGCTAATGACTATTCAGCAATGGTTTTTTTAAGGTTGTTTGTTCCTCCTGTACTTGCTGTTAAATTTTGTACATGCTGATAAATTTTCTGGACCTTTTTTGCCCCATTTAAGAAAAATAATAATAAACCTTTCTTTTTTTTTTGGAAAACAAAATAACCTAGGCTATATTTAAGAATGAATTGAACTAGTCTTGATTTATGTTTGCAGCAGATGGTTCTGTCTTTCAGTTGGGTCCAAAAGGTTTTTCTGATTCTCTAAGTATTACGTTTTATCTCTCTTGGTAGCACTCAATAATTTATCCGCAAATTATTTATAACTACATGACAATTTGTACATAATTCTTCCCTATTATATTAAAATAGGATTACTTACTTACAGTAGTTCTACTGTTTTCCCCAGTAGATTATGCATTTTAAGAGGCCAGAAAACCATGTATTTACTTTTGTCTCCCCACTGCATGAAACACAATCAGTGTTCAATAAATATTTTTGAACACATAAACATTATACATTACAGATATTTCTGTTGGTGATAATATAGTGATAATGTAAAAACTTTTATAAATGTAAGTACCATTATGAAAAATAAAAATATTTTAAACTAAAATTTCCTTATCTCTTTTCTATTGTTTATTTTTTATTATGACTATATATTAAAATTTATAAGAATCAGTGAAATGGGAGGCAAAATAAATTACTGAGGGAATTTTACTTCCTATGTCATGAAGCAGGAAGAGTTTATAAGCTTCCAAATGATGTTAACATGTGTACCTATAGAATTATAGGAAACTTCAAATTGGAAAACTTTAAAAATAATATCCTATTCGTGACAATAGGATATTGTCACTAATTAGCATTGCCTTTAAGAAGGAAGACATATTATTTTCTCACTCTTGATAAATTCATTCATTCATTGTGTAAGTATGTGTGAAGAATACAAGATGAAATGAAATATACCTATTGTCCTCACCATGCCCAAAACTTAGCAGTTGAGCTAAACACTGAAGGTACTACAAAGGAAGTGCTAAGGAAGTTTAAAAAGGAAAGATAACTTTCTTCTAGGTAGAATAAGAGAGCCTTCATAGAAAGTAGCAGAAGGATTTTGTATCCCTTCTGGTGCACACAGTGTTTAAAAGCACTTTTATCCCTTCTGTAAGCACTGTATCCCTTCTGGTGCACACAGTGTTTAAAAGCACTTTTTTTTAGAGTTTTTAGCATGAAGGGCTGTTGAGTTTTGTTGAAGGCCTTTTCTGCATCTATTGAGATACTCATGTGTTTTTTGTCATTGATTCTGCTTATGTGATGGATTACATTTATTGATTTGCATATGTTGAACAAGCCTCGCATTCCAGGGATGATGCCGAGTTGATCATGGTGGATAAGCTTTTTGATGTGCTGCAGGATTCAGTTTGCTAGTATTTTATAGAGGATTTTTGCATTGATGTTCATCAGGGATATTGGCCTGAAATTTTCTTTTTTTGCTGTGACTCTGCTAGGTTTTGGTATCAGGATGAAGCTGGCCCCATAAAATGAGTTAAGGAGGAGTCCCTGTTTTTCTGTTGTTTGGAATCGTTTCAGAAGAAATGGTACCAGCCCCTCTTTGTACTTCTGGTAGAATTCAGGTGTGAATCTGTCTGGTCCTGGACTTTTTTTGGGTAGTAGACTATATTAATTACTGCCTCAATTTCAGAACTTGTTATTGGTATATTTAGAGATTTGACTTCTTCTAGGCATTGATGGAACATATCTCCAAATAATAAGAGCTAATTATGATAAACCCACAGCAAATACCATACTGAATGTCTAAAAACTGGAAGCATTCCCTTTGAAAGCTGGCACAAGACAAGAATGCCCTCTCTCACCACTCATATGCAACATAGTATTGGAAGTTCTGGCCACAGCAATCAGGCAAGATAAAGAAATAAAGGATATTCAAGTAGGAAAAGAGGAAATCAAACTGTCTCTGTTTGTAGATGACATGATTGTAAATTTAGAAACCCCCATCATCTTAGCCCAATATCTCCTTAAGCTGATAAGCAACTTCAGCAAAGCTTCAGGATACAAAATCAATGTGCAAAAATCACAAGCATTCCTATTCACCAATAACAGACAAACAGAAAGCCAAATCATGAGTGAACTCCCATTCACAATTGCTACAAAGAGGATAAAATAACTAGGAATCTAACTTACAAGGGATGTGAAGGACCTCTTCAAGGAGAACTACAAGCCACTGCTCAAGAAAATAACAGAGGACACAAACATATGGAAAAACATTCTTTACTCATGGATAGGAAGAATGAATATCATCAAAATGGCCATACTGCCAAAAGTAATTTATAGATTTAATGCTATCCTGATTAAGCTACCATTGACTTTTTTCACAGAATTGGAAAAAAAAAAATACTTTAAATTTCATGTGGAACCAAAAGGGGGCCCGCATAACCAAGACAATCCTAAACAGAAAGAACAAAGCTGGGGGCGTCATGTTACCTGACTTCAAAGTATACTACAAAGCTACAGTAACCAAAACAGTATGGTACGAAAACAGATATATAGACCAATGGAACAGAACAGAGGCCTCAGAAATACCCACATTTACAATCATCTGATGGTTGACAAACCTGACAAAAACAAGCAATGGGGAAAGGATTCCCTATTTAATAAATGGTGTTGGAATAACTGGCTATTCATATATAGAAAACTGAAATTGGATCTCTTCCTTACACCTTATACAAAAATTAACACAAGATGGATTAAAGACTTAAACATAAGACCTAAAACCATAAAAACCCTAGAATAAAACCTAGGCAATACCATTCAAGACATTGGCATGGGCAAAGACTTCATGACTAAAACACCAAAAGCAATGGTAACAAAAGTCAAAATAGACCAATGAGATCTGATTAAACTAAAGAGTTTCTGCACAGCAAAAGAAACTATCATCAGAGTAAATAGACAACCTACAGAATTGGAGAAACTTTTTGCAATCTATCCATCTGACAAAGGGCTAATATCCAGAGTCTACAAAGAACTCAAACAAATTTACAAGAAAAAAACAATCCCATCAAAAAGTGAGCAAAGGATATGAACAGACACCTCTCAACAGAAGACATATATGAATCCAACAAAAATATGAAAAAAAGTTCATCATCACTGGTCATTAGAGAAAAGCAAATGAAAACCACAATGAGATACAGTCTCACACCAGTTAGAATGGCCATCAATAAAAAGTCAGGAAATACCAGATGCTGGAGAGGATGTGGAGAAATAGGAACGCTTCACTGTTGTTGGGAGTGTAAATTATTTCAATCATTGTGGAAGACAGTGTGGAGATTCCTCAAGGATCTAGAACTAGAAATACCATTTGACCCAGCAATCCCACTACTGGGTATATACCCAAAAGATTATGAATCATTCTACTATAAAGACACATGCATACGTACATTTATTGCAACACTGTTCACAATAGCAAAGACTTAGAACGAACCCACATGCCCATCAATGATAGACTGGATAAAGAAAATGTGGCACCTATACACCATGAAATACTATGCAGCCATAAAAATATGGGTTCATATCCTTTGCAGGGACATGGGTGAAGCTGGAAACCATCATTCTCAGCAAAATAACACAAGGACAGCAAACCAAACATCGCATGTTCTCACTCATAAGTAGGAGTTGAACACTGAGAACACATGGACACAGGGAGAGGAACATCACACACCGGGACCTGTCGGGGAGTGGTGTGCTAGGGGTGGAATAGCATTAGGAGAAATACCTAATGTAGATGAAGGGTTCATGGGTGCAGCAAACCACCATGGCACATGTATACCTATGTAACAAACCTGCACGTTCTGTACATGTACCCAAGAACTTAAAATATAAAAAAGTACTTTTTGTTTTATTTTTGCTATGTTCTATACATTCTTTGAAATGTCATTATAAAACAGAGTTAAAATACCAAGAGGTTAAAATAATTTTAATTAGGTAACAGGCTAGACAGGTAATGACTCAGCTTATTTTAGGAAAAATATGATCAAGTTAATTAGGTGTTACAGGAAGTGATGAGTAGCTTATGTTACATCTGTTGATCTATATCAAGGAGAATGATTGACCTATATTGTAGAAAGCAGGAGAAGGAGATATGTCAAACTCTTCCTTATTTGATAAAATTGAATATCAGAAACTTATTATTAAAAAGTAACTTCGATGAACATATAGAGATTGTATTTTGGTGAATTAATTTCGGTTTTATCAGCAAATACTTTCCTAAATCAAACTTTTCATGTGATGATAATATATTTTTTTGATAATATTCAGAGTTTTTAACAAATACCCTCATAAAACTGAACAAGAACTTTGTTTTCATTCAGGAATTTAGTCCACTATCTTCTTGAGTGATCTAAACTCATCATTGACCACTTATTTTTGTTTTTAGCCAAAACGCCCATTGGTGTTTGTTTCTAACTCACTTTATTCCAGATTTATTTGACATAGTGAAAACAACTGCACTTAAAACAAAAATATTTATACTTGGAAGGTAAGAGCATCTGTGAAAGGAACAATAAGACTAGAAAAACGGCCGGGCGCGGTGGTTCACGCCTGTATTCCCAGCATTTTGGGAGGCTGAGGCGGATAGATCACGAGGTCAAGAGATCGAGACCATCCTGGCCAACATGGTGAAATCCCGTGTCTACTAAAAGTACAAAAATTAGCAGGGCGTGCTGGTGGCCCTGTAGTTCCAGCTACTCGGGAGGCTGAAGCAGGAAAATCGCTTGACTGTGGGAGGCAGAGCTTGCAGTGAGTCGAGATCATGCCACTGCACTCCAGCCTGGGCGACAGAGCGAGACTCCATCTAAAAAAAAAAAAAAAAAAAAAAAAAAAAAAAAAAAGGAAGAGTAGAAAAATTATGACGAGGTAAACAAAACGCATGCATGTCATGAAGTCTTATGAAACAGCAACGATGTGGACTATTAATTGGCTTTTGAACTTTCTAGCAGCCAACCCAATAGAGATAGGCGAATTATTTACATGATTCAAAGTGTACATAAGGCAAAAATAAATTATTCCAAAGTATCATTGGTAATTTTGATAATGAGATGAGAGACATATTTCTTCCCTCCATTCTGATGACGCTATGTGATATGATAAAATCTGCTGAAACAATTCGATGGTAGACATAGTAATGTGTTTCATTAAAGTGCTATGCATGTTTCAATGTATACTGATTATGTAATTCTAAAAGTGCAGAAAAAAGTGTTTTGAACTTGGTATAAATCTTCCCGATAACTTAGCTTCATCCAATATTAAAATTAGATTATTTACAAAAATTGATATTCTGTTCATCTTTCTGGCATATTCAATAATTATTATTTCTTTCACTTGTATTTTCTGATAAGTATTAGGCATTAGAAAGTTTCAGGTTACACTGAGTGACAAGTCCCACAACAATTACAAATTCAAGCAACCCTTGAACAACTTAGGGATTAGGGAAACAGTTGAAAACCCTGGTATAACTTTTAACTCCTCCAAAACTTAACTCACAGATTACTGTTGAATGGAAGCCTCACTGAAGACATAAACTTTCAATTAACATATATTTTGTATGTTATATATATATTATATACTGTATTTTTAAAAATAAAGGTAGAGAAAATGTGATTAAGAAAATTATAAGGCAGACACACTATGTTTATTATTCCTTGAGTAGAAATACATCATCATAAAGGTCTTCATTCTTGTCTTCACATTGAATAGGATGAGGAGAAGGATGAGGAGAGGGTAGTCTTTCTGTCTCAGGAGGTGCAGAGGCAGGAAAAAAATCGTTGTATATGTGAATACGCACTGTTCAAACCTGTGTTTTCCAAGGGTCAACTGTAATTTGAAAATCAACTGAGTGAGAAGTAGATGCAAATCCAAGACCTCTATAGGGAAGCAAATAAAATAAATATGTATGAGTATGGTGCCTGTTTTCTTCCTCAGTGTAAGGTGTTCTCCAACACAGAGAGAAATGAGCAATCAAGGCTCCAAAATTCTCCACTAGAATATTTTTAATTTGGAAAAAATCTAAAATGAGAATTACAAAGTTTTATTATAACTACAGTAAAATATTAATTAAATATAATATGTATATTTACATTTTTACATATATTCCATATGTCAATCTTTGAATGTTACAATTTAGTTGTTAATCTTTGAAGATAATAGAATTTTCAGGCTATCATTCTAGTTATTTTATCAAATAATTTCAGTTATGAGACGTTTATCAAAGAGATGACTTTGGTTTATCTAGTTATTAAAATATTTTTATTTATACCAATAAATGAATATCCTCTGAATATAAAATGCACACTACATATAAACAAATTCAACATTCATTTAATGATATTTATAGAATTATAATAATAGTAATATTAATACTTACCATTTGCATAGTTTTATAATATGCCAGATAGATCCTCTTCTAGGCACTGTTCAAATATTACATCATTTAATCTTCATAAAGACTGGTGAAGTCATTTAGCCAACCTCACATAATTGCTAAGTGACTGAGCCAGTATTTACACCTCGGCAGTTTAACTCCAGAGAATGTGTTCAGATCCAATTCAAACCACAGTACCAGATGTTGAAAATATCATGATGAGCAGTACAGGTATGATCTCTATTCTCACATAACTATATGAGGGAGAAAATTGTATTTTAATGTAGCTGCAATGAAGATGTGTTGTTTGATGGAAATCCACAGTAGATGAATAAACTTATACCAAAATTACAAAATAAAAACAACAAAGTAGACCTGGAAAAAGAGGTAGGAACTTATCAGGAAAAGTTTTGAAAAAAACTAAAAGAATATTTCAGAAAAATAAAACTACATTGTAAAATCTTATGATTATATGAATTTATTTATTCAATAGTATAGAGCTACCTTTGCTAGTCCTATATATATAGGATAGTAATCTCAATATTGATGGAATTGAAAGATTTATCATCTCATCTTTTACTTAGTAATCCTTCTAGATAGTTTGTCAGCAGAGTTTTAAAATTATATAACCTTTGCTTAAAAATATAACTGTAGATTATATAGCAGTGTAAATTATCTTATAGCAAGATTGATTAATTCTGATATTAACATTATTAGCCTCAAAATCCTTGAATGATGAAGCACTCACTGCTAAATGCCTGGCATATTTACTTCACCAGATAATATGTAAGGTAAGTTTTGGCTTACTTACTACTATTACTTAATATAGTTGCAGGACCCAGACTGCAAAGGTATGCAATAAGATCCTATTTTTATGAGGGATTCTTATGCAATAAGATCCTACTCTAAGAATAGAATCCTATTCTAAGATAGGATCTTATTTTCAACCCAACTTGAACACAAAAAATGAGAATTAATCTCCAAAGCAAGTAACCTTGTCCACTTGGGAGAACATTTTATGCAACACAGTGCAAGCTGCACAGTTATAAAACCAGAGGTGTCATTTCTACAACTTGAATTTTGAAAGTAAAGGGCACTTTAAAGACACACTCAGCCCCCTTGTCTGCCATAAGCTGGATAGCTCAGCAGTACAGAATCAATGACCTACACTAATACCACAAATCATTGCCGTGGGAAGAAAAATACAAACTAGAAGCCTCAAGGTTCTGCAGCTATAAACAATAGCACTGATATAGAAGAAAAAGAACTACAAAAAGTAATGATTTTAAACATATTTTTTCTGGCTTCACAAAATGGTTATCTATATTTTGGATTCCTAGCTAATATATGGGTCAATAAAATGACTCAATCTTTTCTCATGTTAGCATTCAGCAACATCTACTCACAAATGTTTTGCATTTTCTAAGAAATTCATTAGTTTAAAGTAAAACAAACTCATCTTCTTTCTATGTGTGTTCTACTCACAAATGCAGGATATATAATTTTACTTATAATGTGAATCAAATACATTACACAATCTCATTCCAAATAAAAGTTTTGATTTTCTAAATGAATTTTAGATTTCATTTGGTGAATTTAAACTATTTTTCCCTCAAATTTTTGAAAGTAATACTTTCTATGCTCTCCTTATTTCATTTTTCATAACTATCAAGCACTAAAATATAATATTTATATAAATATGGTCAGTTGTGTTGCAAGAGGCATTGCTATTTTATGAATTTTAAAAAACACGCTTTATTTTTCAGTGTATAAGACTTGGATGTCTTCTCTTCTGACTGTCCTTCCCAACCCTCTGCTTCACTTGACATTATGCATATAGGCGCTACCCTTGATGATTAGTTAACGAAAGATATTTAGCAAACTAAAACCAAACTGGGGGGAAAAAACAGGAAAATGCAGCATAAATCCCCAAGTAATTCCAAGGCTTAAATTTTGTCCATCGTGGCCATTCCATCAATCCTAACCCCTCAATTGTTAAGACTTCTGTTTACATTTTTTAGAATGGGCAAAACTATGTTCTAAAGAGGGCCTAATTGTGGAAGAATTCTTTTCCCTTAGAAAATACCATAACACAGATTTCTTTTTGAAGGATAAAATTGTAAATCATGAATAATAAGAGGAAAACAAACACATGCTGTCATCCAGCCGAGCTCAATTCAATCATCTACAGTGTTCATGCATCAAATCCCTTGATAAAGATAGTGCTCTACTTGCGAGGCTGAGATGAGAGGATCACTTGAGCCCAGGAACTTGAGGCTGCAGTGAGCTTTGATAATGCCTTTGTGCTTCAGCCTGGATGACAGAGCAGAAACAAAAGATAGTGGCCATCAGAATTGTCAACATGCATAGAAATGTGTGCTGATTGATTGACAGTTGTGATAAATGCAAAGTATAATGTTGGAGATATTGAAGTACCTTTTTTGAATAATTTATCAATACATTGAATGAACCACAGTTATTTCAACTCTGTTCCAAAAAAAATCTGTCAAAAAAGATGGTTCAGAAATACTTTATGTAAAAGCTTCTTTTAACACTGTTTTTTTGTAATAACAGAAATGTTTCTCTAAAAACCTAAATATAAAAAACGAACACATTGTTATAGTTGTGTGATAGATTGAGCAACTATGAAACTCTGAAAAAAAGGAAAGGATTTACAAAATAATTTAAGTGAAATAACTGAAAACCATAAACTTATAGCCATGATAATTGCAATTATGAAAGTTTTATATATGTATATTTTAAATGTATATATAATATATAATTTATACATAGAAAGAGAGATGTAGAAATACCAGAATAGGCCATAGATACATGTAAATTGTGGGATTGGTTGTAATTTTTATTTAGTGTTGTAATATTTATGAAATATTTATTTAGTATTTTATTGGGAACCTTAAAAATATACAAGTAATTCAGAATAGTCATATATTAAAATAAATTTTGTGATCCAAATTTATGAATTTTCTTCATAATTTGGCATGTGATTAATATAAATTTTTTAGTTTAAATTGATTTTATTCTCTAATTAAATATATATAAATATATATTTATAAATTAATATAAGCTTTCATGCTTTCCTTGCTAGAACATAAGTCCAAAAAGGTGAGACATTTTGTCTGTTATGTTCATTGATCTATCAAAAGCATCTAGAATAGTGCCTGGCACTTTGTAAATTTTAGTAAATATTGGTTTGATCAATGAGTGAATCATTCCAAGTAGTTTTGAATATATCTGTCAGAATTTATATGTTCATCTGTCCTCAAGTGAAAATGCCATTCTCAGGTTAAAAATCCACTCCCCTGTGCTTTTCTTGAATGAATAGGTGGGATGCTATTGTATTGTGTGAAAAGGAATAACCATATGGATACAATTGGATTCTTTGGCAAAACAGTAAATACTGTACTGATAACATTTTTATGGCAAGTAGAAATTTATAAACTGTGTATCATATAAACAACACATTATCCATTGTATTTCCAAATGTTTAAGTAGGTACATGACTGGTATCAAGTTCTAGAGGAGAAACCTCCAAGAAAATGACTGGACTCAGGCAGAATTTCTTGTCCTCTGAAGCATTACAAAAGAGAACAAATAAAGTACATTCCTAGACAGAATAAAAAATGATTATTTGAAGATGGCTGAAGCCAGCCTCCAGCTCCCAGCATGAGCGACATAGAAGATGGGTGATTTCTGTATTTCCAATTGAGGTACTGGATTCATCTCACTGGGGTGTGTCAGACAATGGGTGCAGGACAGTGTGTGCAGCCCAACAAGCGAGAGCCAAAGCAGGGCAAGGCATCACCCTACCTGGGAAGCACAAGGGGGAAGGGAATTCCCTTTCCTAGCCAAGGGAAACTGTGACACACAACACCTGGAAAATCAGGTCACTCCCAACCTAATACTACACTTTACCAAGGGTCTTAGCAAATGGCACACCAGGAGATTATATCCTGTGCCTGGCTTGGAGGCTACCAGTCCACAGAGCCTCCCTCATTGCTAGCACAGCAGTCTGAGATCTAACTGCAAGGCAGCAGCAAGGCTGGGGGAGGGACACCCGCCATTGCTGAGGCTTAAGTAGCTAAAAAAAGTGGCTGGGAAGCTCAAACTGGGTGGAGCCCACTGCAGTTCAAGGAGGCCTGCCTGCCTCTGTAGACTCCACCTCTGGGGACAGGGCATAGCCAAACAAAAGGCAGCAGAAACCTCTGCAGATGTAAATGTCCCTGCCTGACAGCTTTGAAGAGAGTAGTGTTTCTCCCAGTGCAGAGTTTGAGATTTGAGAATGGACAGATTGCTGGCTCAAGTGAGTCCCTGACCCTGGAGTAGCCTAACTGGGAGACATCCCCCACTAGGGGCAGACTGACACTTCACACTTCACACAGTCAGGTACACCTCTGAGACGAAGCTTCCAGAGGAGCAATCAGACAGCAACATTTGCTGTTCAGCAATATTCACTTTTCTGCAGCCTCCGCTGCTGATACCCGGGCAAACAGGGTCTGGAGTGGACCTCGAGCAAACTCCAACAGACCTGCCGCAGAGGGTCCTGACTGTTAGAAAGAAAACTAACAAACAGAAAGGATATCCACACCAAAACACCATTTGTGCATCACCATCATCAAAGACCAAAGTAGATAAAACCACAAAGATGGGGAAAAAGCAGTGCAGAAAAGCTTTAAATTCTAAAAATCAGAGCGCCTCTCCCCCTCCAAAGGAACACAGCTCCTCACCAGCAACGGAACAAAACTGGACGGAGAATGACTTTGACGAATTGAAAGAAGAAGGCTTCAGATGATCAAACTTCTCAGAGCTAAAAGAGGAAGTACGAACCCAACACAAAGAAGCTAAAAACCTTGAAAAAAGATTTGACAAATGGCTAATTGGAATAACCAATGTAGAGAAATACTTAAATGACTTGATAGAGATGAAAACCATAACACGAGAACGACGTGACAAATGCACAAGCTTCAGTAACTGACTCGATCAACTGGATGAAAGGGCATCAGTGATTGAAGATCAAGTGAATGAAACGAAGCTAGAAGAGAAGTTGAGAGTAAAAAGAAGTGAACAAAGCCTCTAAGAAATATAGGACTTTGTGAAAAGACCAAATATACATCTGACTGGTGTACCTGAAAGTGACAGGAAGAATGGAACCAAGTTGGAAAACACTGCAGGATATTATCCAGGAGAACTTCCCCAATCTAGCAAGGCAGGCCAACATTCAAACTAAGGAAATACAGAGAATGCCACAAAGCTACTCCTCAAGAAGAGCAACTCCAAGACACATAATTGTCAGATTCACCAAAGTTGAAATGAAGGAAAAAATGTTAAGGGAAGTCAGAGAGAAAGGTCGGCTTACCCACAAAGGGAAGCCCATCAGACTAACAGCGGATCTCTCAGCAGAAACTCTCCAAGCCAGAAGAGAGTGGTGGCCAATATTCAACATTCTTAAAGAAAAGAATTTTCAACCCAGAATTTTATATCCAGCCAAACTAAGTTTCATAAGTGAAGGAGAAATAAAATCCTCTACAGACAAGCAAACTAAAAGATACAATATACCAGAATCTCTGGGACACATTTAAAGCAGTGTGTAGAGGGAAATTTATAGCACTAAATGTCCACAAGAGAAAGCAAGAAAGATCTAAAAGTGACACCCTAATTTCACAATTAAAGAACTAGAGAAGCCAGAGCAAACACATTCAAAAGCTGGCAGAAGGAAAAAACAAACAAACAAACAAACAAAAACAACTAAGATCAGAGCAGAACTGAAGGAGATAGAGACACAAAAATCTCTTCCAAAAAAATCAAGGAATCCAGGAGCTGATTTTTTGAAAAGATCAATAAAATTGATAGACCACTAGCAAAACTAATAAAGAAGAAAAGAGAGAAGAATCAAATAGACGCAATAAAAAATGATAAAGGGGATATCACCACCAACCCCACAGAAATACAAACTACCATAAGAGAATACTATAAACACCTCTATGCAAATAAACTAGAAAACCTAGAAGAAATGGATAAATTCCTGGACACATACACTCTCCCAAGACTAAACCAGGAAGAAGTTGAATCCCTGAATAGACCAATAATGAATAGCCTACCAATCAAAAAAAGGCAATAATTAATAGCCTAACAATCAAAAAAAGTCCAGGACCAGACGGATTCACAGTCGAATTCTAACAAAGATACAAGGAGGAGCTGATACCATTCCTTCTGAAACTATTCCAATCAATAGAAAAATAGGGAATCCTCCCTAACTCATTTTATGAGGACAACATCGTCCTGATGCCAAAGCCTGGCAGAGACACACGCAAAAAAGAAAATTTTAGACCAATATCCCTGATGAACATCGATGCAAAAATCCTCAATAAAATACTGGCAAACCGAATCCAGCAGCACATCAAAAAGCTTATACACCATGATCAAGTGGGCTTCATCCCTGGGATGCAAGGCTGGTTCAACATACGCAAATCAATAAATGTAATCCAGCATATAAACAAAACCAAAGACAAAAACCACATAATTATCTCAATAGATGCAGAAAAGGCCTTTGACAAAATTCAATGGCCCTCCATGCTAAAAACTCTCAACAAATTCGGTATTGATGGAACGTATCTCAAAATAATAAGAGCTATTTATGACAAACCCACAGACAATATCATACTGAATGGGCAAAAACTGGAAGCATTCCCCTTGAAAACTGGCACAAGACAGGGATGCCCTCTCTCACCACTCCTATTCAACATAGTGTTGGGAGTTCTGAC
This sequence comes from Papio anubis, assembly GCF_008728515.1. NCBI lineage: Eukaryota > Metazoa > Chordata > Mammalia > Primates > Cercopithecidae > Papio > Papio anubis. Next base: position 87,137,830 of record NC_044981.1, on the reverse strand, counting down.
CAGGGCAATCAGGCAAGAGAAAGAAATCAAGGGTATTCAATTAGGAAAAGAGGAAGTCAAACTGTCCCTGTTTGCAGATGACATGATTGTATATTTAGAAAACCCCATTGTCTCAGCCCAAAATCTCCTTAAGCTGATAAACAACTTCAGCAAAATCTCAGGATACAAAATCAATGTGCAAAAATCACAAGCATTCTTATACAACAATAACAGACTAACAGAGAACCAAATCATGAATGAACTCCCATTTACAATTGCTTCAAAGAGAATAAAATACCTAGGAATCCAACTTACAAGAGATATGAAGGACCTCTTCAAGGAGAACTACAAACCACTGCTCGATGAAATAAAAGAGGACACAAACAAATGGAAGAACATTCCATGCTTATGGATAGGAAGAATCAATATCGTGAAAATGGCCATAATGCCCAAGGTAATTTACAGATTCAATGCCATCACCATTAAGCTACCAGTGACTTTCTTCACAGAATGGGAAAAATTTATTTTAAAGTTCATATGGAATCAAAAAAGAGCACGCATTGCCAAGACAATCCTAAGCAAAAAGAACAAAGATGGAGGCATCATGCTACCTGACTTCAAACTGTACTACAAGGCTACAGTAACCAAAACAGCATGATACTGGTACCAAAACAGAGATAGAGACCAATGGAACAGAACAGAGCCCTCAGAAATAATACCCCACATCTACAACCATCTGATCTTGGACAAACCTGACAAAAACAAGAAATGGAAAAAGGATTCCCTATTTAATAAATGGTTCTGGGAAAACTAGTTAGCTATAAGTAGAAAGCTGAAACTGAATCCCTTCCTTACACCTTATACAAAAATTAATTCAAGATGGATTAGAGACTTAAATGTTAGACCTAAAGCCATAAAACCTAGGCAATACCATTCAGGACATAGGCACGAGCAAGGACTTTATGTCTAAAACACCAAAAGCAATGGCAACAAAAGCCAAAATTGACAAATGGGATCTAATTGAACTAAAGAGCTTCTGCACAGCAAAAGAAACTAACATCAGAGTGAATAGGCAACCTACAGAATGGGAGAAAATTTTTGCAGTCTACTCATCTGGCAAAGGGCTAATATCCAGAACCTACAAAGAACTCAAGCAAATTTACATGAAAAAAACAAACAACGCCATCAAAAAATGAGCAAAAGATATGAAGAGACACTTCTCAAAAGAAGACATTTATGCAGTCAACAGATACATGAAAAAATGCTCATCATCACTAGCCATCAGAGAAATGCAAATCAAAACCACAATGAGATACCATCTCACACCAGTTAGAATGGCAATCATTAAAAAGTCAGGAAACAACAGGTGCTGGAGAGGATGTGGAGAAATAGGAACACTTTCACACAGTTGGTGGGGCTGTAAACTAGTTGAACCATTGTGGAAGACCGTGTGGTGATTCCTTGAGGATCTAGAACTAGAAATGCCATTTGACCCAGCTATCCCATTACGGGGTATATATCCAAAGGATTATAAATCATGCTGCTATAAAGACACATGCACACGTATGTTTATTGAGGCACTATTCACAATAGCAAAGACTTGGAACCAACCCAAAAGTCCATCAGTGACAGACTGGATTAAAAATATATGGCACATATACACCATAGAATATTATGCAGCCATAAAAAGATGAGTTCATGTCCTTTGAAGGGACATGGATGCAGCTGGAAACCATCATTCTCAGCAAACTATCGCAAGAACAGAAAACCAAACACCGCGTGTTCTCACTCATAGGTGGGAATTGAACAATGAGAACGCTTGCACAAAGGAAGGGGAACATCACACACTGGGCCTCTTGTGGGGCAGGGGGAGGGGAGAAGGATACCATTAGGAGATTTACCTAATATAAATGACGAGTTAATGGGTGCAGCACACCAACAAGGCACATGTATACAATACATATGTAACAAACCTGCACGTTGTGCACTTGTACCCTAGAACATAAAGTATAATTTGAAACAAGAAGAAGAAGAAACTGGATAACACAATAACAACAACAACAACAACAACAGCAAAATGATTATTTAACCTTGTCTCCCAGCTAATTTTGTTATATGGTGCTTAAGTTAAAGTAGGAAAGTATTTTATCAGAAAACCCAAGAATAAAGTTAGACTTGTGAGTAATGGTAGTCTATCTGAGGCTCTATCAGAAATCCTATTATTTACCTGCCTCGGATCACTTGTCAGTAGGCAATAAAGAATTCAACCTGGTATATCCCAGATATACTGAAACCAAGTTTATCATGGGACAATTTCTCTGCCACAGTATATACAGATGCTTCTCTGGTTCATTAATTTGACACTACCTTTCATACATATTTGCTCAATGTCACAATATAATTATAGGTTGTGATGTTTTATAATCTGTATAGGTTGAATTATGTCTTCAAAAAATAAGTTGAAGTCCTAATCCCCACACCTTACTTGGAAATTAAGTTTTTGCAGATATAATTATTTATGATGAGTTTCATACTAGAGAAGGATGAGCTCTTAATACTGTATGACTAGTTTCTTTATAAGTAGATGATGTGAAGACATGGGGGAAGAATGGCAAAAGAAGACAGAGGGAGGGATCGGATTTAAGCTGCCACAAGCCAAAGAACACCTGGAGCTATCAGAAAGAGACAAAGGAGTATCTTCCCAAGAGGCTTCTGAGACAGCATGGACCTGCTGATATCTTAATTTCAGCCCTCTAGTCTTTAGAACTGTCAGATAACACATTTCTGTTGTTTTAAGTCATTAGTATGTGTTACTTTCTTATGGCAGTCCAAGGAAAATAAAGAAGCTCTAATAAACTAAGTATGACATTGGATAATGCCATGTAAAGAACACTGGACTTGGAGACATGGATTTCAATCGTGGCTCTACTGCACTATGTGGTTTGTGATCTTGGAAGCATACTAAACTGAAAGGTCTTAACCTGTCAATGAAAATATTATGCACATCCTTGTAATACCTTCCTTTGCTCTTCATTGAGCTACTATGTATTGAGAACACTATTGTAAGAGCTAAAAAAAAAAAAAAAAAAAGAAAAAAGCTTTCCTTAAATTCCCATTACGTTTATAAAATACACCAAGTGCTACAGTGATTTGTACCTTACACAAAAAGAATGTACACTGATCTCAGAGAATTAAAATGTTCTGAAAGAAGGGTAACTTTCAAATGCTTAATGCTAACTCTAAATTTTCCCATTCCTGCTAGTTCAAAGAAAACCAACCAACAGTATCTCTTGAATGTAGATATGCATGAAGAACAAAGTTACACATGGATAAGAATAGCAGGTGAAATCCGAGTAGTAATACAAGAAAACATCAGGCATTGTCTAAGTAATATAGTGCACAGATTACGTAGAAATGAAAAGAGTATTTAATGAACTAGGGAAGACTAGCAATCCCATAAGGAAGCCACAGTCACTGCCCTGAGACCATCGATTACCACACAAACGTATTGACCCTAAATTTTAAAAAATCAATAAATTAAATGCAGATTATTTGCACCCATGCTCCAGAGTTTCCTAACAAATTTGACAACATATGGGTCTTTTTGACAGCCCTTTACCACTTGACCCAAGCATATTGACAGCCTGTATTAATTTAAGGGATAGCACACAAGAGCAATATGTGGACTAACCACAGAAAAAGTTAAGTATTTTGACAGCTTCAACCCAGTGTCTGAAAGTGGAAATTGAGATAATTATGTTGACCTTTCACTTGGAGAATCCGGAGGGAAATGAGATGTTTTTGTGAAATCTATATTAATCTATCTAAAATACAACCAAAAACATTCTAAATTTTTAATAGAGTCAATTTCTGAGCAATTTTGGATTCACACAAAAATTGAGCAGAAGGTAAAGTGATCTGCTGTATACTTGCTGCTCCAGACATGCATAGCCTCCCCAGTGGTCAACATTTCCCACCATGGTGGTACATTTGCTACAATTGAACCTACATTGTCACATCATTATCACCCAGAGTTAAAAGTTTAAAATACAGTTCATTGTTGGTGTTGTACATGTTATAGGTTTAAATAAATTTATAATGACATGTATCCATCATTACAGTATCATAGAGTAGTTTCACTGCCCTAAAAAATCCCACATGCTCTGCCTTTTCATCCCTCCCTCCTTTCGAAACCCTGGCAACCATGGATCTTTAATTTTTACTTTCCCCATACTTTTGCTTCTATTAGAATTTTACATAGTTGTAATTATACAGTGTACAATCCCTTCAAATTGGTTTCTTTCACTTAGTAATATGCATGCAAGTTCTTTTCATGTCATTCATAGCTTGATAGATCATTTCTTTTTATTGCTACATAATATTTTATTGTCCAGATGTACCAGTTTATTCATTCACCTACTGAAAGACATCTCAGAGGCTTTCAAATCTTGGCAATTATGAATAAAGAAACATTTGTGTGTGAGTTTTTGTGTGAACAATAGGTTTTCAAATCCTTTGAGTAAATGCTGAGGAGCACAATAGCTGAAATATGTGATAAGAGAGTATATTTAGATTTATAAAAACCACCAAATTGTCTTCCTAAGTGGCTGTACCATTTTGCATTCTGACTAGAAATGATTGAGAGTACCTGTTGCTCCATATGCCCATTGGCATTCGGTGTTTTCAGTGTTCTGGATTTTAATCCTTCTGATAGATGTGTAGTGGTGTCTCACTGTCATTTTTATTTGTATTTCCCATATGACATATGATGCCAGGCATGTCTTCATATGTTTATTTGCCATCTTTAGATCTACTTTGTTGAGGTGTATGTTCAGGGTTTTTGTCCATTTCTTTTCTTTTCTTTTCCTCTTTTTTTTTTTTTTTTTTTTTTTTTTCAGTCAGCGTGTTTGTTTTCTCATCATTGAGTTTCAAGTGTTCATTGTATCGTTCGGATAACAGCTCTTTATCAGAAATGTTATTTTTCAAGTATTTTCTCCTAATCTGTGGCTAGTTTTTTCATTCTCTTTACAATGTTTTTCACAGAGCAGAAATTTTAAATTTTAATGAAGAAATGTTCCTTTTTCTTTCTTTTGTGAATCATGCCTTTGATGTTGTATCTAAAAAGGCATCACCATAACCAAAATCATCTAGATTTTTTCCTTTGTTATCTTCTAGGACTTCTGTCATTTTGCATTTTATAATTAGGTCTTTTATCCATTTTTATACATTGGTAAATATGGTTTGCCAATACTTTGTTGAGAATTTTTGCATCTATGTTCATGAGTGATAACTTACTTTTGTCATATCTTTCTCTATTGATGGTATTAAGGTAATGCTGGCCTAATAGGATGAATTAGAAAATAGTCTCTCTGCATCTATATTACAAAAAATACTGAAGTGAAATGACATAATTTCTTATTTAAATGTAAGGTAGAATTCACCTGTGAACTCATATGGGCCTGGTGCTTTTTGTTTTGGAAAGCTATTAATTATTGATTCAATTTCTGTAGTAGAAACACAGCTATTCCAATTATCTTTTTTTTTTTATCTCTTGCATGAGTTTTGGTAGATTGTGTCTTTCAGGGAATTGGTCCATTTTATTAGGCCATCAAATATATGGGCGTAGTGTTTTTCATAATGCCATTTTATTATACTTCTAATGTTCATGAAATTTGTAGAGATGTCTGACTTCCCTTTTATTTACGATATTAATATTATGTGCCCTCTCTCTCTTTTTAAATTAGCCTGGATAAGGGCTAATCAATGTTACCAAAGAACCATCTTTTATAATTTTCAATGATTTCTGTTCTAACTTTCATTATTCTTTTCTTCTGCTTACTTTGGCTTAATTAGCTCTTTATACTCTAGTTTCCGAAGGTATCAATTTAGAGAACTAATTTTAGATTTTCCTTCTTTTCTAAAATATGCATTCAGAGATATAAATTTCCCTGTAAGCACAGCTTTTGCTATATCTCACAAATTTTAATAAGGCATGTGTTTATCTTCACTTAGTTCATGAGAAACAAATTTTCTTGAAATTTCTTCTTTTAACTGTTATTTAGAAGCATTTATTCTCCATATATTTTGGGCTTTGTTAGTTATCTTTCTATTTTTGATTTCCAACTTAATTCCATTGCATTCTGATAGCAGAGTTTGCTATCAGTGTGATTTCTATTCTTTTAAATTTGTAAAGTGTATTTTACAGCCCAGAATGTGTTCTACCTTATGAATTTTCCAGGTGAGCTTAAAAATGTTCATTCTGCATTGTTCCATGGAGGAGTCTATGGTTGTGGTGTATTTAACTAACTTTTTGCTGAATTTATGCCTACTGAATTTGTCTATTTCTGATACAGTGGTGTTGAAGTCTCCAACTATAATAGTAGGTCAATCTATCAACATGTTTCTATCAGTTTTGGCCTCATGTATTTTGTATTTTGATTGTTTAATTTGTTGGTGGTAGAGGTAGTAATTTTGTGTGTGTGTGTGTGTGTGTGTGTGTGTGTGTGTGTGAGACCTCACAAATAGTACTGCTAAATGTGGTGGCTCCTATGCAGAGATTTTCTAGATGCCATTCTAGATCTAGATGCCTTGGCAGTCTTTTGTATACTTTCACTTGTTTTCTGTGTGTGGGCCTCAAGTTTTGTACTTTTTCTAGAGCCATGAGGACTGATGATGCTTTTTTTTTTTTTTTCTGTTTATGTAGTGCTTACACAGAGGGCTGTTAGTGAAACTCTTCTGCTCTCTGCAGGAGCAACTCCCCTCTGCAATTTCCTTTTACTCACTGTCCTTGAGAAATAACATTAGCTGTCACCCCTCATATGGAAGAGGTGTTGGGGGGTGGCGTGGGAGGGTCTCCTCTCATTCTCTGATAGTGTTTGTTTCCTTTCAGGGCTTCCCAGATCATATTTATGTATTTTTTTCTCTTCTCTGATTTTTTTTTTTTTTTTTGAGTTCTTGGCCTCCTTGCTGTTTTCATTTTTATCCATTTTGTCTCTTAGTTTCTCTTCCTCATTAGGAACTTTTATTTTATAAGCCTGTTTCACTTACCTTTTTTCACACCTTGACGTGCAAGTTTCTAATCACAGGCACCCTATTTTGTCGCTCCACTCTGCAGGCTTCCACTTGTTGGTAAAATTTTGACAATTTTAAAGTGTTTTTAAGCCAATATGTCTGCTTCTGTGTTACACATATTCTGTACCCAGGATCCCTGTTTCTCATGATTATGTACTGAAATTTTTTAGGGCAAAATGTGTGAAGCTTTTACAGAGGCTCAAAATGTTAGACATGGCTTTTTCTTCCAAGAGAGTGAATGATAATAACTGTTTATCTCTCAGAGAACTAAAATTTGGAACTAAGGAGGGAGTTTGTTTCTCATGAATAATTTAAGCCCAAAAGGAGAAAGAGAACAAACATAACAGCTCACTCTCAAGAAAAAATTAACAGTTTGGAAAAGCTAAAGACTCAAGTTCACCCCAAAGCATAGTGCCTATTGCCAAACAACCTAATTGGCTGTAGTTTTCATACACACACACTATCTCACACACACACAAACACACACACACACACAAACACATTTCAGCATTGAGAAATAGAAGACAAAGAAATATTGACTAAAGAGGAGTACATTAGTACAGAGGAAGAGATAGTTGTTATGAAAAGCTTAAGGCTTACAAACCACTTATAGCCCGTTAGCCTTATTTTGTAATTTTTGTATGACTTTATTAGATTTTTCCATCCAAATTAATAGATAACTTGCACACTAATATTAATATAAACTCCTCCAACAATTACTAGCTACTACTCTTTACAAGATGTTTTAAGTGGGTGAGATAGAATAGTCATAAGGTAAAATTCAGGTTCTAATCAGGTAGTCATTTTCATTTAAATTCTATTTATTCATTATGAGTGTGAAGTACTCTCACAGAAGTGCAGTGTATCCTGTTTTAGACACAGGTACCTAGAGGACATATACCTAGGTGACTGAGAGCAAATGTACCTTTTTATTAATTATGGGTTATTTGGGCTCATGGATGTTGATATATGACATTTATTCTGTATTTAAACAAAAAGTAATTTCATGCATTTATTTATTTATTTATTTATTTATTTATTTATTTATTCATTTATTTATTTTTGAGACGGAGTCTTGCTCTGTCACCCAGGCTGGAGTGCAGTGGCGGGATCTCGGCTTACTGCAAGCTCTGCCTCCCGGGTTCACGCCATTCTCCTGCCTCAGCCTCCCGAGTAGCTGGGACTACAGGCGCCTGCCACCTCGCCCGGCTAGTTTTTTTTTTTTTTTTTTTGTATTTTTTTAGTAGAGACGGGGTTTCACCGTGTTAGCCAGGATGGTCTCAATCTCCTGACCTCGTGATCTGCCCATCTCGGCCTCCCTAAGTGCTGGGATTACAGGCTTGAGCCACCGCGCCCGGCCTTTGCATTTATTTTTAATGTAGTTAATTGTTCTCTACTCTGAGCTACTATAGGTTTAATAATAAGTAAGATATAAATAGACTTTTTAATTGTTTTTTAAAATCCATATTTTCTACATTTTAAAGTCTGTGAAATTGGAACGCATTTTTATTACTATAATGCAGGCCAATATATTTAGCATTTCTATTCTCTTCTAAGTATTTGTAGGAATGATATATGATTTAAAAGTCAAATAAATATAAAAAAGATCTTTCAAAAGATATGAAATAAAAATGTTAGTGATATGAAAACATTCTATAAAATTTAACTGGAAGCTTTTTAAAAATATCTTAGAGGAAAATAAAACAATTGTTTGTCTTACCTTTAGTGATGTTTCAGGTTAAATGAAAAATGATAGTTTCCAGCTTACACAGAACAAAATTTTGCTCCCAAAATTAATAGTTTGGAGATATTCAATATCTTAGAATTTATTTTTAAAACAGAAATTACTTTGTTTTAAACTAATGCCAATCTTTAAAAAGTCATTATGTCAATAATAAAGATCTAATTAATATTTAAAATTTTTATTTATAAATTACTGTTAAGCTGCTATTTTTAATTTTTCATGAAATTAAAAAAATACTTTCCTACACAGAATATAGTAAATTAGGTAATTCAACAACTATTTAACACAGTTGAAAATAGATTAGAGACTGTTTCTAACTTCGAAGGTCACATAGGCTGTCATTCAAATGGCTCATTTTTTGGTATGGGATTTAAAAGTAGGATCACTATATAGCAGGGAATTAACACATGGGTCAATTTACCTGTTTCTCTGTGATAGCTAAATTATGCTTTAACATCAGTTTGAAATCTTATAACCAATCAATGTATTTGACCGGTTTTATTTTCTTGTTTATGTTTTAAGTAAGCCAGTAATATGTTTTTAAGTCCTTAAAAAGGTTCTCATACCTAAAAAGTTATTTCTCTCATTAAATTGTCATTTTTCTTGAATTTTCAAATTGATAAAAAATAATAAAAATAATTTTTAAATAAAATTAAACATTTTGCCACGAAATCCACTCTGCTAGTATTTCCATATCAGTTGTTACAATGAGTGAGTTTTGATTAATAATAACTGAGGGTCCCAATATTAGCTTTATTCATACAAGAAAAGAGTTGGCTATAGCTTACCTTGGACAGATGGCTAATGAATGCCTTTACTTTAGGACTCCATGGTTAGTCTCATTCAAAGTGATGCCATTTCCTATTTTTGTATATGACTATCAGCTACCATGGGACATTGACAATTATAAGCAGCAAGACCTCCGAGTGTTTCTCTGTAATTAACCAATTGTAGAGTGTCTATATAAGCAATATATGGAGGTAGCTTTTTTATCCAAGAGTAAATAAACCCACGACATATTATTTTCTAAATAAATAAGCACAATACCCAATTCAAAAAAAAGAAAAAAAAGGTGTTTAAAAAAAAAAAACTGCTAGAAGAAACTTTCTGTGAAGCATTATGAAATCTGTAAAGCTGTGGAATTAGACTCACAAAGGCAATAGAACCAGCGGGTGATGGCCAAAGCCTTTGGCCAGGGAAGAGCTGACAGGTGGATTCTTCAGAGGAAAGATCATAATATATTTTTCACTCTCTTTCAATTTTAAGTACCTTTGAACAATAGGAAACATAAACATGTGAAACTGAAAATGTTTTGGCCCTAGCTATTTCTAAGAAATCAAACATGTTGAGTGTGATTGTTGGTCTCCACTTGATTGTCTGAACTTCTGGTTTGTAGAGAACCCACTTGGGGCTTCAGTCTGTGCAACTGGGGAGCATGACCAACTGCACACATGGGCACCAAAATATTTGAATTGCACAAATATAATGTGTATTTGCAACTTTCTGATGTAGAGCTTGACAACATCAAATGAGAAAATGTCTCAAACATCATCTCAACAGGTCTAGAACCAAACCCTCAAAATAACTGGCCACATTGCTGCAGGCTCAGGTTCAGTTGGCTAAACTCAGTGTGTTCAAGATCATTATCTTTCTGAATCTTTTTTAAAAAGGTAGCTTTAGCTATGCCTGCTTCATCCCTTTAGTACACCATGTGAGCTTTCTTCTCCTGCTATACCATTTGTATATGTGACAGTATGTAACAATCATCATAAATGTGATTTCAATTTTCATAATATAAAAATTATTCCAACATTCTGTTCACATTTTTTCTTCTTAAACTCCAAGTTATCCAGGAAGCTTATATTTTTAATGAAAATAAAAACGATTTAAAAAATATTTGTTGTTGTGTTTAGCAGTGTTTAATCTCTTTTTAATAGAACTGACTGAAGAGGATTAAATACATGAGAAACGAAATGAATATTAAACACTTAGGAAAAAATAAATGGCTTTGTCACTGGAGAACACAAAGAATAAGAGTCAATACATTTAAATGGCAAAAATATATATTGGGAGTTCATATATTTTTTCCAACTGAACTTCAGATATAAGCAATTAGTGAGATGTGATTTGTGGAAAAATATTGCAGATAAAGGAAATAAATTAGTTTAGGTGAATAATATTTTTATATTTGTGAAAAAAATTAATTCAACTTTTTCAATTAATTTGACTCAATCAAGAAGGTTACATGCCAAATGTTACCTATGACTTATTGGTTGACTGATTTGATTATCCAACTTTGGCAAAAGAACAGACATAGCTTCTTTTTATTACTAATTCTTTGGCAAAATTAAAACGGTCACAGGATAGTGCCACTACTACTATTACTATTACTGTTGCTACCACTACTACCACCAGCTAGCATGTCTAGAGTTGTTACCTTGGACAGACCTTGTGAAAAATTTTATGTAACCCTTTTAATTATTAGCACTTTTCATCTTTTCACTAAACACATTGATGGTTCCTACAGCTATCCCCCTTTTAACATGAGAAAACTAAAGGCAAGGGTGGTTTGAACTCAATATATAGGCTTCTCTAATACATGTAACAATGTAACATATTAATAATGTTTTATAATGTTACACACTGAATTATTGATATAAAAATGTTTTAGAATGATAATTGTCTATTCTTTCAGAAGTGACATTAGCATGCCTCCCATGAGCTTTGTTGTCAGAAAGGATCATATTTATTCCTAGGTTTGTCTTCTTCTATCTTCGTGATTTTTCTGAACCTCATCAATAACAGTATAAATATAACACAGTGCCAATCTTGGCACATGGGAAAAGCTGCATCAATAATCATTGAATAAAATATTAAGTCCTGTTATGTGTCTTACAGAGGCAAAAATGAAGTCAATCAACTTTGTATCTAATATCTATAATCATGCCCATTTTTATAGGCACCAAATAATAATAACAACTATAATAAGGATAAAACTAGCATTTAGTTCTTAGATGTATTATTTTATTAATCACAGCTACTATTATTAACTAGGAATTGGGGAAAAGCTTTTGGGTCAGAGACAAGTAATCTGTGAATCATCATAGGACACGTGCACCCTTGCCTATCCCACCTACTCAGCTACATTCAGAAGAGCAGGATGACAAGATCGAGGGAAATGAGAGAACCGATTTTTTATTTTACAGTCTTTTTTTTACACTCTTTTTCTATTCAGGAATGCTAAAAGAGTCCTCTACAAGCAGTTTCTTTACCAACAAGCCTGTCACTTCTGGCTCAACAACAACAACAACAAAAATGCCCTCTTTTTGTTTTCACATCACTAAAATTACCATCGCCAAGAGGAACCTCACAGATTCTAAAACCTTTGAATGATTTTTCCCGTCTCATTTTTCTTGCATTCTCTTGACATCTGACTCTCTTGATCACTCTTACTTTCTGAACCCTCTCTTCTTCCCAAATACCATGCTCTGCTGTTTTTTCTATAGTATCCTTATCTGTTACGTCTCAGCCTCTTTTACACTCTTCTTGATTTGTTCTTGAAGAGTGAAGGGTCCATCCTTGAACCTTTTTTTGTAGGATATAAGCTGTCTCTAGATGATATTATCCATTTCAAATGCTTTACCATTTATATTCTGAATTCTTCAAAATCACTTTCTCCCAGATTAGTCTTCTCATCTCCAGAAACATCATATTTGACCTCTACTCATTATTTGTATTTTATTATTCTACAGGCATTTCCAACTCAATATGCTTAAATCAGAAAAGAGTGTTTTCTCTACCTTCCTTTAGTGACAAAATTGCTTCCTTTTTGATATTCTGATTTCAGTGAGCACCTGGTTATCAAGTTTGCTGATGAAATGTGAAACTCAAAAATCATCCTTTAATCTTTCCTTCAGGATCTACATCCAAATCAACAACCATAAACCACCTATTCTGCATCCTTATTAACTCCTAAATTCACCTAAGTTCTTTCTGTTTTTCATTATTATCTTAGTTCAAATAACATATTTTGACCTACAAAACTCTATAGGAAAATTTTCTTCCTGGCCTCAAGCTTGTTCTACTTTTTAGCCATGATAATCTAAAATACAAATTTGGCCAAATTACTATTTTGCTTAAAATAAGTGGCTGACATATCATTTAAGATGAATTTCCAACCCCTTGAAGAGGTAATTTTTTGGTTTTTAACTTTAATTTTTTTAATGATATTATTCTTGTCTACCTGGAGTTTGTACAATGGTTAACATATCTCCTACTTCTCTGTCATCCAGAGTGACTTGCAGTTCCCCAAGTTTTTCATACTCACTTAGCATAGGTTTCCTTTCAGGGTATAGGCTGCTTTATCACCCAGATTGCATGCTTGTTACCTAATCTCCTTCATGGGCTGAGATTTTCTCAACTTCAGAGCTCAGGCTGATCACTTCATTTTTTCTTTCCTGGAGGTTTTTCTGACTGTGCCCTCTGTAACCAGAAGACGTGCCACTCTGCCATGCATGGAACTTCTCTCTCATAGCACCCATCACACTGTATTGGAACCTGCCTCCAATCTGAAGGTTCAAGAATAGGACATGCACACTGTGGCTCTTTGCATCCCCAGCATTGAGCAGAATGCCTGGCATAGAGCTGGACTGAACAAATATTTATGTGATACATAAAAACATGAACGTGCTAGAGAAATTACCAAGTGACATCTAAGTACCACGAGTGCAAACGGATTCAAAAAGTTAAAATAATTTCTTTGGAAGAAATATATTCTATATCCCAGAGTGTCAGGGAAAACATTAGATAACAGTAAAGAATAATACACTGAGTAAAGGCACAGGGATGAAGGAAGGCACTGGCTCAGCTCTAGTAGCCAAGGTGCTCACAATTACAAAGACCTCACAGGACATCGGAAGATATTTATTCCTGGTTAAACCCATCAAAAATAATCCCTTTCATTCTCTTTTTAATATATGCCCTCAGCTTTGTAGAAGATAGTCTCAATAAATATTAAGCCTTGAATCTTTTGAAGATCTCTTACTACACATTCCTGCTGCGAAAGCTGTTAGCATACAATATTTTCTAAAGAGGACATGTGGCATATTATACCCTAACCTGATGGGAAGAATCATGTGGATGCTTAAAGCAAACATAGTATGTTATTTTTATGAAATACTTATATTACTTTTGCCTCATACCCAATTTCAAGCCTTTAAAATCCAAGTAGAGAGAGCACAAAATCTAGGATACTTTATCGTAAGGTTTGCTAAGGAGTTCCTACAAATGAATGCATCTTCTGTTACCATAAAATGAGTCTCCTTTTTTTTCATCCTCACTTTATAATCTTAAAAACATTTCCCAAGTAGATATGAAAGGTACTCAACTAAAAGTGTAAAAACAGTCTCTCCTCAATGTCTTCATTCTATTTGATTATTTTATGGAAAAGAAAGTCCATGTAGTGCCCTCTTCTCTTAATTTCTTTGGCTGACCTCCAAAGTGTAACTGTCAGCTAGCGTTAACTAAATAAGTATGAGCTATGGCCCAAGGCCCATTTACTGTCAATCATATGCATGAGAATATGCCCCCTGTATTAGCACTGCTGAATGTCAGGAATAGGGACCATCAGTATAATTCTATTTATTCTGACTCCCAAAGACTGAGTAAGGACATCAGGAACTGTTACCAAAACAGACAGAAAAGTTTGTGACAAAACTCTCTTAGCTCAAGTATCTTATTCAAATATAATTAAATCTCACCTTATAAAGGAAGGCTTTGGTGATTAATCTCATCCGCCATCTTTTTTGCTTGGCAATCTTACGTTTATTTATCCATGTTTAATACTTTAATTGTCATTGTTTGGTATTTTTCTCTATAAAAGCAATCTTCGTGTGTGTGTGTGTGTGTGTGTGTGTGTGTGTGTGTACATACAGGTTCTATCTACTCATTTAGACAGTAGCTTGATTAGGAACATGATTTCTGCCCTATATTTGTTCTTTATCCTTTCTCTTTTTAGAATATCTCATCCATGTTAATTTTCTGAGCATATATACTATATAAACATATTAAAATATTTTATGTGATTATCACATATGCTCAGTTCTGTAATATTTCACAACATTGTTTTCTTTCAGTTGCCAAAACAAAAAGAATCTAAGGAAGACAATATCTCAAAATATTTTCCAAACCATAGATTATTCCTCTCTCTATATAAAATCTTTCTTTATTGTTATAAAAATATAAATACATGTATAGACATACTTTAAGCAAAAGCAAGACCATATCTACATTCAGCCTTCTAAAATTCATTTTTTTCACTTAATATTAAAATATCTTATTAACAATTGAATCTTCAATTCTAAAACTTTGCTTAAGTATTTATTATACTGGATCTTATGCCTTTGCTGATTTTCCCTATATTGAAAAATGCACATAGTAACATAGTACTATGACACAGAGGAGCCAATTTATATTAACAAATAATGCTTCAAAGCCACAAGAAATTGAAAACCTTTTTGAAAATTTTCTATCAATCCCTGAGCAAAAAGGTCTGTAATTTCATTTTGGATATCTTAGAACGTGAAGCAATGTTACATCTGCCTAGACCTCTTAAATGGTAACATATTATAAAACAACAAATTTATTTTATTAAATATATAAAGACACAGTAGTGTCTTACATATAATGATTCCTAACTATAAAACTACTTGTTTGATATGGGGTTATCATATCACTAAGAATGGCTCTGGCAATCTCAGTTAAGAGTTTTAAATATTTGGTCTAGGTTTGTTTCATGGATCACTTAATTATCATTGTTGTTGTTGCTGTTAACTGTTGCATTAAAACAACTCAGGATAGGTTTTGTAGATTTCTATACAATACTACACCTTACCTAGTAATGTGTAACACATATGCTGTGAACAGAAGCCTCATTTCAATATGGAGTTAAATTTATTTTTTCTCTACCCACTCCTTATGCAACATGGTTATGCTAGGTATTAGATAAAATAAGGTGCATCCATTCAAGCAGAGTGTGAAGTCATTTCACCCCTTCTGGTCTCTGGGGACAGTGGAAGAAATATGTGATGTTGCTGACCCTGTTGTCCATTTAATGAGTCAGTCAGTTGTGCCTTGGGTGATGCCAATGCCTATGACAGCCACTAAGCTGTGAGGCTATCAGTGAGCTGGATCAGAGAGAAAGTGGAAATAATATGTTAAGGTACATGTGAAATACACGACAAAAAATAGAGGCTGAGAATTTATGTTTTAATATTTATGGAGAAAATTTTCTTGCCCCATTGTGTATTTGAAAATCTATGGTTATTTTATGTTGATTAAAATTGTATTCTTATTTCAAAACAAACCATCTTCAATTTTGAACTTCCATTTCCAGAGAAACTTCATGATATACAAATTGTTTGTTTCATCAATTTGGAAAATATTTGGTCATTAATTGTTCAAATCTTCTTCAGTCAGCCTTCTCTTCTTCTCAGGGGATTCCAATTACAATTGGTATATTACATGTCCTTTTTCTTTTACTTTTTTGAGTCTTTTTGTTTCTCTGTGTATTTCATTTTAGATAGTTTTTATTGCTTTGTCTTCAAGTTCACTATCTTTTCTTCTGCAATAATCTCTTATCTGCCAATAATTTCATCCTTTCTTGAAATTTCACATGTTGTAGTTTTCATGTATAGAACTTTGATTTGGGTCATTTTTATATCTTTCATGTTGCTAATTAACATGCTTTATCTTTCCACTAGCTTTTTGAAGATAGGGAACACAATTAAGATAACTGTCTTAGTGTTCTTTTCTGTTAATTCTATGTGTCAATTATGGGTAGGTTTCAATTGATTGAGCTGTCTAATTATAGATCATATTTTCCTGCTTCTTTTCGTGTCAGGACTTTTTTTACTGGATGCCAGTTACTGAAAATTTTACCATGTTGATTGCTGGATGTTTTTGTATAATTACAAATATTATTGTGTTTTGTTATGGGGCATCGCTATTTGGAAGTAATTTTATCTATATTAGGGTTTTACTTTTATGATTTGTTAGGTAAAGCCAGAACCTAACTTAATTTAGGGATATTTATTCCTCCCAAGAAGACGCTTCTGAGAATTCAAGCCAGAGCCTCGTAATCGTAAAGTTTTAAGTTCTGGCTAGTGGGAATTTATTAGTTCCTACCCTGTGTGAGCCCTAAGTACCCTTTCCTCTAATCCTTTCTGGTGATTATTTCTGCTGGCCTCCCCCTACACACATGTCTGCTGAATACTGAAGGAGACTTTCAGTAGATCTCTGGAGATTCCTGTGTCTCCAGTTCTCTCCTCACTAGGATTCTGATCAGGTTACCACAGACTTTCTACTATATATTCTCATCTCGGAGAGCTTGCTAGGCTCCATCAGTGTCCCTCAACTTCTGTTCCACATTCCATGGCCTGAAAACCCCTCTTAAGTATATAAGATGGAGCAATTGTATGGCTTGCTTAATTTGTTACCTCTTTCTCAGGGAGCACTATGCTTTATTCTCTGATGTGAAAAATCTTCAGAAACATAGATTTGAATATTATGGCTGGTTTATTAGTTGTTTCAAGTGTGATGATAAAACAAGTCCCACGACTACATCTTGGTAGGAAGCAGAATTTCCTCACAAAATACTTGTTGAATTTGTCATCCACCATGTAGTACATCACTGATGACATGAAAACCAAAAGATAAAAATTTCCTGGAGATGCTTCGGCACCAACATCAGAAACCAGAATTTATTTTTAGATGATTGCTCCCAAAGAAATTGATTTAACCCTAGGAGCCGCAGAAGAAAGGCTCTGTGAAGTATGACTGTTCATTTAGATCAAATCATTGTTCTCATTTAATTTAACTGACTTTTTTTTCAAGAATTATTATCTAACATATAAAAAGTGAGGAGATAGCTTTCAATGTGTTCACTTCATTAGTTAAAAATGTCTTAAATATTTACATTGTTTTAGTAGGTAAATATCATCAAATAATTCAAATTTAAAAATAGGTTATTCTGGTGAATGAATTAATTTTTTTTTAATGAATTAATTTTTTATTAAAATTAAATAAAGTAAAGGTTTTCCAAGTTCATTATGTTAGAAATAAGCATCTGACATCATCGATAGTGCTATTGGGAAGTCAGATTTAAAATTCAATATTATAGATAAAACAACGTGGTGTTGTGGTGATTATAAAAATACAACTTTAGGTGGAGCACAACCTTATGGGCAAAACAACGTCCTTACTAAATTAAGAATTCTATGAAACAAAAATATACTTAGAATTTATTTTGTTGCCCATGTAGTTCAAAACTGCATTCATAGAAGCTCCAATAAAGTATCATCAGAAATTAAAGCTGCTATCAAAACATATCAATATTTTATAAATACAGAATTACAGTAAACTATAAAATGTTCATCACAAAGCTGATTTTGAAAAAAAATACATCAGTATGGCAATAGATGTGCATTCTAGACACATTTTAAAGTGTGTAATATTTTACCCTTTGAAGAATAACTGTAAAATTCAAATTAAGTATCTCAAATGATATGTTGCCATTGCTTTCAAGTGAATCCTTTATGGATTGGTTAAATTTTGTTCAAATAAGTTGCAAATCTTGAGTCAAAATAATTAACGGAGCATAAAAAACTTCAGTTTTTGATATTAAGTAAATTGACATTACTGAAAAACAGTTTAGAAATAAGAAGACTGTGAGAACACAGTCATCTTTTCAACTGGCAAACTTTAGAATATATCTTTATTAATTTTAAAAAAGATTAATTTAAAAAGGATGGTATTTCTAATACTTAAATCTGATAAACACACAAGCAACTGGTATGTGCCTTGTTTAGTATAGAACATAAGTCCATACTAGAATATAAATATAAAGTCTATGCTGGAATATAAATCATCCAAAATGATTTATAAAGCAAAGTGAAGTAAAAAATTCCTAAAGACAATCCACCATCACAACCAAGCAGGATTTATCCCAGGGAAACTCAAATATTGCTCACTTGTCTAAAATATAATAATACCATATCATAATAATAGATAAAACAATGCATATCATATCACCATTTAAAAAGATGTTCCAAATTTAACACTCATTTCTGAATATTTAAAAATAACCGTTTTAGAAAACCAGAAACAGTGATACGGGAGTGGGGCAGGGAAGTGCTGGAAAGGGAAGAGAGTGGTCCCTGGCTAGGGCTCCACCCCTCGGCCTGTGCCCAGGGACCTAGGTAAGGACCGGGATTTCTGTTTTCCTGCCCAAATGTTGCATTTCCCAAGACCATCCTGGCCTGCCACGTCCCCATTCCGTGCCTGTAAAAACTCCCGAGACCCTAGTGGGCTTGGGCACAAGCAGCTGGACGTGGAGAGGAACACACCAGCGGAAGACACAAGCGGCTGGACGCAGAGGCACCTATCTGAGTAAGAGAGCACGGGCGGATGCTGACTGACTGGCAGGCCATCGAGGCCATCGACCCTTGGAACTAAGCAAATTTTGACTGGGGCGGTCAGAGGAGAGCCCTGCTGCTGAGCAGCCCTACTCCAGGGGAAAACTACCTTCCCACTCCATCTCCCTTTTGTCTCCCCCATCTGCTGAGATCTACTTCCTCCCAATAAAACCTTGCACTCATTCTCCACGCCCGTGTGTAATCCAATTTTTCCGGTACACCAAGGAAAGAAACCCCGAAATACAGAAAAGCCCTCTACCCTTGCAATAAGGCAAGGGATCTAATTGAGCTGATAAACACAAGCTTCTTGCAGATGTCGAAACTAAAAGAGCAGAGGGTAACACACACCCACAAGGGACTCAGGAGCTATAAACATTCACCCCTAGATGCTGCCGTGGGGTTGGAGCCCCACAACCTGCCTGTCTCTATGCTTCCGCTAGAGGTTTGAACCCCGGGGCACTGAAGAAGCGAGCCACACCCCCATCGCACGCCCTGCTAGGGAATAAGGGAAATTTTCCTATTTCAGTAGAATACTTGAATAATGCATAATGCATATCTTTAACCAAAAACCCATGTTATACTTATCAGCAAATTACTAAAATCATTCCCTTTAGATTCTAAGAAAAAGACACATGATTATCACTGTAATACTTTTTTATGAATTCTGTTAAGTACAATCTAATCTAAACTGAAGAGAAGAGAGGATTTAGTTATTGAATAAAAGAAAACAAAATTTTCTCTAATTGCAGATGTGAAATTATGTGAATACAAATTACAATAAATTTAATAACTTTCATAATTATTTAGCAACTTTTCAAATTAATAATATAAATAATATGTATGTATAAAAGAGATAAAATAGCTTCTATATTTGAAAGTATATGAAAACTCATTAGAAATCATAGATGTCCATGCACCTACATACACACATGCACACACACAGAGGAATTAAAATAATAATCAATTACTAAATGTTCCCATAAGTGGCAAGAAAGAAAAGAAATGCAAGGAGGTGATGCTCCATTGCCAGCAAAGTTGCAGTGAGGCTGACATTCTATAGAGTACCACATCACTGAAACACTTACACAAATATATGGTGAGATGATCATTTTCAATGTAAAGTGAGATTATCTTCCTTCTTCATTCTTTGAATTCATCATTCTTGTTCCACCATGCAGGCATCAGCCTTCGCTTTAAATATACGGTGCCACACATTGAAATAAAAAGTGAACAATTGCTGAAGAAAGTGACCCATCCCTGCTCCATTCCCCCTCCTCCCTTGTCCTTTAAGGACACTTCCTGGAAGATCATGAGCAAAAGCCGGGAGAAACAGAACATAAAGGATATAAAATTAACCATTAAGCAGTGGAAGAAAATAGGTTAAGCCTTAAGCAGAGTTTCTCCATTTCCTGGGAAATATGCTAAATGTCAGCCGGATGGTGAGAAGAAAGAAGAGGACCTGGGTTCCGAGCTTGAGTTTTAGATACTCTCTGAGCACCTGAGTAAAGGTTCCATGCCCCATCCTCTCATGTCTTGACCTGAGAGAATAATACAGGCAATATGAAAAGCTTTCTGACAGAAACCATTAAATGATTTTAGTGATATTTGAGAACAGTTCTGTCTCATACTTTTTTAGTTTAAAGGTGACCAGTCTCTAAAAGTAGACTTGCAACTTGTATGGCTGGATCCAAGGGCAAGATCAGGGTTTGGCCTGCGCAGATGGGGTAAAGGGCAGCCCAAGAGAGGCTTGTTGATTGATCGGAATGTGCTTCAGGGAATTCCTAAACCATCCAAAAGCTGAGGTTAAATCAATGCTTGGAAAGAGACTAGGACTTGATTCTGGAGGGACTGCAGATACCAGGGTCCCAGATTCACCGACCATGTAACTGCAAGCAGGGGTGGGAGCTCAGAAATCAGCAGCCAATGCCACCACAAACCGTTTATCTCGGCAGAGACCAACGGGAACTGAAGAGCCCTTCTGGGTTCAAACACCCATCTGCTAAGACTAGGGAGACTTGTATGTCTGCCAAAGAAGTTGAACCATCTCCAGGGAGAAAAAAAAGCAAGACACCTAAATCTAATTCAATAGTCATTAAAAAACAAAACAACAAAACCAAACCTTAGTGCTAAAATAGAAATTAATGAGTTACCTTGAATTCATATGATTATTTTCCTATGCATATAAAAAGAGTTTGCAAGTTCCATTGATTTGCTATAGAACAATTAAGTTTAACTTTTACCCCATTAAATATGTATCTTTGAAATTTATAAGCCAAATAGCTTTTAATGTCACACCTAACAGGATTTATGTGAGTTTCTGTGGTGGTATATAAAGAATCTTGAAACATGTAGAAATTTTACTCCTCAAATTCTTAGAAAACTGGAGTTTTAGAGATTTATCTACAAGGATGTTTATTGTGGCATTAATTATAACTGACAAAAATTGTTAATTTTATAAACACCAATGATTGAGGATTGAATAATATTTGAATGCAGTTATCAAAAGTTATGTTTTATGAAATTAATTAATGAAATGAAATGATAACAATACAATTTTCAGTAAAATGTCAGCAGAATATAGGAAAGTTGGGTGGAAGAAATTGTTATTATTTTTACATTTTTGGCATAGTTGTAATATTTAAAATATCTTAATGTTTCTTAAAACAGATAAACTGATTACATTTTTCAAAAATAAATACTTTAAATATTTGAGAATAAGTAAAAGGCATGTATTCTTAAAAAGATGTTATCTCTTTTGTAAAAACCAATAATATGTGGGTTTTGTGACTGTGAATTCTGCATCTAAAGGATATTTTCAAAGTTACTTTTTAAAATTTTTATATATTTTTTAATTTTGTAGATATATAATAGGTATGTATATGTATGGGGTACATGAGATATTTTGATACAGGCATACAACGTGTAACAATCACATCAGGGTAAATGGGGTATCCATCACCTCAAGCATTTGTCATATCTTCGTGTTACAAACATTCCAATTATACTCTTTTAGTTATTCAAAAATGTGCAATACACTATTATTGACTACAGTAATTCTGTTGTGCTATCAAATACTAGATCTTATTTATTCTTTCTGACTATATTTTTGTACACATTAACTACCCCCACTTCCCCTCCAACCCTCCAGTACTCTTCTCAGCCTCCAGGAGGCATAATTCTACTTTCTATCTCCATAAGTTCAATTGTTTTAATTTTTGGTTCTCACAAATGAGAGAGAACATGCAAAGTTTGTCTTTCTGCACCCGCCCTATGTCACTTAACAAAATATCCTCCAGTTCCATCCATATTGTTGCAAATAATGGGATCTCATTCTTTTTTATGGCAGAAGAGTAGTCCATTGTGTATATATACCACGTTTTCTTTATCCATTCACCTACTGATGGACACTTAGGTTGATTCAAAATCTTAGCTATTGTGAATAGTCCTGCAATCCAACTTGGGAGTGCACATATCCCGTCAATATACTTATTTCCTTTTTGGGGGCTATATACCAAGCAGTGGGATTACTGGATCATATGGTAGTTCTATTTTTAGATTTTTTTGGCTGACTTCCATACTGTTTTCCATCATGGCTGTACCAACAGTGGACAAGTGTTCCCTTTTCTTCATGTCCTTATCATCATTCATTATTTCCTATCTTTTGGATAAAAGACAGTTTAACTTGGGTGAGATGATATTTCATTATAGTTTTGATTTGCATTTCCTTGATGATCTATAATGTTGAGCACTTTTTCATAATACCTATTTGACATTTCTCTGTTTTCTTTTGAGAATTGTTTATTCAGATATTTTGTCTATTTTTAAATTGGATTATTATTTTTTTTCTGTTGAGTTGTTTGAACCCTTATATATTCTAGTTATTAATACCTCATCAGATGGATAGTTTGCAAATATTTTCCCCCATTCTGTGGGTTGTCGCTTCACTTTGTTGATTGTTTCTTTTGCTGTGTAGAAGTTTTTTAACTTTATGTGATCCCATTTGTCCATTTTTTTCTTTGATTGCCTATGCTTGTGGTTTATTACTCAATAAATCTTTGCCCAGACCAATGTCCTGGAGAGTTTCTCAAATGTTTTCTTGTAGTTGTTTCATAGTTTGAGGTCTTACATTTAAGGTCTTTAATTCATTTTGGTTTGAGAAATAGAGGTCTAGTTTAATTCTTCTGCCTATGGATACCTACCTAGTTTTCCTGGCACCATTTCATGAAGAGACTGTCCTTTCCTCAGTATATGTTCTTGGTACCTTTGTCAAAAATCAGTTCACTGTAGATAGTATGGATTTATTTCTGGGCTCTCTATTCTGTTCCATTGGTCTATGTGTCTGTTTTCATGTGAGTACCATGCTGTTTTGTTTACTGTAGCTCTGTAGTATAATTTGAAGTCAGATAATGTGATTCCTCAAGTTTTGTTCCTTCTGCTTAGATTGGATTTGACTATTCTGAGTTTTTTGTGGTTCCACATAAATTGTAGCATTTTTCTTCTACTTCTATGAATAATGTAATTGGTATTTTGATAGAGATTATATTGAATCTGTAGATTGCTTTGGGTACTATAGATATTTTAATATTAATTCTTCCAATCCATGAACATGAAACAGCTTTCCATTTTTTCTGTTCTCTTAAATAACTTGCATCAATGCTTTGCAGTTGTCATCATAAAGATCTTTTCACTTCTTTAGTTAAGCTTATTCCTAGTATATTATTTTATTTGTAGCTGTTGTAAATGAGATTACTTTCTGGATATTTTTTTCAGATTGTTTGTTGTTGGCGTATAGAAATGCAACTGATTATTTATGTTGATTTTGTATCCAAAGTTATTTATTTTTAGAAAATTATTTGGTACAAATTTAACAAATCTTAGCTCGATTCTCAGATTTTTTGGTGGCTTTACATAGGTGAAGGATATATTTATCTCTTCTGTCTCTGAGTTTCCACAGAATACCTTATCTGTGTCACTCATTCTGATACTAACCTTTACTTCAATTGACAATGGGACTATGTACTGATAAACCCATCAGAAATTGAAAATATTGAAAGTTGAAAATGCAGTTAATATACCTAAATACTTAAACTGCCTAACATTATATCTTTAATTAATACACCTAACCTAAAAAATATCACAGTTTAAACTAGCGTATTTTAAAAGTGCTTAGAACACTTGCATTAGCCTAATTTTGGGAAAAGATCAAAATTCAAAATTTAAAGTATGGTTTATATTGAATTTATACCATTTTTACACAGTAGTAAAGTTGAAAAATGTTAAGGGGAACCATGATAAGTCAGGGATCATCTGTCTAGTGGGTTTCCCTGTTACTTCACTCAACCAAATGTGAACAACTTTCCTCCCAACTCAATTGCAAGCTGTTGAAGAGCAGACTAGAACATAGTTTGAAACAAGTGACCTTAGATTTTGTTCTGCCTCTCTTTTCTCTAACCCGAAGCTCTACCTAGCATTATGAGTCAAAGAGTTAATACTTAATGCTCAGATATTTTAAAATTTACTGCATTGACCTGCAAAGCAATGTCATAAAGAATTAATTGCATTTTGTAGTAAACTTACACAGTTCTCTCCATGGAGATTGAAAGTTCTCCTCTTCTGAGATAGAATCTAAGTCAGTTCATCATTTTTTTCAACTCTTTCTTCTAGAACATTGTTTTGTTGTTGTTGTTGTTTTTGAGAGGGAGTCTTGCTCTGTCGCCCAGGCTGGAGCGCAGTGGTGCGATCTTGGCTCACTGCAAGCTCCGCCTCCCAGGTTCACGCCATTTTCCTGCCTCAGCTTCCTGAGTAGCTGGGACTACAGGCACCTGCCACCATGCCAGACTAATTTTTGGTATTTTTAGTAGAGACGGGGCTTCACCGTGTTAGCCAGGATAATCTCGATCTCCTGACCTCGTGATCCGACCGCCTCGGCCTCCCAAAGTGCTGGGATTGCAGTCGTGAGCCACCGCGCCCGGCCTCTAGAACATTGTTTGTGAGGCTTGTCAATGAGGTCATCCCACATCTAAGTTAAAAGGGGCGGCTGGGCGTGGTGGCTCCCGCCTGTAATCCCCGCACTTTGGGAGGCGGAGGCGGGCAGATAACTACATCAGGAGATCGAGACCATCCTGGATAACACAGTGAAACCCGTCTCTACTAAAAATACAAAAAATTGGCCAGGTGTGGTGGCATGAACTTGTAGTCACAGCTACCCGGGAGGCTGAGGCAGGGGAATCGCTTGAACCTGAGAGACGGAGGTTGCAGTGAGCCAAGATTACACCACTGCACTCCAGCCCGGGTGACAGAGCAAGACTCTATATCAAAAATTAATTAATTAATCAACCAATTAATTAATTGATTAATTAAGGGGGGACATTTTCTAGTTTCCACTTTATATGAGCTCAACATTGCTCTAGATTTTAGTGTGCAATCAATTTCTATGAAAGCTATCTGCTGATTACAGAGTCCATTGTTTTAACTGGTAGTCCACTTCCAGGAATGTGTACTGTATAGATATAGAGATTTTCTTTGTAGGCTTTCTAATGGAATGCCCCTTTAAAAACAAAATGTTAAGCTGAGAGTGGTGGCTTATGCCATAAACCCAGCACTTTGAGAGGGTAAAGCAGAAGAATCACTTGAGGCCAGGAGTTTGAGACCAGCCTAGGCAACATAGCGAGATCCTGTCTCTTAAAAAAAAAAAAAAAAAAATTATCTGGGCATGATGGTGCACACCTGTAGTCTCCAGCTACTTGGGGAGCTGAGGTGGGAGGATTTTGCTCTGGCCCCAGAGGTCAAGGCTGCAGTGAGCTATGATTGCACCACTGCACTCCAGCCTGGGTGACAAAGTGAGAGCCTGTCTGAAAAAAATATATATTTTTATATATGTAAAATTTTTGAAGAATAAACATTTTGACGAATAAAATATATATGTATAAATTTTGAAGAATAAAATGACCACTTTTATTTTTCTATGAATCTATTTTTCAATATCTGTCTATCTTTATTCACCCTCCCAGACCATTTGAGAGTAAGTTCAAAAAGATTATCTTTTACCTCTGGCCAGGCACGGTGGCTCACACCTGTAATCCCAGCACTTTAGGAGGCCGAGGTGAGTGGATCATGATGTCAAGAGATCGAGACTATACTGGCCAACATGGTGAAACCCCGTTTCCACTAAAAAAACCCAAAAATTTGCTG
This sequence comes from Papio anubis, assembly GCF_008728515.1. Taxonomy (NCBI): domain Eukaryota; kingdom Metazoa; phylum Chordata; class Mammalia; order Primates; family Cercopithecidae; genus Papio; species Papio anubis. The sequence continues at coordinate 87,111,373 of NC_044981.1, read as the reverse complement.
GGCGTGGAGACACGCACCTGTAGTCCCAGCTACTCGGATGGCTGAGGGAGAAGAATTGCTTGAACCCAGGAGGTGGAGGTTGCAGTGAGCCCAGATTGTGCCACCACACTCCAGCCTGGGCAACAGAGCAAGACTCAGTCTAAAAAAAAAAAAAAAAAATTATCTTTTAACTCAAAATTCTTTAATGTATACCTCCTAAAATAAGAATATTCTCTTACATCTTTTATAATAACATCAATACAAATATAAAAAATGAGGAAATTAACATTGATACAAAATTATCATCTAATATACAATAAATACATGTTCAAGTATCACTAGTTGTTCCAATTATATTTTTTAGAATTTTTTTTCCTGGTCCAGGATACAGCCCCGGATTATGTGTTACATTTCATGCCTTATCTCTTCAGTAATCTTTCATATGGAATCATTCTTTTCTGTGTCTTTATCTTTTCAGAGCTCGACATTTTTGTGAAGCAAAAAATAAGTGATTTTTAAAGGAGTATTTACATCAGAATTACACATCCTCTGTACTAAAATATTTTATTCACATGAATTTTGTGAAGAAGACATGATACTTGCAAAAGGTTAGAAATCGTGGACTTGAGTTTAAAATTTTATTTTTTAGCTTTTTAGTTTCCTTGTGATTGGTGTTACAGAATGTAGGTCCAATTTTAAATTTTACGTGAACACATGATATTTGAAGTCAATACATTGATAGCTTCAAGGGGGATGGTGCATAGAAGTTAAGGACAAGGGAAAGAAGAAGAAAGAGACAGAAGAGAAAAAATAGCCTTTTTTTTTTTTTTTTTTTTTTTTTTTTTAAGAAAGGGATTTCATACTTATCTGAGAATTATCTGGAAAGTTTTTCAACTGTTGAAGATATATTTAGTAAACATCCCCAAAATGCTTCCTTTTCCCTTGAAATAAATAAGTCAGCAAATTACAATCCTCCAGGTTTTCCCAAAATACTGCAAGAAAGAACATTTCTCTTGGATATCTAATTTAATTACCTCCGGAGTACTCCTCATTGCAATATTTCATGGCCAATGCAAGTGCCCTAGAAATTTACAAACCTGCTGTGGGAAAAAAAACAGTAAAGGTGCGTTAGTTACTTTTTACAAGTTTTGTACAATACTAATGGAAATACAGCTGTGCTTTTAAAAATGTAAAATCCCCATGCAACAGTGCCAAGTAAAATTGGTTTAGAAAACGCTGGAGCTTATAAAGACTCCAGTGGTTTATTGGAAAATCTTGCTCTGTGTATATTACTAAAACATGAACTTTGGAAAAATAATGTTTACATTAGTGCAAGTAATTTGGAATCATGGTAAAACATCTTAATAAACCAAATTAGTTAAATCCCTTCCAGTGACACCATTCTTTACTTCCCACCAAAGATAATTAATGCACCCTCTTAATTGTTGGGACAATAGGAAGAACAGAATACCTTTAATAATATAAAAATGTTGGTGAAATTGTTTTAATTTTCCTATATCTCTCTTGCTTTCTTTCAATGTACTATGAATCTTTATTCATATTCAGAAATATTTGTCAGGGTCAAGACCAGGCCAGTGATTCAATTATTTATTTCAAAAATTAAACATGTTCAAATAATCATTGAGATAAACTAATTTTATACTGAGAATTATTCTGAAAAAAATATCCTGCTTGGTTCTGGTTACATTTCTTAACTGTTTTAGGAAGTATTTAGACCGCAAATAGTAATTTTGCTAATATATGCTATTTCTCAGCTGAATATCTCTTGAGAATTGCACTTAAGATGCAGTAATTATTTTTGTCATTTTTAAATAAATCAGTACAATTCATATTTAGTGTTACTGACAGTGCTGTAAGCAATTAAAAAGACAAATATTGTTGATAGCTATATTTTGAAAACGACTGTTTTTTTTTTTTTAATTCCACACTGTTTACAATTTTTCTCTGTGTCCACAGTATCCCTGGTGTGCAACTGCAAACATGTAGGCTCCAACCTCCTTAAGCATTACTTTGCAGAACCCACGGGTGGTTAGAATGACCTCTTTCACCTTGTCAAAAGGACAAACTTGACAAGCTCACAGTAGTCAATACTCTGAAGAGCATCCCTTCAGTTCAGAGACATGGACCAAGCAGGGACTTTGGAGTGCAGGTGCTGAGATGTGTGGGCTTGACAGAGACAAATAGTGCCAGGACTCACCAGCTGATCAAGGACGAGGGGACATCCGGCCTCTGAAGCTGAAGCCCACTTAGATTTCTCCTATATCACTTAATGATGTGAGAAGAGACTTAATTCTTTGAAGTTCCTGATTTAAGGAGCTGAAGAGCAAAGGAAGCCTTTTGCTTGATCTGATCCTTGTTATTAAAAGAAGCAGAGGAGATAAAACACTTTCTATTTTTATCGATTGATGTATTTTGAGGTCAGTATTTTAGTCTGTTCATCTATACCTTGCCCTCTGCCCTCATTTCAAAGTACTTATTCACTTCTGATTAGAATTTCAATTAATTTGCTGAAATATCCTTTAACTGATTACAGTTAACTCTTTCCAAATTGAAAGAGACTTTGCTTTATTTCAGTAGGGCTGTTCATTATCACTTATGTTGCTCTTCAATTTAATTAAGAATTCCAATTGAAAAAAATCTCTGAAAATTTACTGACATAAATTAATTTAGTTTGACATCTGTTCCAAAGTAAGTTGGAAATCAGAATCTTCTCTATTCCCAAACATAGTTTATTCTCTAGTGTCTTTCAAAAAATTTTTATGAAATGAAGTTCTTTGCTCTTAGATTCACTTTGTACCCTAAATATTAAATAATATTGATAGAAATGTAATTTTATATTATAGAATTCCAATGACCTTCTGAAAATTTCTGCAAATTCCCAACGCAAAAATGAGATGCATCTTATGGTTCCCTCTGTCTTTGATCTCATGCTCCTGCTGACTTATTTTAGTTTGGGGATCTTATTTTCTGTCCAGGGCATGATACTTCCTTTTTTAAGGGTATTGACAGAAATGTAGTATTGAATCCTCCTCGACAAATGCTTCAGTTTCACAAGTCATTTATGTGAAGTAGTTACATTGTCCAAAGGTTTTATAATAATGGGGAGTTTTAGAACATAAGCATGCTAACACCACCATGGTATTAGACATTGTATTTTAATTTTTTTTCATTGATTAAATCTGCCATCTTATATGGGCATGGTTCCTAGTGCCCCAAAACAATTACAATAGCATCAAAGACTGCTGATCACAGGTTACCATAACAAATATAATAATGATGAAAAAGCTTGAAATATTGTGAGAATTACCAAAATGTGACACAAACACAAAATGAGCTCATCCCATGGATGAAATGGTGCCAACATACTTGCTTGACACAGGGTTGCTACAAAACTTCAAATATTTTGGAATAATTTGAACTTTTATTATAGATTAAAGAGTACATGTAAAGGTTTGTTACATGGGTATACTGTGTGACACTCAGGTTTGGGGAACAAATAATCCCATCACCCAGGTAGTGAGCCTAGTACCCAATAGGTTGTTTTCCAGCTCATGGCCCCCTCCTACCCTCCCACATGAAGTAGTCAGCAGTATCTATTGCTCTCATCTTTATGTTTATGTGTATTCAGTGTTTAGCTTCCACTTATAAATAAAAACATGCAGTATTGGGTTTTCTGTTCATGTGTTAATTCGCTTAGAATAATGACCCTGAGTTCCATCCTTGTTGCTGCAAAGGACATAATTGCATTTTTTATGGGTACATAGTATTCCATGGTATATATGTACCACATTTTCTTTCTCCAATCCACTGTGATGGACACCTAGGCTGATTCTATGTCTTTGCTATTGTAAATTGTGCTGTAATGAACACATGGAGGCATGTGTCTTTTGATCAAATGACTTATTTTCCATTGGGGATATACCCACTAATGAGATTGCTGGGTTGAATGGTCTTTCTGTTTCGAGTTATTTGAGGAACCTCCAAACCACTTTCCACAGTGGCTGAACTAGGTCACATACCCACCAACAGTGTGTAAACATTCTCTTTCTCCACAGCCTCACCAGCATCTGTTATTTTTTGACTTTTCAATAATAGCCATTCTGACTTGGTGTGGGATGATATCTCATCGTGGTTTTGATTTACATTTCTCTGAGGATTAATGATGTTAAGCATATTTTAAATGTTTGTTGGCCATTGGTATGTCTTTTTCTTGAGAAATGTCTGTTCATGTCCTTTGCCCATTTTTTAATGAGATTGTATATTTTTTGCTTGTTGATTTGTTTAAGTTCCTTGTAGATTCTGGATATTAGACACTTGTCAAATACATAATTTGTGAAAATTTTCTCCCATTCTATAGGCTGTTTATTCTGTTGGTAATTTCTTTGGCTGTAAAGAAGCTCTTTAGTTTAATTAGGTCTCATTTGTCAATTTTTATTTTTGCTGTGACTGCCTTTGGGGATTTAGCCATAAATCCTTTGCCAACGTCAAGAAGGGATTTGTTCTAGGATTTCTATAGTTTGGGGTCTTATATTTAAATCTTTAATCCATCTTAAGTTAATTTTGTACACAGTGAGAAGTAAGGATCCAGTTTATTCTTCTGCATATATCTAGATAGTTATCCAGAACCATTTACTCAATAGGGAGTCCTTCTCCATTGCTGATCACTGATTTTGTCAAAGATCAGACGTTGCAAGTGTGCAGGTTTATTTCTGGGTTTTCTACTCTGTTCCACTGATCTATGTGTCTGCTTTTGTCCAAAGTGCTATACTTCTCTGAAATCAACTTCCTCACCCTTCTCATTTTCCTCATGGCTTTGTCCTGTCTCCAAACTACTATTCATTTTATAATGCAGAAAAAATTATATATCATTCTTTATTTAACTTTAGCTTATCCATTTCTATGTGGTCTCAACTCTTAGACGACTTGTCATCATTATAATCAGAAAACAATGACTTTTTGTCCTAAATTAGAACACTTTCTTCTTTCAAAAAGAAATAACTATTAACTATGATGAGATTTTTTATTTCAAAAATTAACATATTCTACCCTAGATGATCAGAGACTCTGATTGCCTTATTACCAATATTAATTCTCTTAGAGGCATTCACTGCAAATTTTATATTTAAGTTAACTGTAATAGAAGTTAGGTCTAAGAAAAAGTAGTACTTTGTGTTTCTCCTTGTTTTATCTTTTATTTGACTTTCAGCCTGAAGGACAGCAACACATTTTATTTCCAGCATTGTCACTGGGCTCACAGTCAGTTGTTGTGACAGTACAACTACTAACATCAGTATCAATATCTTCCCTGGGAGTACAGCAAAACTAGACTCTTACCTTTGGGAAGACTTGGTCCCTGTCAGTTGTTTTTAAGTTCAAACACATGCTTTGTGAGAAGCTGCAGATTCTGTAAGCAAAACCTGTCTTCTTGAAATGAAGACTATCAGTGCAGATGGTCTACCTTTAAACGATATCTGATTCCTTCTTCACACCTCCCCATGTTTTAATTATGCTGTTGTTTCCCAGAATATAGCATGTTTTTCATGAATACCTGACTGCTGCTACTGCAGCTGACACTCTTCCCATGATAGGTAGCAAGTTATGAAGCAGTGACTACAGAGAAGCTACTTGTGGAGTGCTGACTACCTTTATGCAACCATTCTTGTTCATTTTCTCCATAAAGCTTAAGCACATAAAACTAAGCCCTATTTTTATAACTTGATGTTGGTCATGATTTCCCTTATATGCAGCTATTAAGTATCGGAGCTAATAACTCAAATATAACTGTATGTGCCAACCACTTAGAATAAAATTTATTGGGAATAGCTTCCATTTTCCAAGTTAATCTTTCTAGTTACAACTTCCTGACATTCATGATTTTATTTTTTAAAATTGAACTCTACTACATATACAAATAGAATGATTCTGGAAAAATTACATAGTTTCTGGAAGTCTCTCTTTCCTCAGTTTTAAAACTAGAATAATAAAGCAGGTTTCTAAGGACTGTATTATATATGAAATCATAGCATGTATGTAAAGCAAAGTCATTAGCTCAAATGCCCACACAAACGAAGCTGGTCACATGAATTAGTAAATCCAGACAATGTAAGGGACAAGGCATTTGGAGATTCTTGGAAACCCGTAATACATAAAGATACTCAGATACAAAATGAGTTTTGCTATACAAAATATTAAAGAAGAAAATCTGGCCACAAATCAGGTGTTACTTATAAAAATACTTAGTATGCAAGAGAATAAAAAATGTTAGCTTCTTCTTTCACTTCCACTTTCCTTCGACTTCTTACCTTGACCTATTGTTGACCCAGTCCGATAAGTCATAACAAAGAGAAAAATAAAGATGGCTAAAGCATTGTCATGTCTTTTAAGTTTACTAAATCTCCTGGGAAGACACATAAAAGCATAAAAAGTCAAGAACAATAATGGAACTATAAACCAATGTTTCCTCAAACAATGAAAGCACAATGGAAGGATTTATTTGGTGGGATCGTAAGGGAAGGTTTCATAGACACGCTAGCATTAGAGCTAGGTCTTGCATAAAATAAGGAAGCTGATGGGAAAAAAGGGCCAAGGACGTCCAAAATTACAGGAACCATTTGTGCAAAAAAATAAAATAAAATGAACATATGTGGTAGTGATTCACCAACCTTAGGGTCTCACACTAAACTAATTATACATCCATAGAGTACGTTCTGCAGGCCAGAAGAAAACTAGATAAATGCTTACCTGGAATCTTTAATTATTCAGCAATATGTTGAACTCCTAATGCCTTTACCAAAGATTTATTCCCAGCATCTAAAGTAATTTGAAAGGTTGTTTTATTAAATTATATATTAAATTTTAAAAACTCTAAAACTCAGCATATTTTAATGAGTTTCAAAAATATAATAATTTGGGGGGAATTCTTTGGGGATAATCTGTAATTACTATTGGCATTATTTCTCTTCTCATTCATGCCAGAGGGCACCAGCATTCAATGTTAGCGATTTTGTTCTTTGACTTTCTAATGGTTTACCGCTTTGTGTCGTGATCTTATTAACTCAGACGTGGACTGTTATAATATCCTGTTACCCTCAACCTCTTTGTCGCCTTCAATCTACCCTGAATTCATATTTCTAAAACATAATTTTGATTTTATTATTTTGCTGCTCAACATTTGTTTCATAGGCAAATAACATTTGCCTATGAAATCATATAAATAATAACAAAATAAATATTGTTCATTTAATTTGGCTCAAACTATCAGCATGATGGTTTATGTACTGATACATAAATGAGAATAGAAGTGAATAAGATATGAGAAAAGCAGAACAAGAAGAGTGTTGGTTTAGGGTCACTAGCACCTTCTGAATTTAAAGCAATTTCAACAGTTACTTTTGTATGACTTTAGAAACTACCCAACATTTTTCAGTTTGGGTTTCTACAACTAATCAATCATTTTTTAAGAGTTGTTTGAAGTGTTGTGGTGAAGAATAGAGATAATGTAATAGATACTCCAGTGTTTGTGGAAATGAACAGAACTGCACTTGGCTGAATTGACAAGTTCTGGCAGCAGAAAAAGAGAATTTCAGAAAAAATGTCCCAAAAGAGACAACAAGACCCGGAGGTATTCATAAAGAGAGCTTCCAGGAGGTAAACAGGGTACCAGCAGAGATTGGCAGCAGGTAATAGGAAGAAAAGACAAAAGTCAGGGGATGGGTACCGGGGAGATAGCCTTGTAAGAAACAGATTTAGGGAGTCTACTATCTGGAAGAAAGGATCCAGATAAGTGATTAATTAAAGTCAGAAATTTCAGCAGATAAATGGTAACCCAGTGTCAGCCAATGGAGTTGTCAGGGTACAATTCAAGTACTAGAAGGCTAAGACAAAACGTGAACCAGTCACAAGACTGACCTAATCCCTGATCCTAACTTCTTAAGTTATGAATATAGGCACCTTTAGAGTTCCCCTACTTCGGAGGATTGTTTCCTTCAGAGCCCAGGGGTAGTAGAATCAGTACCATCAGGGCAATGACACCTGGAATCAATTTTATTATCCTGGGAGTGCTTGGACTAGTGCAGAGATAGAGATCCAATCCACACTCCTAGGATGCTTTTTTATTAAGTTTGAACTGAACACTCTAAGGTTTTCTTAATAGTTTGAGATTTACAAATATTGTTTTCATTTATAAAGGAGATTTTCATTGAAACTGTATAACCCATGTGGACTCAAAAAGTCAAATGTATTCTTTTTTTTTTTTTTTTGAGATGGAGTCTCGCTCAGTAGCCCAGGCTGGAGTGTAATGGCGTGATCTCGGGTCACTGCTGCAAACTGCCTCCCGGGATCAAGTGATTCTCCCGCCTCAGCCTCCCGAGTAGCTGGGATTACAGGCACCTGCCGTCGTGCCAGGCTACTTTTTGTATTTTTCTAGAAATGGGGTTTCACCATGTTAGCCAGGCAGGTCTTAAATTTCTGACTTCAAGTGATCCGTCCACCTCGGCCTCCCAAAGTGCTGGGATTACAGTCCTGAGTCATCGCTCCCAGCGAAAGTCATATGTATTCTTAAAGAGGACACTGTAAAGCAATGGTCTATAGAGAAGAAGATACATGTATGTCTGAACTTCCAACTTTATGATTCATATTGGACATAAAGAAAGCTGCACCCAGAAAATTTAGACTGAGCTTGTTTAAGAAAATCCTTAGTATGTTCTAAGCACTTTCATTTACCCCATTTTACAGATGCAGAAGCTGAACAAATCAAGTTTAAGTAATAGACTTCAGTTCATGCATATAGAAAGTAGAATAACCAGAATTTGAACTTGGAGAATATGTGTGGAAAACTCCATATTTGTAATTTCTATACCATCTGTCTATTTTCTTTAGTGATTAGTGTTCATTAGAAAAAAAAAAAGCAAATACATTTCAATGCTAAACAAAAATAACTCCAGATGCATATTTCTTGCATAGTACCTTAACAACTATTTGTGTAGCTCATGATTCTGTCGGTTAGCTGAGTGGTTCTTTGGGTCTGAATAGGCTCATATGATCTTTATGGAGCACACTCAGGTGAACCATCTGAAACACCTCACTCCCATGTCTGACAGCTGATAGGCTCTTGGCCAGAGTGCCTTCATTCTCTTCCACATGGTCTCACATCCTTTAACAGGTTAGTTCAGGTTTACTTCCATGGGGTTGTCAGGATTCCAGTGCACCAAAAGAGAGTAAGCCCCTATGGGAAATTTATTTGTATTTATTTGTTTATTTTTGAGATGGAGTCTCGCTCTCTCTCCAGGCTGGAGTGCAATGGCGTAATCTTGGCTCACTGCAACCTCTGCCTCGTGGGTTAAAGCAATTCCCCTGCCTTGGCCTCCCGAGTAGCTGGGATTATAGGCACCTGCTACCTCATCCAGCTAACTTTTGTATTTTTAGTAGAGACGGGGTTTCACCATGTTGGCCAGGATGGTCCCAATCTCTTGACCTCGTGATCTACCTGCCTCGGACTCCCAAAAGTGCTGGGATTACAGGCACAAGGGAAAATTCTTTCCAAGACACTACATCAGAGTTCTAAAACTGGGGCAATTCCTCCAACTTGCAAGGTATATTTGACAATGTCTGGAGAAACATTTTTAATTGGCACAATGAGAGGCTTGCCAATGGCATCTAGTTGGTAGAAAGCAGGATGCTAAATATTCTATAATGAATAAGACAATCCTCTTCAACACAAAATTATCCAGTCCAAATGTCATTAGAGAAATCCTGATCAATTTGGGTCACAATTGTTAATGTTCAATTAGCCAAAGAAACTCATATGGCCAACACAATTTCAAGGACTAAAGAAATAGATTCCATCTCTTGCTGAAACATGAATTTTTGGTTATTTTAGCAACCATTAAAGGTGATGTGTTACTTGACAAAGGCAGAAAGATTTTTTTAAATGAGGAAATAAGAGGCCAAAATGGTAAAGAAAGAAAATAAGATGAAAAGAAAGGAGGAGGAGGAGGAGGAAGAACAAAGTGGAAGGGAATAACAGAATTAAAAAGTATTTAGCAGGACAGCAAACCTGGGGAGGTTTTCATTAATATTTTGCTCTTATGTAATCAGACTTCAATGTACTCTTATGTGATTATGTGTTATCTTTTTATAGCCTTTAAAAGATGCTTGTCTGGCTGGACGTGGTGGCTCACACTTATAATCCCAGCACTTTGGGAGGCCAAGACAGGTGGATAACTTGATGTCAGAAGCTCAAGACCAGCCTGGGCAACATGACAAAACCCTGTCTCTACTAAAAATAGAAAAATTAGCTGAGCGTGGTGGTGTGTTTCTATAGTCCCAGTTACCTGGGAGGCTGAGGCATGAAAATTGCTTGAACCTGGGAGGCAGAGGTGGCAGTGAGCTGAGATTGAGCCACTACACTCCAGCCTGGGTGACAGAGTGAGACCTTGCCTCAAAAAAAAAAAAAAAAAGAAAAAAAAAGAAAAAAAAATCCTGCCTTTTGAGTGCATTTTCATGTATGTAAGACACAAAAATAATCTACACCAATAGAACAACATTAACCTGTATATACACAGTATTTAAGGACTTGGCATGAAAAATAATTGCAATTGAACAATAAACCTGTCCAGAATAATTACTGAGATATTTGTATAGTTCATTAGCCAGAGATCTATCCTTATATTTTGTCTCTATAAATGTAATTATTGCAAAGAAATGAAATTAAAATGAACTTTTCTTATTGAAAGATCAATAGTTTGACCATATCATAAATAGAGACTTTCCTAAGGTAATTGGTTTGTTACATCTGTTGTGTTTTGAAACCGTTCTTTAAATCTTGGTCTTTTTTAATTAGGAAGAAGAAACAGAGAAAAAGTAAAGAGAATATTGCTATCTCAACTATCTACTACTGTTTTAGAAACTTCAAGGACACAATTTTTTTTTTAATTTTGATGCGTAATGATCTATATGATGTAAGATAACTAATAATAGTGACTGAATTTTTTGTCACTCTAAATGTTTCCAAATATGCAGGATTTTGGTACAACTGTGTAAAATACTACACAACTGAAAATTATTTTAATTATTATGACTGATATAGAGTATACCTGTAAACAGCTACAAATTATATAAAATATTACATGGTTGAACTGTATGAAATTATTGGTAATTTTTAACCAGTTTCTACCTGTACTAAATATAATAATACATGGATCAAATTAATATTACTAGCTAACTCAAATTAAGATAACCCATATAACATTTAAAATGTAATAACATTTAAAATGTAATATCATTTAAAGGTTTGACAAATTTAAACATATTGCCTGAAAAATCTTGCTCCTTGATTTAGAGTCCTAAAAGGACAATTTTCTTAAGTCTTTATCATGCCAAATATATGTGATCATGTTCTGTGCAATTTAAGATTTACAGAAATGTGTTAGATATCACCAGAAAATTAAAATTTAAATAGTAGCTGGAAGAAACTTCCCTATCTTTTCAGTCATAAATTTAACACTGAAGAAGCGTAAGTCTACATATGCCTGTCATCCTCCAACTACTTGTGCACATATGCTATTTCAATAAAGGATAAATTTGTTCATAGAAGTGTAAATATTATTTTTCTGTAATAGATACAAGTTCCTCCATGTAGCATCTTTCCTTCAAAATCTTAATGAGAAGCAGTGCAGTGCAGTTCAGTGGGAAAGGATTGCCTCTGGAGTCACATAGATAAACCTGACTTTAAATCTCAGCCCTGCTTTTAATTAGCACTAGTCTAGAACTTTGTTATTCTTACATAACTTCTCAGAGGCCTAGCTTACACTTGTGTGTGAAGTGAGATAATAATGCCACCCTGCATATGGGTTATAAAGAATTATAGAGAATATATATATATATATATAGAGAGAGAGAGAGAGAGAGCACCTTGTTCTGTATAGTATACGTTCAATTAATACAGAACAATTTGTTTTATTGTGCTTCATTTTATTGTGCTTCACAGATATGCTTGTTTTACAGATTGAAGGTTTTTTTGGCCAACCATGGGTTGAGCAAATCTACTGGCACCATTTTCCCAGCAGCATGTGCCCACTGTGTCTCTGTGTTACATTTTTATATTTATTGCAATATTTCATATGTTTTGATTATTATATCTGTTATGGAGATCTGTAATCAGTGACCTTTGATATTACTATAATCGTTTTGGGGTGCCATGAACCACACCCATTTAAGGTGGTGAATGTCATTAATAAATGTTATGTGTGTTCTAACTCCTCCTCAGAATGACCTTTCCCCCATTTTTCTCCCAATCCTATGGCCTTAATATTACTTGAGACACACAATACTGAAATTAGGCCAATTAATGATCCCACAATGGCTTCTAAGTATTCAAGTGAAAAGAACAGTCCCGCATATCTCACTTTAAATTAAAAACTGGAAATGATCATACTTAGTGAGGAAGGCATATCAAAAGCTCACATAGGCCAAAAGTCTCTTGAACTGATGCCCAAGTTGCAAATGCAAAGGAAACGTTCTTAAAGGAAATTAGAAATGCTACTTCCGTGAACACACAAATGATAAGAAAATGAGGCTGCCTTATTGTTGATATGAGGAAAGTTTTAGTGGTCTGGATAGAAAAATCAGACCAGACACAACATTCCCTTAAGCCATTGCTTAATCTAGAAAAAGCCTCTAGCTCTCTTGAATACTATGAAGGCCAAGAGAGGTCAGGAAGCTGCAGAAAAAAAAGTTGGAGGCTAGTGGAGGCAGGTTGAAGAAGTTTAACGAAAGAAGGCATCTCCATAACATAAAAGTGCAAGGTGAAGCACCAAGTGCTGATGTAGAAGCTGCAGCAAGTTGTCTGGAATAGACGATCCAGCTAAGGTAATAAATGAAGGTGGCTACAGTAAACAACAGATTTTCAATGTAGATGAAACAGCCTTGTATTAAATGAAGATATCATCTAGGACTTTCATAGCTGGAGAGGAGATGTCAATGTCTGGTTTCAGAGTTTCAAAGGACAGGCTGACTCTCTTGTTAGTGGCTAATGCAGCCAGTGACTTGAAGTTTAACCCAATGGTCATTTACCATTCCAAAAAACTTAATGTTGTTAAGAATTATGCCAAATCTACTCTGCCTAGGTTTTATAAATGGGACAACAATGCCAGCATGACAGCACATCTGTTTAGAGCATGGTTTACTGAATATTTTAAGCCCCACTATTGATAGTTACTATGCAAGAAACAAAGATTTCTTTCAAATATCACTGCTCATTGACAACGCATTTAGTCACCCAAGAGCTCCTAAGCAGATGTACAAAAAAACTAATGTTGTTTACATGCCTGCTAACAGAACGTCCACTCTGCAGCCCATGTAACAAAGAGTAATTCTAATTTTTAAATCCTATTTTATTTAAGAAATACATTTTCTAAGACTATAGTTGCCATAGATAATGATTCTCTTGATTAATCAGGGCAAAGTAAATTGAAAATTTTCTGAGAAGGATTCACCATTCTAGATGCTATTAAGAGCATTCGTGATTCATGGAAGGAGGTCAAAATATCACCACTAGCAAGTTTAGAAGAAGTCGATTACAATCTGAATGGATGACTTTGAGAGATTCAAGCCTTCAATGGAGAAAGCAACTGCAGATGTAGTAGAAATAGCAAAAGAACTAAAATTAGAAGAGGAACCTGAACATGCAACTGGGAATGATCACACTTTAACAATGAGGAGTTGCTTTTTATGGATGAGCAATGAAAGTAGTTTCTTCAGATGGAATCTATTCCTGGCAAAAATGCTGTGAACATTGTTGAAATGACAACAAAATGTTAAGAGTGTTACATAAACTTAGTTGATAAAGCAGTGACAGAGTTTCAGAGGATTGACTCCAATATCCATGAAAGAGCAGTCAGTCAGTGTAGCAAACTTCATTGTTGTCTTATTTTAAGACATTGCTGCAGCCACCTCAGCCTTCTGGAGCCACTACTCGGAGCAGTCAGCAGCCGTCAAGGTTGAGGCAAGACCCTCCACCAGCAGAACAATTAACAACTGGTTGAAGGCTCAGATGAGCAGAGGCATTTGTTAGCAATAAAGTGTTTTTAATGAAGGCGTATATGTTGTTTTAATAGACATAGTGCTATTAAACACTAAATAGAATACAGTATAGTGCAAATATGTTTTATATGCATTAAGAAACCAAGAAATTAATCTGACTTGCATTATTGTGATATTAGATTTATTTCTGTGGATCGTACCTGAACCCACGATATTGCTGGGGTTTGCCTATTAATTAATTACTAATTTCTATTATTATTGCACATATTTTTATTTTGAAAGTCAATATGTATCAGATTATAATTATGTTTTCTACATTGTGCTTTATATTATACTTTTTTAGCTTCCAAGATTTATGAATTCTGACGACAAGGAGAAACTGAGGACAGTATTCTGAGGTTTGTCAATTTTAATTTATCTTATTATTCTCATTCTTGTTTTTCTCTTCTCTAGTTTTCTTTTCACTCTAAAATCTTCTTCTTCACTTTCCCCTACATAACATCACCCTTGATTAAAAATCTTTTAAAACTTAGAAAATGATTTTCTAATATCTTCAATGTATAGCTTTAAAAATAAAATATTTTATAGGAAGACACTGGAAAATAGATTTAGAAAAATCACCTTCACGTTGAAGTAGCCTTAGTTCCTGACTAAACCATAACTCAGTATTATGAGCACTTACGTCTGAAAAAAATAATGTGGCTTCTTTGAGTAGTACTTGGAAAAGACTTCCTCTGCCTTCACAATATCCAAGTAATTTTCAGTGTGTCTCAGATATGAGAGATAACTAAAATGAATTTAAATAAAATGCCATGTTCATTAATTCTATCTCTAAGGAAAATATGATACATAGTCTATACTCTTCTTATTGATTACTTATAGTCTGTAAAATAATCACTTTATAAAACTTGAAGGACAGAATCATAGATATTTGTAGACTACAAGTAACCCCAAATAAAATATTTCAGCACAAATCTTTGGTGACTGGCTGTAGCAAGAAGGCAATATGAATTGATGGGCTCATTTATCTCTACCTCTTCAGAGACCACTTTGTATTTTTCACTGACTACATTAATACATTCTGCATGTTTGACTATGAATAGTCACTGCTATGAGATACCTTTCAACAGCCCAGAACAGTTTAATATTATCAAGGTTACAGCTGTACTTGTTCATAAATAATTCATTTAAAATGTGTTTTTTAATTAAAAAAATAGGTCATATGATTCATTTTGCAGTCCTACGGGTCGTCAGTAGATCATCTGGGGATGATTCATTAATACCTTCTCTAGAATCTGCAGTCTGCTAGCCCACATTTGTTCATAAATGAACTGAATAACACCGCCTACGACTCCCAGGCTTTCATTACAAAACTCACAGAGGCACCTTTGACTAGCACCTCCATGGATTTAAAAACAATATGGGATCATGATATTCCAATACACAGATATCAGCCATGTGCTGCTTGAGAAACCTTTGCCCATTTGTCAGGCTAAATTGTAGTTCAGACTTGGCAGCAAAGAAAATAGAGCATCATATTTTTACTTACATATAACATTACTGGTAACTGTAAACTGACAAAATAAAATAGAAAATAGTTTAGAATATCTGTGGTTACATATATCTATCCCTGCCCTTGAGGTCTTTGGATTACATGATTTTAAAATAGATTACTTATTGCAAAGCCTATTTTCAGAGATGCTTTCAGCTCTGTCTTCAAAGATCACTAAATAATGGCCAATAACCTGACAGGTAAATAAGATTCTCCTGAGATTTGGCATACAAAGATGCACATAAACTATTTAGGAATGACTATAGCTTTACACAGTCTGCTATAGAACCCAGTGAAACTCTAGTAGCATCAATGGTCAATGCACTTTACAAGGCACAGATCATCTGAGTAATTAGTTCACCTGCCACAGGTACTGAGGCTACAGATTCAGTCTCTATACAATTCCCTTTTCTTTTTTTTACTTTTGTTTTAAATTCAGGGGTACAAGTGCGGGTTTGTACTTGTACACAAGGTAAACTTGTGTCAAGGGAGTTTGTTGTACAGATTCTTTTATCACCCATGTATTAAGTCTAGAACCCATTAGTTATTTTTCCTGATCCTCTCCTTCTTCCCACCCTTCATACTCTGAAAGGCCCCAGGGCGTGTTGCTCCCCTCTATGTGACCATGTGCTCTCATCATTTAGCTCCCATTTATTAGTGTACACATGCAGTATTTGGTTTTCTGTTATTGTGTCAGTTTGCTAAGGATAATGGCCCCCAGCTGCATCCATGTCCCTGCAAAGGACATGATCACACTTCAAAAGAAGACATACTTGCAGCCAACAATCATATGAAAAAGTCTCAACATCACTGATCATTAGATAAATGCAAATCAAAACCACAATGAGATACCAACTAACACCAGTCAGAATGGTTACTATTAAAAAGTCAAAAAATAACAGATGCTGGTGAGGTTGTGGAGAAAAAAGGAATACTTTTACACTGTTGATGGGAGTGTAACTTGGATCAGTCACTGTGGAAAACATTGTGGTGATTTCTCAAAGACCCAAAGACAGAAATACCATTTGACACAGCAAATTCCATTACTTGGCATATACTCAAAGGAATATAAATCATTCCATTATAAAGACACATGCATGTATATGTTCATTGCAGCACTATCCACATTAGCAAACACATGAAATCAACTGAAATGTCCATCGATGATAAACTGGATAAAGAAAATGTGGTACATATACACCAAGGAATGCTATACAGCCATAATGAATTCTCTTTTCTTGGCAGAGAAAAATAAGTTCAGTTCACGTCCACAAATACACACCTACATTTATCTTGCAAGGTAATCTGGCTTAGGCTATATGGCTTGTACCATCAGTTATGCCTTTTCTCCCATGTATTTTCAAACTCTCTCTCCCTTTACTGTTTGTTTATTTATTTTTTTATTTTTTTGGACATCTCTAAGACTTTCTCATCTTGAAAACTGAATTATAAAAATACAAATTCCATTTACTATCTTCCTCTCTCTACTAAGTGTACTACTATGCTTATCCTTTATTTTTACGACAAGATCACCTCCACTTTTTTATTGCTCCACGTAATGCAGTAAAACACTCATACCAAATTACTCCAAATAATTTGTTCACTAAGGTCGTTAATCATACATTTCAAAACTCACTGAACACTTAGTAGTCCTTCTTTAATTCCCACTCTCCTAGCATTTGACGTGATGACTCATTACATCTTTCCTTGCTTAAATGACATCACTATTTCCTTCTACCAAGTTAATTAGCTCCTTTTAGCATGTCATATGAATTCTTCTGTTTTCCATAAACATGTATTTTCAATGCTTTCATTCCTTATACATTGTATGTCTTGGGCATACAATCTAAATGAATAAATCTAAATGACTGGGCATACAGTCATTTAGGTGACAGATTCAATGTTTTTCAGAAATAACTTAGATGTTGTTACATCCCAGTATACGTTTCCAAATCATTGACTGGTGAGATTTCAATTTATCTAATCACTTATTTAAGATCTCCACTTAGCAGTTTCAGATGCATCTCAAACTCTGTGCTTAATATAGACAGCATCATCATTTCCTCAATCTATTCTTTCTCCTTTCTCAGTAATGAAGTTATTGCTTGTGTTCACCAAAACTACAGATAAAATTGAGTTGCATTCAATTATTGTCCATGTACAGACTGCTTTCAGCCCTATCTAAAACCAGATGTGCCATCTCTCCCCCCATAACCATTCTGCTAGATAACTAGGATATAGCCATTTTCTTGAGGCTTATAGATACCCTATAATGTAAAATAGTGAAAATATTTCACAAGTGATAAACTGGACATAGACATGAAACAATATCATTTAATAAAGAGACATATATGTGGGCCTAACACTTGCTGGGTGGCATTAATCGGAATGTGAGCTCCTGGTCAAGGGGAGATTTCATCAGGCAACTATGGCAAGGGCAGCTGCTATATATTTAGGCACAGAGGTAAGAGTAGTAATGTTTCTACTTTCAAATAGCTCTTACAACAGAAAATAAACCCTTCAAAGAAGCCATTTACCATAATATTTTCTAGAAGTCTTTAAACTCTAGCCCTCTCTCTAGAGATTTTTGAACATGCTCACCCCTTTTTCCTTCATCCTCCTCTTATTGTTATGGTGGAAAACCAAAACCAGGCAACCATCTGAGCTTCTATCTGTTATCCTTAACATTTCTCCACTGAAAATGAATAGGGAATAGTTGAGGTCTTCTGTTAGAATTGCAGAGAAGGGAAAAAACAGGAGGAAGAAAATCAATTTCATAAACAACTTTACTCCACACTAACAACAAGAATAATCATAACCTCTCTTCCCTCTTTGTAGGCAACTGCTGTTTTCCCCTTTTATTGACCAGGAGTGACAATCTATAAACTTCCAAATTTTTTCCTCATCACTAAGCACATGAGCACACAGATGCCAGGGTTTACCTCTCTTCTCCCCAGCTCCATTTAGTCAGTCATCATTTGGTTGTATTACTCATGTATAGAAAATCCATATCCAAATCCATAGCACTTTTGATATTGATCAACATTTACATTCATATCATCAACATATGTCCCTCACATTGGCCATGGACACTGTACTCTGGTACCTGCTCTCTTCCTCATCCCCATTCATAACAGTCACCACCACAACCTTGTCATTGAACTCTTTGACCCCTTCACATTATCAAGTGATCTGACGTTCCATCATAGCCTCCCTTTTGTTTCTCAGAATAGGTTGGCATTTTTTCAAAACTCTGCCAGTTTTCCTGTACTTGACTACAACCTTCACCCATAGATGAATGAGCAATCACAGAATATATCAACCAGTTGTTTGAGAATCCCTCTGCAGCAATATCCATTCCTGCCAACAGAACTGATCTACCTCATCCATAAGAATTTACAACACACTACGTTTCTTCCTTTCACTACAACTAGTATCTAACTTTGCTATTTCTCTTTCAAAATAATACCTAGCAGACAGACAATATCTGAGGAAACTACCAGCTACCCAACTTTAAGTCACATTTCAGATAATCAAGGGCAAATCCATAGAGTGTATTGCTTTTCAGCTGAGAGAAATCCCATTAAAAAATTCTGGTTATACTCCACATTCATATAAATCATTCATGCATAATAAATGGAAGAAGACTTCAACTATTCTCAAGTGTAGAGGATACTGACCCTATAACATTATGACTTCAGCTTTTCTCCATCTTACACCATTCTCTGTCATATCTAAGCCAGTGATAACATGTAAATCCAATTGGAGATTAGACAATAAAAGTACAGTAAGCTAAGCACTTGCAATAAACAACATCATCTCCATCTTTGGTGTCTGATCTACTGATTGGAACATACAGATTATAACTGACCTTAATAATCCATATTTCAATCAAATATGTAGAGACCTACAAGCCTTAAGAGAATCAAAGATAGAAGAATACACATATAACATTAAGATGTGATAGCACGCTAAAGAAAACTTAATGTCAAGCCAAGGTTGTAATTTAAAGCACTCAAGGCATAGCCTTATCTATAGCTAAGGAATTATTTAAAAGGCTACCTCTGGAAATGGCACCAAGATTCACATCCCTCTCTCTGCTTTGAGCAGTCTTTGTCTCTGCTTTGATTTCTTCAGTCTCTGTAATGTTGCCTTCTTACCTAAATGTTTCCTGTTCTTTGTACTACTTTTGTTTGAAGAAATATTTGGAAATTCTGCCCAGGTTGTGGTTGTGCTGGTCCCCTGACATTGCTTCTTGATTCACAGCTAACCTGGCTCCTGAGCAGGATGTTCCATCTTCTCCCATTATTCCATGTACAAAACTGTACATTCAGTTCAAACAGGAAAAGTTTCCAAGATATAGTGTTAAAGTCATCCAAATTGTTGTAGTCCCTGAATAGATTTCAAAATTGAGTCTCTCAAAAGCTCAATGATTTGTCCAGGATTACAATGTAAGATAGTGATAGAAAAGTTACAGCTAGTGTCATTTATGGATCACTCTAACCTAAGATGCATATGATATGATGATAGATTATAGATAGTTCACAAATCTATTCACTACTATACTGAATGTTAAAAACTTGAAGAGAAATTTGGGAAGGAGATAAGATGGAAATTAAGGTTGACAAATACTAAGTATTGAGTTTTAATTAAAACAGAACTAGGACAGATAAGAGCAAGAATAGGGGAAAGAGCATTCACTTTAAGAGCTCTGATAATTTGATTAATAAAAAGAAATCTATGGCTAAAATGCTTCCAGAGTAAAATATATATTTTAAGTATAAATATATATTTATATTTAAGTATAAATCTATATAAATAAACATATATTTGTATTTAAGTATAAATCTATATAAATATATATTTTTATATTTAAATATATATATTTACATATATTTATATTTAAGTATAAATATATATAAAGAAATACAATATATTTAAGTATATGTGTACTTAATATACACATATTTATATTTAAATACATATATTTATGCTTTATGTATATTTACTATATATATAAAGCTATAGTAATAACAGTTCAGAGAGGCAAAACTTGGTGGTATGTACTCGCTATTTCACAGAGGAGTGAAATCTTGAATCTGGAGGACATGTCCATCTTATTCAATGGGAGATACACTCTGTTATTGAGCAAGGATTATTCATTAGCCTTCTCCTTGATTTGAATCAAATATCTGTCACTGTTTTCTTCCTCTCTGTGTTCTGAGTCCAAACTTATGAACTTACTATCTGATATCTAAGCCTCTGTTCTTAATATTAAAATATAAATAAAATAAGTGACTTTATTAGAACGTGAATATAATGTAGTCTCCTAGAGCTTTTACAAAAGTGTATTATTCATTGTACATGAAGAAATGATCTATAAAATGTTATATTAATCTTTGGCATGTAATAACTGAGTGCAAGCAACTTTAGCATTAGAACTATTGTTTTCCTCAATATGCCAAGCTTAAAATAAAAAATCTTGAGCTGTGATCAATTTTCCTAAAAGTCACATGGCCTGGTTTAGTACAATTTGGGTAGCATTTCTTAGTAAATATGCCAATATTGGCATACACATTTTCAACAAAGTAGTAGATTTAGATTCAATGAAATTCATGTGAAAAAGATTCACCAAATTAGCCATGAAAATTTAATTAGTGAGTTCTAAAGTAATTAGAATATTAAAAGAAAAAGAAATAACAAACACAGGAAAGACTATATGTAGAGACTCGTACAGGATCCTAAACTTACTGGTGTAACATTTAAAACAGAAATAGAGTTATTGTGGTAGCTATTTTTGAATATGTGAAGGATTACCAATTGCTAAAGGGAGTTGATTTGTTTCATATGACTCTAAGGGGACAGAACCTCAAGATCCATGAGTGAAAGTAAAAGGGAAATAGATTTTACTTTTTTCAGTGAAAGAGATTGCTTTATAGGATGGTGAGTTTCCAAAATGTGAGCCAGGCTAAAGAGGCTTCTTCAGTGATGTTTTATAGAATTCTTATAATCATTAAAATTTGAACTCAGTAAGTTCTAAGGGACAGTCCATCTTGGAAGGTCCTATGATTAATACACATAGTGGAATATTAGATAGAGAACCTGTATATTCTGGCTTCTGGTCCAAGATTCACTTTCTTGCTTTCTCTTCTTGTCTTCAGATGTGATGGGTACTCAAAATATCCAGACTTGATTATTACACATTCTATGTGTGTAAAAAATTATCACCTGTACCCCACAAGTATGTAAAATATAATGTATGAGTAAATGGAAAAAAATAAAAAATAAAAAGACACAGGGAAGATATTTGTTTACCTGTTTGTTTGTTACATCTTCCTTTGCATAATTGTGTTCTGATTCCTGAGGGGGGGAAAAAAAAAGGAATACCTTCGAACAGCATCAAATTATTATTACCCACACAAAAACAGTCACTTGCAGGCTAGGTAAGGAAAATGCCTCCTGAGTATATCTTCTTTTCTTCGTTCTATGCAGTAGTGATCTGTGACTGGTAATTGCAAATGAAATATTAGACAGGCAATACTAACTAGTCACTCAAGGATTTTTATTAATCTGCCACAACCAACTCCATTCCTGATATGGCAATTAGGGGATAAGGGAATAATTCATTAATCACATACTCAAGAGAAAATAGCTTATGTAGTCTATTTTTGTCTGGATCAAATAAAGCACCAAATGCAAAAATGTTTACTGTACAGTACTCTTCCCCATGAGAATAAAGAAAATGGGACATAACCGTAGCATTTTAATTTCTATAAAATCCTGTTGTATGTGAAACTGTCTTTTTATTGTCATTACTTCGTGATACACAAATCTTGGGTTCCCAAATGGCAGACTAACAGAGAGGGAGCACTAATCATGGAGGCACAGGCTATTAAAGAGCAGAAGTCAAGACTGATGTGAACCAATTAACTGAATGTTAGACATGTCAGTACAATATATCCAATGAAATCTAAAGAGTTGAAAGCAAGAATCAAATAACCAAATGGTATATGTGATTTCTGCGTTTAACAAATCACATCAGAATGTACCTAATGCTTCTTTCTAAAAGCCACATATGACATTTAGTTTTTAGATACTCTCTAGGAATGAAGAAAATATTTGTTAGCTTCCAACATTCATATGTATGTTTTGCCATATAATTTAGTATCTTTTCACTATACCGTTCATATTTATTTTATTTCAATTTTACTGTGTTAATTTATATTAGTGTGAGGTTACCTTTATTATTTTAACATTCAAGGAATAAAACATGTACTTGTTTATAATACTTTAACAAAATAATTTATTGAATTTCTTTGATTTTTTATTTAAAATATTCAATTATTTAGAAAAGCATTAATTCAATTAACATTTTTTCATATTCATGCCATTTTTAAAATTGAGAAGAAATAGATTACTTGACTTTAACCTCCCCAAACCTAGACATCTATTCATTTTGCTCTTGTTATTCAGAGGAACACACACGCGCAGACACACACACACACACACATATTCACTGAAAGCACATAATAGAATCTGCTAAATGAGTAATAATGAAAATAGCCTCAATGCTACTGTCAAATTTAAAAAATAAGGTTCACAATTGTCTTCTCTACACTACAGTTTAAATATTGTTATTTGTTCTGCTTTGCTTCTTCTTTTGGCATTGTATTTTAAGCTTTGGAGAAGCCCACATTCCGAGTATTCAGTTTCAAGGATGGTCTTGACTACAAGTGCAAATGTCCAGCCCTGGAAGGCAACTGCCCCAGACTTCACTCCTATACCACTGAGGTCATTATCACAGGATGATGAGTCCCTGACCTGCAGATGTGAGCGTTACTCTGCCTACCCCTGACTCTATCCCTTCCCTTCCACTCATTCTAATCTTGAAGACTACCAAATGCACACAATTATTGTTGGTGCTTGGATAAAGAGCAATGGTGTAACAAGGCTAAAAATGATAAATTAATGAAGTGCATAGTTTATCCTATCAGTTTTCAAGATCTACTGAAAGTTTTAAAGCAGATGAGTGGATGATGAGTGGTATTTGGGAAGGATAAATTTTTGATGAAGTGCAGAAAGTATTGGGCTTGGAAGGGAGAGTGTATAGGTAAACACACCAGCGCAAATAACTAATGCTGGATAGATAAGATATAGAAGGATTACAACCTTTACCCTGTAGTAGCTTATAATCTTTTTTTTTTTTTTTTTTTTTTTTGGCATAAAAGCATCTGAAACATGTTCTCTTTTCTCTAGAATTAGCTTGACAATGCTGCTATCAAATGCTGGCTTATGTCAAGATGTAACAACAAAAGATGGAACAATACACACATATGTTAATGATCTGAAGTGTATGGGTGAGACTATCCATGCCACTGTAAGTCAGTAAATGTAAAACACCGAAGAATGTTAGCTTACTGAGCTTGGATCCTTCTCAAAGATAACAAATGAAACACAAGACAGAAAAAGAAAAGGGAAAACAAAAACAAAAACAAAAGATAGTAAGGCCATAGAAAAATACTGAAACTCCATTCTGGAATATTAACCTTTTTACAAACTCAGACATTTCCCTGGCAACTTCACTCTGCATATATTTGTTTAGGAGAAAGGAATGGGAGAAAGAAATGGGAAGTAATTAGCATTTAGGGTTACAAAAACAAGGCAAGTGGTAGACACACAGGAGTGTTCGTGTTGGACAGCGCTTCTGCTGGCAGTGTTGTTTTCAGAATGTAAAGGGATAACAGAAAATCAGCATGAGAACAGTAGACTTGTCCACAATGCCTGCATAGAAGAATAGCCTTGGTTTATGAATAAATGGTCTTTGTGTTTCTGGCTCAGCTTTGCCTTGTCTGCCACCTGATTCAGTCCACATTTTACCTGCTGGCCGCCACCTTTTATATACATGCTAGCTCTATTCCTTGGCAGTGTTCAGCTATGTGATATTACCTAAGGCCCCATTACGATGTCAGTTTAGCAGGAGAGAACAAAATTCTCTATAATCTAAAGGCACAGGGGGGTGGTTTAATCAAAATCTTTGGCTTTGTACACAAATCCTCTCCCCAAAGGGCCTGAGGCTGTCCTTACTCCTGCCCCTCAGGGACATGTGTTATTGTCCTGACACACCATCACTATCTGGAAAACCATTCAAAGAATCTTCTGTGACAAGGGGGCAATTTTAGAAGCATCATCCTGCGGGAAGGCCACATTGTTTTTTCACTAGCCATGTTGTTTGGTGGTTTGTTTTTCTTTACTTATAATACTTATATGTAGCTCATGTCAATCTACAACTTGAACAGCTAGTTGGTTTATTAATTGTAATGCACCATGTTCAAACTGAGATGGCACTGAGAATCTTTGTAGCAGGTATGTAATCACACTGGGTCCCAGACTTGATTGGGTCCCAATATTTGAAGATAAGGTCAAAAGGTGATGTTCAAATGCCTCTCTGCTGGTAGCCAGAAGCCCAATATGTGTTGCTCTATATCTGTTTCTCAGAGCCATATAGAATAAAAAGATTTGCTACCAATGCCCTTTGTAGACTTTTAGTTTGGTTTAAAACTTGATGCTGTACTGACATCATGTCTTGACTTGTACAGTATCACATTCAGGGACAGAGCTTTTCCTCTTCTTTATGTCTAAAGTAATTTCAATTTGCACCAATGTTGTCTGCTGACCCTGAAGCATATGGAAAAACTACTTTTTCATGAGAAATCAATGAGAAATTTTAATTGTTTATGTAGCATATTTCCATACTATATTTTGAAATTGACAACATTTTATAGATATATTAATAAATTTTATAAATGAAGAAAACTACATTAGAGGCTCATAGAATTGTACTTATTTTATTGAAAAAGAAGCAGAGGCTCAAGTATATTTGAATGCAAGTATCATGGCAATACAAGGCAGAAAAATAAGGATTTGCTGTCTTTAAATCAGGTGCCATTGCATAAACACCATTTAATGTTAGAATAAAGTTGATAATCCCAATCAACAGAAAATTTAAAATCAAGGAAAATTGGGCTATGAATTATTATTCGTTTTTATATTCAGAGAATATGACAGTGTCTAGCACATTGGAATACCATAATACGGAAGACTGCGTAGCTTGCAAATACTGAAATACGCAAGAAATATATTTTAAACTAACAATTAAACTTGCCAATTAGGGAATTCAACAGGAGCTAAACACTGAGATAGAACTCTGGAGGGGTAGGGAAAGATTGTTAGTGACAGTAACCTAGGGCTGTGGTTGTCACAAAAGCAGTAAAGGAGATGACACCTTGGGCAAGCAGAGTGTATTAGATCTAAGAGCCACAGGGAAAAAAAAAAAATCAAAGAGCGATAAAGGATTATTTACTCAGAAACCGATAAAATAGAAAAATAAAATAAAATAAAAGGTGACTTACAGTTTTGGTTGGGCCCTGCCCTCATTCATACCTACCCTCATTTCGAACTTCATTGGTAAAACATTTTTGTGGCTAGACTAAGAATGTTTCCCTTTAGAGGAGTTCTGTGTTCGTTTCTGTCCAGGAGCTAAATATATTCGTTCAACAACTCTGTACCGCTATTACTGTATATATATTATTTTCAGTTTTGGAACAATAAAATTAGAAAATACATGAGAAGCTGTAATCCCAGCACTTCGGGAGGCCGAGATGGGCTGATCACAAGGTCAGGAGATCGAGACCATCCTGGCTAACACGGTGAAATCCCATCTCTACTAAAAATACAAAAAATTAGCAGGGTGTGGCAGCTTGCGCCTGTAGTCCCAACTACTCAGGAGGTTGAGGCAGGAGAATGGCATAATCCAGGAGGAAGAGCTTGCAGTGAGTGGAGATAGCGCCACTGCACCATTGCACTCCAGCCTGAGGAAATGAGCCAGACTCCGTCAAAAAAAAAAAAAAAAAAAAAAAAAAAAAAAAAAAAAAAAAAAAAAAAGAAAGAAAGAAAGAAAGGAAAGAAAAGAAGAGAAAATACATGAGCAAACCATTTACCTTGAGCAAGTCAGTGGAAAAACTGCAATGATATAATGGAACTTCAGCTTAATAGAGCTTTCAAATAGAAACTATAAAACAAGACAAGATGAAATAAGCTTTGAAAAAAATATACAATGAATCTCCTAATATTTGAAAATACAGTCTTTTAAATTAAACACTCAATAGGTAAGTGAAACCACAGATTAGACACAGCTGAAGAGGGATTTAGAAAACACTGAAGAATTTGTTCAGAATGTGACAGAGAGAAATATAATGAGAACATATTTTTCAAACACAAATGTAAAACATGGAGGATAGGGTAATAAGCTACAATACAATTCTAATATGAACTCCAGGTGAAGCAAATGGAAAATGAGGAAGAGGTACTATTTTAGAGATAAGTTCCAGAATTGATGAAAGACATTGTTTTATGTCAGGCTGCCATAATAAGAATGGCAAGACCAGGTGGCTTAAACAACAAATGTTTATTTCTCACAGCTCCAGAGACTGAGGAGTCTGAGACTAGGGTCCCAACCTGGTTGGTTTCTGGTGAGGGCCCTCTTCCTAGGTTCTTCACATGTTGCAGAGAGAGAGAGAGAGAGAGAGAGAGACAGAGACAGATAATGAGAGGGAAAGAGAGAGAGAGCGCTAGGTCTCTTCATACCATGGGAAGGGCACTAATCCCATTATGGAGGTTCCAACCCTATCATCTCATTCAAATCTAATTACCTGCCAAAGATTCTACCTCCAAATACTATCACATTGAAGATTAAACCTTTAACATGTATATTTTGAGGGAGCACAAACTATTATGAATTTGAAGATTCACATCTACAGTAGGCATGAATCTTCAAATTTGAGATAATTAAGTCCAAATCAGGGTAGAAACATGCAGACTCACTGTAATGATACTAGAGGAAATGCAAACAAAGAGAAAATTGTAGATGCAGCAAGCAAGAAAAAGATGGATTAGTTACAATATAATGCAACTATATTGATAGCAAATTTTTAAGCAGAAACAGTAAATGCCAGAAACAATCAAATAATATATTCAAATGACATTCAAGCAAAGGTTTCAGGCAGATATGTGAGTTAGCTATTTGAATTTCAGGAAGAAGAGTGGGAGAATATTCAGAGTCAAGGCAATGGTAGTACAAAGTCTTTAAGAACAGAATATGACTTTTTGCTCATGGAGAAGGCCAGTGTTGCTACAATAAACTGAGAAAAAGGAGAGAAGAAACAAATTAGATCAAAGAAGAACAGGGGCCAATTTATGTGGGGCCTTATGACTATAAGTTAGAACATTCAACTCACTTTTAGTGAAGTGAAAAGCATTGCAGGGTTTTGAAAAAATGAGTGACATGATCTGATTACAATGAGTTTTCAAAACAATCTGTTAGGGAGCAAGGGTAATGTTAATAGAACCAAGTTAATATGCTCACTGCTCAGTAACATACCAATACACTGAGACAGTAGAGTTTGCATCAGAGAAAGAGTTTAACCATTGGTGGATGCTGAGTGAGGGGATGGGAGGAGGCTCTAAAATCCATCTCCCTGAGGAGATCTGGGACGGAATTTTTAAGGGGATTGTGGAGGGCAGTGGGAAGAAAAATTGGAATTTTTGTTGATTGGTCAGGATGGGGGCATAAAATAATCAGAATTTGGAAACTGCATTATTTGGTGAATCAGCTCCTTATAAGGTCCTTCAGACCAGCTAGTGTTTCATGGTATGCAGCTAGTAGTTTCATGGTATGCAGGACTTGAAAAATATCTCAAAGGGAAAGCATAACCTTTCATAATCTTAAAATTGCTATTTATAGAGCTGTTAAGAGGAACTATAATGTTAAGACAGAGTCTGCATGATTCTAAGGTAATAGGCATCAAACAGCTCTAAGAGCATGAGTCCAAGTATTAGCTAACTTAATGCTTAATGCTGGATGTGCTGCAAGCTTGATTTATTTTTATTTCTCCCCTTTCTTCTTCCCTGATTAATTTTACAATGTCTGTAGAGGTGTTTACATTATAATTAGGGAGTCCAGCTAAGAGGCTAACAGTAATCTGGGCTTGGAACCTGGTGTTATAACAGGACAAGTGATAAAAGATATTTTGATTCTGGGACTATTTTGAAAGTAAAGTCAATATAATTTTCTGATTGATTAGATTTAGAATGTGGAAAAAAAGAGATAAATCAAGGAAAATTGAATGATTGTTGCCTTCAGAAGTTTGGAGTATAAATTGTTTTCAACTGTGATGAAGGCTACAAGTGAAGCTAGTTTTGGAAAGGGGATACTTTTTGGTTTTAAACATCTCATGCTTTATAAGACAAAGTTTGAATAGAATGAGGTTGCTAGGACTGGTATTCTTCACTGACTTTTTTTAGTATCACTTAACCCTGCCCTCACCTTTGTAAATAAAACCTACATTAAAATCCACCAATTACCTTGAGATTTTTGTTTCCTGCTAGGACAATGAATAATTGATTAACGAATACAAACCCTTTCACTTTCTTGGATCCTTAATGCCAAGATTTTTTTAAGTGGAATAAATGGATTTTCAGAATTAAAAAAAATCACTAGATTTAATTAGTGGTATGCTATTGGAGTTTCATGTGTATCATCCATGTAACAATCTACTATTTTAGGAATAACTATGGATAAACCATGTGAGTATTTGAGGATTTTTGCTTTGCTTTGCTTTGCTTTGTTTTTTTCCCAAGTTGAAATTCAACAATGGTATTTCCCCATAGGATCTAGTAATGTTATAGATCACATTCTTATACAGAGAGAAAAGGCTAATGTACATAAGAGTACGTCCAAAGTTATAGTTTACTGACAAACAAAGATTTTCATAATGTGAAACATTGCAGGACATTTTGTGAAAATGGATTTTCTGATGTAGAACTGGTCAATGAGCTCTATGAAACAGAGAAATAAAACATGCTTAAAGTTAATGGATGTCCAGGCTCTCCTGAAAGAGAAAGTATAGCATTTATCTTATTTTTAAAGTTTCAGCTGTGAATTATACACATCTTTGATCTCATATCTCTCTTCCCCTGCCTGTGGGAAGATGTACTATGGGGAAAGGAGAGAGCTTCGCAATACCACTATTCTCCAAAACAGATGCAGCTCATGTTTTAACACCTATTCAAACACTGCCCTTTGTAGGTTTCATCCTCAATAAAACATTTGCACTCTAAAACTCAGAATGAATTAAAGAGAGAGAGAAACAAATGCCATACATTTTAGAACTACGTTTATATTGAAATTTAAACACTCAAGTGAAAGAGATTTACATAAAAGAATATGACCTACATGATATAATGTACATGAGTGAAAATTGCTTCTCAGTTCTTCATAAAATTTTAGCTTCACTGGTAGGTACAACATAAAAACAATATGCATGCTCTGCTTTCATTTAGATTTTCACTCTCCCATGTCACATTGAATTATATATTTATTTAATATTTTACTACAGCAATAATCACTTCAAAGTATATTAGTGCTGTGCCCTTCTGTGATATATAAAAAAAATACATGCCAGAGCATGACATTTTTGCTTTAATCCTTGGTCTAACATAGCCTTACATAATGGTTTTTTCTCCATTTATACAAAAAATATAAAATAGTGGTTTCATATACCATATGCTCATACATACACACCCCATCACATCACACTACATAACAGCTGCTATTTATATAGGCTAAGTCAACTAAATTTTATCAAATATTTCTGATACTGTAAGAATTGGAAACTAGTGTCTTCACTTAATATATATTTAATTCTAATATATGAGCTCATAAGTATTTATTAAACACCCAATACATGCCAGACAATGTAGGGTAAAGAAAATGAATACATTTTCCACAGTATATTGGGACAGAAAAATTAATAAATTATGAATAAAAAATTGCCGTATAATATGTGAACTGTTAACATAGATGGAGAAAGATTGGAACTTGTGGCAATAGCAATGCCTGCTTCACCAGACTCGAAAGTTCAAAGCAAGTTCAAAGCAAGCTTCCTGAGAAGAACGATTTGCTATTATTTGCCAAACTTTCACAAAATAAATACACTTAAGGTACTTTGGAATACACAAAAAAATAACATTTTCTATGCAAGAACATATTTCCCAGTTTTTTATATTTTAACAATTTATTAGACTTTTTTAAAAAAAAATACCCTTTCTTGAATATGACAACCCTAGAGTCAATGTCCACAATTATTTTCACTGATTTATAAAATAAACTTTTATTTTTACAATACTTCAATAATGAGATACAATTTTCATGACTGACAAGGAGATGTAGGGCTACATGTAATATTGTGATATTGAAACTAGGTACTTCCAGCTAGGATTCTTGTAAGAGGCTACTAGAATAATGAAGGTGGGAAAAACAAAAACCCCTAAACTAGGGCAGTAAGCACACATGTTGAGCTTGGCTAAAGTTGGCAGGATTTGCTATATGGAGGGGTGAGGGGGTATGAGAAGAAAGCCCTGGAGTGACCCAGGATTCTGACTTGGCAGGGTAGGTATGGTCCTGACAAATGCAGATGGAAGAGCAGTGTTGGGCATATTGAAGTGAAGGCACATTGGAATATCTAAATATTGTGTATAATCTAAAGCTCAGAAAGATCAGAGATTGAGAAGTACTTAAAAGTCATATGCAGATAATAATGATGATAATTAAAATAATGAATATAGACGTGAACATCTAAATGGAATACATAGAAGCAATTCTAAAAGACAAAGAAGGAATCCAAAGTAATAGCAACAGTTAAAGAGTAGGAGGATGAAGGAATATCTTCACAGTGGGAGTGGGAAGGGGACAGAGGAAAATATTACAGAGTATTATGCAAAACATGGTGTATCAGTTTGTTTTCACACTGCTAACAAATACATACCCAAGACTGGGTAATTTATAAAGGAAAGAAGTTTAATGGACTCACATTTCCACAAGGATGGCAAGGCCTCATAATAATGCAGAAGCACAAATGATGAGCAAAGTCACATCTTAGATGGAGGCAGGCAAGAAATCTTGTATAGGATAACTCTCTTTTATAAAACCATCAGCTCTTATGAGACTTATTCACTATCACATGAAAAGCACAGGAAAGACCTGCCCCCATGATTCAATTATCTCCCACTAGGTCTCTCCCCCAACATGTGGGGTTATTACAATTCAAGGTGAGATTTGGGTGGGGACACAGTCAAACAATATCATTTTGCCCCTGGCCTCTCCCAAATCTCATGTCCTCACATTTCAAAACCAATCATGCCTTCCCAACAGTCCCACAAAGTCTTAACTCATTTCAGCATTAACTCAGATCCACAGTCCAATGTCTCACATGAGGCAAGGTAAGTTCCTTCTGTCTATGAGCCTGCAAAATCAAAAGCAAGTTAGTATTTACCCAATGCCTACACCCCTACATACAATGAGGGTATAGGTATTGGTTAAATACACCTATTCCAACTGGGAGAAATTGGCCAAAAGAGAGGGTTACAGGTCCACTGCAAGTCCAAAATCCAATAGGGCTGTCATTAAAAGTTAAAGTTCCAAAATGATCTCATTTGGCTTGATGGCTCACAACCAGGTCACACTGATGCAAGAGGTGGACTCCCACAGCTTTGGGCAGCTCAGCCTCTGTGTCTTTACAGGATACAGCCCCCCTCCTGGCTGCTTTCATGGGCTGGTATTTTCCAGGTGCTTGGTATGAGCTGTTGGTGGAGCTACTATTCTGGGGGTCTGGAGGATGGTGGCCCTTTTCTCACAGCTCCACTAGGCAGTTTCCCATTGGGGACTCTGTGTAGTGCTCCCACCCTACATTTCCCTCTGCAATGCCCTAGTTAAAGCTCTCTGTGAGGGCTCCACCCCTGCAGCAAACTTCTGCCTGGATATCCAGATTTTTTTCAATATATCCTCTGAAATATAGACAGAGGTTCCAAAACATCAGTTTTTGACTTCTTTCCACCTGAAGGCCCATTACCAAGTGGAAGCTGCCAAGGCTTGGGGCTTGCACTGCTGAAGCCATGGTCTGAGCTGTACCTTGGCCCCTTTCAGCTATGGCTGGAGCAGCTGGGATGCAAGGCGCTAAGTCCCTTAGGCTGCACACAGCAGGGTCCCCCCAGACCTGGCCCAGGAAACCGGTTTTTCCTCCTAGGCCTCAGGGTCTGTGATGGGAGGGCTGGCCACAAAGGTCTCTGATATGCCCCAGAGACATTTTCTCCATTGTTTTGGTGATTAACATTTGGTGCCTCATTACTTATGCAAATTTCTGCAGGAGGCTGGATTTTTTTTCCCTAGAAAATGGGTTTTTCTTTTTTTTGCATTGTAAAGCTGCCACTTTTCCAAACTTTTATGCTCTGCTTCCTCTTGAATGTTTTGCTACTTAGAAATTTCTTCTACCAGGAGGCGGTGGCTCAAGCCTGTAATCCCAGCACTTTGGGAGGCGAGGCCCGAGGTTACAGATCACAAGGTCAGGAGGTGAGACTATCACCAGCTAGCATGGTGAAACCCGTCTCTACTAAAATACAAAACTAGCCCGAGTGATGGCAGCCTGTAATCCCAGCTACTTGGGAGGCTGAGGCGGAGAATGTAAGCGTGAACCGGGGGAGGAAGCTTACGAGTGAGCGAGGTCAGCGCCACTGCACTCCAGCCTAGGGGAACACAGTGAGACTCCGTCTAAAAAGAAATTTCTTCTACCAGGTACCCTGAATCATCTCTCTCAAGTTCAAAGTTCCACAGATCTCTAGGGCAGGGGAAAATTGCTGCCAGTCTATTTGCATAGCAAGAGTGACCTTTACTCAATTTCCCAACAAATTACCCATCTCCATCTGAGACCACCTCAGCCTAGATTTTATTGTCCATATCACTAACAGCAGTTTGGTCAAAGCCATTCAACAAATCTCTAGGAAGTTGCCAGCTTTCCCACATCCTCCTGTCTTCTGAGCCCTCCAAGTCCTTAGGAAGTTACAAGCTGTTCCACATTTTCCTGTCTTCTATTTAGCTCTACAAACTGTTCCAATCTCTGCCTGTTACCCCCTTCCAAAGTTGCTTCCACATTTTCAGGTATATTTACAGCAGCACACCGTTACCCAGTACCAATTTACTGTATTATTCTGTTCTAATGTTGCTAATAAAGACATATCTGAGACTGGGTAATTTATAAAGGGAAGAGGTTTAACTGACTCACAGTTCCACATGGCTGGGGAGGTCTCACAGTCATGTAGGAAGGTGAATGAGGAGCAAAGTCACATCTTTCATGGTGGCAGGAAAGACAGCTTGTGTAGTGGAACTCCCCTTTATAAAACCATCATATTTTATGAAACTTATTCACTATTACAAGAACAATATGGAAAAGAATCACCCCCTTGATTCAATTACCTCCCACCAGGTCCCTCCCATGACACATGGGGATTATAACAATTCAAGGTGAGATTTGCCTGGTGACACGGTCAAACCATATTACATGGAGAAAATATTGCCATGGAATTCAAATTAATAGTTAGCTGTGAGAAGAAAATCAGCAGTATCCATCACAGCAGAGATACCCACCAATGTTAAGCACTAAAACAGGACTATCAACTTCCATTTACTGTTGAGGAAAACAAAAAAAAAGAAAATTTGGATTATGATACTGTGAATAGTACTCCAATTAACATACATGTACATGTGTATAAATGTTCCCTTTTCTCCACAACCTAGTCAGTATCTGTTATTCTTTTACTTTTTAATAGTAATCATTCCAATTGGTGTTAGATGGTATCTCATTGTCATTTTAAATTGCATTTCTCTAATGATCTGTGATGTTGAGCTTTATTTCATATGATTGTTGGTTGCATGTATGTCTTCTTTTGCAAAGTGTCTGTTAATGTCTTTTTCCCACTTTTTCATTTCTTTTTTGTAAATTTGTTTAAGTCCCTTATAGATGTTGGATATTAGATCTTTATAGGATGCACATTGCATAAAATTTTATCCCATCTGATAGGTTGTCTGTTTATCGAAGCACTATTCACAATAGTAAAGACATGGAATCAACCTAAATGTCCATCAATGATAGACTGGATAAAGAAATGTGCTATGTATACACTATAGAATACTATACAGCTATAAAAAATAATGAGATCATGTCCTTTGCAGGAATATGGATGGAGCTGGAGGCCATTTTCCTTAGCAAACTTATACTAGAACAGAAAATGGAATATTGCATACACACTAATAAGTGGGAGCTAAATGATGAGAACACATGGTTGCATAGAGAGGAACAACACACACTGGGGCCTTTCAGAGGGTGGTGAGTGGGAGGAGGGAGAGGATCAGGAAAAATAACTAATTTGAAGTACACTTAATAACTGGGTGATAAAATAATCTGTACAACTCACCCCAATGACGCTAGTTTACCTGTGTAACAAACCTGTACTTGTGACCCTGAACTTAAAATAAGTTCAAAAAAAGGAAGAAAAGAAAAAAAAAAAGGAAAAAAAGCGTTGTACCAAATGACACAAAATGAAGCTATCAGATACTTAACAATGTATTAAGGATGGTATAGGTGATGAATAGAATAGTTAATTTTATTCATTAATTCTGCCTACTTTTAGTGATTAATAAGTGAACAGCTATAATTAACAGGATTTCTTCTAGAGAGAATAAATAACTTCTGATAAATCATGAGATAATTTAAGAATTAAAGAAAACATTGATAATTTGCCATAAAATTGTGAAGTATTGGCATGCTTCAGTGTACTTCTTGGGTGTTTTTCCATCCTTTCTTTTTCTGAAGATGAGATGAGTAGACTAGCTCTCACACTTTATAACTTGTCTGAGAAAATGTCTTCAAATCTAAACATCTGAAAGAGGAAGTTTCAGAAATACATCTTTTCAGGGAAGGAAAAATCCCATTGTTTATTTTCAGTGATCCTTTTCGACAGCGCAACACCTAAAATTGTTTCCAAAATGTTTTGGTCCTCTTTCCTGTTTTTGTGTATCAGAAGAATTATCTTTCCAAGCAGATTATTTAAAAGAGTTAATGTAAGAACAAAATAGAATATGTGCAGAAAGGCTAGTTCTGTGTAATATAGTGAAAGAGCAGGCTCCAGATAAAGCTGAGATTTTTCCATTCGATTTTTGAACATAAAATTCAGTCCTTGAATAAAATGTTATTTGTTTCTTTAAATGATATGGTTCCAGATGCCTTAATTGCTTTTCCAATTTAGTTTGTTTTAACAATATATAGAATTACTAGTTTAATAGCAATGAATATTAATATCCCTAAATGCTAGAATTTAAAAAGCATAGACATTTGTGATGCCATAATTTCCCTCTAATAGCTTGCATTAATGTATTTACATAAGAAACACATTTCACAAATGAACAAGAAAATTAACATTTTTCCAACCCCCAAACTTGACTTTTTGGAGGTGTATGAAGAGACGTGAAGGAGTATTGTTGTTAATATGATATCAAGTAACCAGTGTAAGCTACAGGAAGAAAAAAGCAGAGGGTAAAAAATGAGATGTAAAACTTCATTAATTATTCAGAAACTTTTTTATATACTTTGGCTGTTTGTTTCCTCCAGATCTCATGTTGAAATGTGATCCTCAATATTGGAAGTGGGACCTGGTGGGAGGTGTTTAGATCATGGGGATGGATCCCTCATAAATATCTTGGTGCCATACTCATAATAAGGAGTGAGTTTTTGCTCTGTGAAGTAACACAAGATCTGGTTGTTAAAAAGAATCTGGCATCTCCTCTTCTCATTCTCTTGTTCTCTTTCTCAACATGTGACCTGCCTTCCCTTTGTCTTTCCCCATGAGTAAAAGCTTCCTGAGGCCTCACCAGAAGCCAAGCAGATGCTGATGCCATGCTTACACAGCCTGCAGCTTATATAGCTTATACCATTCTGCATTGAACACACAAGTAAACAAAGATGAATACAACACGATTTATGCTTACCCTACAGTACAGAGAAACAGAACAATAAAAAAAAAAAATGAAGACACTAAGATGTTAATTGAGTTGTGATAGAACGGATGATGCAAATCAGAGACATAAATTCCCTGGAGAGAATATGTCCAGAAGCACTTCATAATAAAGAATGTCTTTCTTGGTCCAGTTATTCAAGAGACTTATCCCTTCCTCAAGTACTGGCACAATACTCTCTTCTTCACAACTAACTGAGCTTCCTATTTTAACATAGTAACTCAGAATAGTAACTTAGAATAGTTATGGTATTCTTAGAAGACTGTTTCATATAACCTGGTGAATCTTGAAAAAAAAAAATCTGTTTACAGTAAGTAGTATGGTGAGATCAGGAAATAGATACTCCATTTAACCTGTTGTGGAACTTTTATAAGAGTATATCCATTACTACTATTGGTAGTAGTAGTAATAGTCACATTACTATTATTATCCAGAATTAGAATTTTCTAAGGATAGAATTAAGCTCCTGTTTCTTAAATCACTGTAGAGTAATTTATTTTTACAAGGGAAATAATTGCCAATTTTTTTTATTGTGGTCAGAAATATGAAAATTATGTTGAAATAGGGAAAGGATGATCCACAAAGCAAACTAAACAGGATAAACAAGAACCAGTCTAAATGGATCAGGCACTAAGACAATATTGAGTCCATAAGATAATACATACAGATTGTCCAAGCCAAGATTTTAATATCTGAGATCAGTGTTAGGGGCCAGAGGGAAATCACTCCAGCTCAGAATCACAGGCTCAAAAGATGGCAAGTTCATTAAAGGAGAGAAAATTTCTCAGTGATTTGGCCCCTAACATTAAAATGAAGATTCAGTGTTAGGAAAAAAAGCGTTCACCTAACAATGAGATCTTGACAGATCTTGTTCCTGAAACCAAATCAGAAAACTGTTAGACACATTATTTCATAAAGTAGTTAGAAATTACTACACAAATTTCCATTTTAAACATATAAAAATAAAAATTTTGTATTACAGACCTAGATATTTGCGTTCATTTCAGTAATCCAGCATTTTTTTTTTTTTTTTTAAATTAACATGTTTTATTAAAATGCAGATTATCATTTGGGATTGAAATAAATGAAAAATAGCTATATGCTATTTACAAACACATCTTTTTTTTTTTTAATTTATTTATTATTATTATACTTTAAGTTGTAGGGTACATGTGCATAACATGCAGGTTTGTTACATATGTATACTTGTGCCATGTTAGTCTGCTGCACCCATCAACTCGTCATTTACATCAGGTATAACTCCCAATGCAATCCCTCCCCCCTCCCCCCTCCCCATGATAGGCCCCGGTGTGTGATGTTCCCCTTCCTGAGTCCAAGTGATCTCGTTGTTCAGTTCCCACCTATGAGTGAGAACATGCGGTGTTTGGTTTTCTGTTCTTGTGATAGTTTGCTAAGAATGATGGTTTCCAGCTGCATCCATGTCCCTACAAAGGACGCAAACTCATCCTTTTTTATGGCTGCATAGTATTCCATGGTGTATATGGGCCACATTTTCTTAATCCAATCTGTCACTGATGGACATTTGGGTTGATTCCAAGTCTTTGCTATTGTGAATAGTGCTGCAATAAACATACGTGTGCATGTGTCTTTATAGCAGCATAATTTATAATCCTTTGGGTATATCCCCAGTAATGGGATGGCTGGGTCATATGGTACATCTAGTTCTAGATCCTTGAGGAATCACCATACTGTTTTCCATAATGGTTGAACTAGTTTACAATCGCACTAACAGTGTAAAAGTGTTCCTATTTCTCCACATCCTCTCCAGCACCTGTTGTTTCCTGACTTTTGAATCATCGCCATTCTAACTGGTGTGAGATGGTATCTCATTGTGGTTTTGATTTGCATTTCTCTGATGGCCAGTGATGATGAGCATTTTTTCATATGTCTGTTGGCTGTATGAATGTCCTCTTTTGAGAAATGTCTGTTCATATCCTTTGCCAACTTTTTGATGGGGTTGTTTGTTTTTTTCTTGTAAATTTGTTGGAGTTCTTTGTAGGTTCTGGATATTAGCCCTTTGTCAGATGAGTAGATTGCAAAAATTTTCTCCCATTCTGTAGGTTGCCTGTTCACTCTGATGGTAGTTTCTTTTGCTGTGCAGAAGCTCTTTAGTTTAATTAGATCCCATTTGTCAATTTTAGCTTTTGCTGCCGTTGCTTTTGGTGTTTTAGACATGAAGTCTTTGCCCATGCCTATGTCCTGAATGGTACTACCTAGGTTTTCCTCTAGGATTTTTATGGTATTAGGTCTAACATTTAAGTCTCTAATCCATCTTGAATTAATTTTCGTATAAGGAGTAAGGAAAGGATCCAGTTTCAGCTTTCTACTTATGGCTAGCCAATTTTCCCAGCACCATTTATTAAATAGGGAATCCTTTCCCCATTTCTTGTTTCTCTCAGGTTTGTCAAAGATCAGATGGCTGTAGATGTGTGGTATTATTTCTGAGGACTCTGTTCTGTTCCATTGGTCTATATCTCTGTTTTGGTACCAGTACCATGCTGTTTTGGTTACTGTAGCCTTGTAGTATAGTTTGAAGTCAGGTAGCGTGATGCCTCCAGCTTTGTTCTTTTGACTTAGGATTGTCTTGGAGATGCGGGCTCTTTTTTGGTTCCATATGAACTTTAAAGCAGTTTTTTCCAATTCTGTGAAGAAACTCATTGGTAGCTTGATGGGGATGGCATTGAATCTATAAATTACCTTGGGCAGTATGGCCATTTTCACGATATTGATTCTTCCTATCCATGAGCATGGTATGTTCTTCCATTTGTTTGTGTCCTCTTTTATTTCACTGAGCAGTGGTTTGTAGTTCTCCTTGAAGAGGTCCTTTACATCCCTTGTAAGTTGGATTCCTAGGTATTTGATTCTCTTTGAAGCAATTGTGAATGGAAGTTCATTCATGATTTGGCTCTGTGTTTGTCTGTTATTGGTGTATAAGAATGCTTGTGATTTTTGCACATTAATTTTGTATCCTGAGACTTTGCTGAAGTTGCTTATCAGCTTAAGGAGATTTTGGGCTGAGACAATGGGGTTTTCTAAATATACAATCATGTCATCTGCAAACAGGGACAATTTGACTTCTTCTTTTCCTAACTGAATACCCCTGATTTCTTTCTCTTGCCTAATTGCCCTAGCCAGAACTTCCAACACTATGTTGAATAGGAGTGGTGAGAGAGGGCATCCCTGTCTTGTGCCAGTGTTCAAAGGGAATTTTTCCAGTTTTTGCCCATTCAGTATGATATTGGCTGTGGGTTTGTCATAAATAGCTCTTATTATTTTGAGGTACGTTCCATCAATACCGAATTTATTGAGCGTTTTTAGCATGAAGGGCTGTTGAATTTTGTCAAAAGCCTTTTCTGCATCTATTGAGATAATCATGTGGTTCTTGTCTTTGGTTCTGTTTATATGCTGGATTATGTTTATTGATTTGCGAATGTTGAACCAGCCTTGCATCCCAGGGATGAAGCCCACTTGATCATGGTGGATAAGCTTTTTGATGTGTTGTTGAATCCGGTTTGCCAGTATTTTATTGAGGATTTTTGCATCGATGTTCATCAGGGATATTGGTCTAAAATTCTCTTTTTTTGTTGTGTCTCTGCCAGGCTTTGGTATCAGGATGATGTTGGCCTCATAAAATGAGTTAGGGAGGATTCCCTCTTTTTCTATTGATTGGAATAGTTTCAGAAGGAATGGTACCAACTCCTCCTTATACCTCTGGTAGAATTCAGCTGTGAATCCATCTGGTCCTGGACTTTTTTTGGTTGGTAGGCTATTAATTATTGCCTCAATTTCAGAGCCTACTATTGGTCTATTCAGGGATTCAACTTCTTCCTGGTTTAGTCTTGGAAGAGTGTAAGTGTCCAGGAAATTATCCATTTCTTCTAGGTTTTCCAGTTTATTTGCGTAGAGGTGTTTATAGTATTCTCTGATGGTAGTTTGTATTTCTGTGGGGTCGGTGGTGATATCCCCTTTATCATTTTTAATTGCGTCGATTTGATTCTTCTCTCTTTTCTTCTTTATTAGTCTTGCTAGTGGTCTGTCAATTTTGTTGATCTTTTCAAAAAACCAACTCCTGGATTCATTGATTTTTTGGAGGGTTTTTTGTGTCTCTATCTCCTTCAGTTCTGCTCTGATCTTAGTTATTTCTTGCCTTCTGCTAGCTTTCGAATGTGTTTGCTCTTGCTTCTCTAGTTCTTTTAATTGCGATGTTAGAGTGTCAATTTTTGATCTTTCCTGCTTTCTCTTGTGGGCATTTAGTGCTATAAATTTCCCTCTGCACACTGCTTTAAATGTGTCCCAGAGATTCTGGTATGTTGTATCTTTGTTCTCATTGGTTTCAAAGAACATCTTTATTTCTGCCTTCATTTCGTTATGTACCCAGTAGTCATTCAGGAGCAGGTTGTTCAGTTTCCATGTAGTTGAGCGGTTTTGATTGAGTTTCTTAGTCCTGAGTTCTAGTTTGATTGCACTGTGGTCTGAGAGACAGTTTGTTATAATTTCTGTTCTTGTACATTTGCTGAGGAGTGCTTTACTTCCAATTATATGGTCAATTTTGGAGTAAGTACGATGTGGTGCTGAGAAGAATGTATATTCTGTTGATTTGGGGTGGAGAGTTCTATAGATGTCTATTAGGTCTGCTTGCTGCAGAGATGAGTTCAATTCCTGGACATCCTTGTTAACTTTCTGTCTCGTTGATCTGTCTAATGTTGACAGTGGAGTGTTGAAGTCTCCCATTATTATTGTATGGGAGTCTAAGTCTCTTTGTAAGTCTCTAAGGACTTGCTTTATGAATCTGGGTGCTCCTGTATTGGGTGCATATATATTTAGGATAGTTAGCTCTTCCTCTTGAATTGATCCCTTTACCATTATGTAATGGCCTTCTTTGTCTCTTTTGATCTTTGATGGTTTAAAGTCTGTTTTATCAGAGACTAGTATTGCAACCCCTGCTTTTTTTTGTTCTCCATTTGCTTGGTAAATCTTCCTCCATCCCTTTATTTTGAGCCTATGTATGTCTCTGCGTGTGAGATGGGTCTCCTGAATACAGCAGACTGATGGGTCTTGACTCTTTATCCAGTTTGCCAGTCTGTGTCTTTTCATTGGAGCATTTAGTCCATTTACATTTAAGGTTAAGATTGTTATGTGTGAACTTGATCCTGCCATTATGATATTAACTGGTTATTTTGCTCGTTAGTTGATGCAGTTTCTTCCTAGCCTCGATGGTCTTTACATTTTGGCATGTTTTTGCAATGGCTGGTACCGGTTGTTCCTTTCCATGTTGAGTGCTTCCTTCAGGGTCTCTTGTAAGGCAGGCCTAGTGGTGACAAAATCTCTAAGCATTTGCTTATCTGTAAAGGATTTTATTTCTCCTTCACTTATGAAACTTAGTTTGGCTGGCTATGAAATTCTGGGTTTAAAATTCTTTTCTTTAAGAATGTTGAATATTGGCCCCCACTCTCTTCTGGCTTGGAGAGTTTCTGCCGAGAGATCTGCTGTGAGTCTGATGGGCTTCCCTTTGTGGGTAACCCGACCTTTCTCTCTGGCTGCCCTTAAGATTTTTTCCTTCATTTCAACTTTGGTGAATCTGGCAATTATGTGTCTTGGAGTTGCTCTTCTCGAGGAGTATCTTTGTGGCGTTCTCTGTATTTCCTGGATTTGAATGTTGGCCTGCCCTACTAGGTTGGGGAAGTTCTCCTGGATGATATCCTGAAGAGTGTTTTCCAACTTGGTTCCATTTTCCCCCTCACTTTCAGGCACCCCAATCAGACGTAGATTTGGTCTTTTTACATAATCCCATACTTCTTGCAGGCTTTGTTCATTTCTTTTTCTTCTTTTTTCTTTTGGTTTCTCTTCTCGCTTCATTTCATTCATTTGATCCTCAATCGCTGATACTCTTTCTTCCAGTTGATCGAGTCGGTTACTGAAGCTTGTGCATTTGTCACGTATTTCTCGTGTCATGGTTTTCATCTCTTTCATTTCGTTTATGACCTTCTCTGCATTAATTAGTCTAGCCGTCAATTCTTCCACTTTTTTTTCAAGATTTTTAGTTTCTTTGCGCTGGGTACGTAATTCCTCCTTTAGCTCTAAGAAATTTGATGGACTGAAGCCTTCTTCTCTCATCTCGTCAAAGTCATTTTCCATCCAGCTTTGATCCGTTGCTGGCGATGAGCTGCGCTCCTTTGCCGGGGGAGATGTGCTCTTATTTTTTGAATTTCCAGCTTTTCTGCCCTGCTTTTTCTCCATCTTTGTGGTTTTATCTGCCTCTGGTCTTTGATGATGGTGATGTACTGATGGGGTTTTGGTGTAGGTGTCCTTCCTGTTTGATAG
This sequence comes from Papio anubis, assembly GCF_008728515.1. Taxonomy (NCBI): domain Eukaryota; kingdom Metazoa; phylum Chordata; class Mammalia; order Primates; family Cercopithecidae; genus Papio; species Papio anubis. The sequence goes on along the minus strand of NC_044981.1, from coordinate 87,068,483 downwards.
TTTTCCTTCTAACAGTCAGGATCCTCAGCTGTAGGTCTGTTGGAGATTGCTTGAGGTCCACTCCAGACCCTGTTTGCCTGGGTATCAGCAGCAGAGGCTGCAGAAGATAGAATATTTCTGAACAGCGAGTGTACCTGTCTGATTCTTGCTTTGGAAGCTTCCTCTCAGGGGTATACTCCACCCTGTGAGGTGTGGGGTGTCAGACTGCCCCTAGTGGGGGATGTCTCCCAGTTAGGCTACTCAGGGGTCAGGGACCCACTTGAGCAGGCAGTCTGTCCGTTCTCAGATCTCAGCCTCCGTGTTGGGAGATCCACTGCTCTCTTCAAAGCTGTCAGACAGAGTCGTTTGCGTCTGCAGAGTTTTCTGCTGCTTTGTTGTTGTTGTTGTTGTTGTTGTGTAGCTGTGCCCTGTCCCCAGAGGTGGAGTCTACAGAGACAGGCAGGTTTCCTTGAGCTGCTGTGAGCTCCACCCAGTTGGAGCTTCCCAGCAGCTTTGTTTACCTACTTAAGCCTCAGCAATGGCGGGCGCCCCTCCCCCAGCCTCGCTGCTGCCTTGCTGGTAGATCACAGACTGCTGTGCTAGCAATGAGGGAGGCTCCGTGGGCGTGGGACCCTCCCGGCCAGGTGTGGGATATGATCTCCTGGTGTGCCTGTTTGCTTAAAGCGCAATATTGGGGTGGGAGTTACCCGATTTTCCAGGTGTTGTGTGTCTCAGTTCCCCTGGCTAGGAAAAGGGATTCCCTTCCCCCTTGCGCTTCCCAGGTGAGGCGATGCCTCGCCCTGCTTCAGCTCTCGCTGGTCGGGCTGCAGCAGCTGACCAGCACCGATCGTCCGGCACTCCCCAGTGAGATGAACCCAGTACCTCAGTTGAAAATGCAGAAATCACCGGTCTTCTGTGTCGCTGGCGCTGGGAGTTGGAGACTGGAGCTGTTCCTATTCGGCCATCTTGCTCCGCCCCGGTCAATCCAGCATTTTGATTATTTATCCTTAGTGTTAATGTTTGATAATGTTTAACCTTGGAAAGTATCTTAGAGATTATTTAGATCCATTCCCTTATTTTACTCATGATAAAACTTAGATCCAGAGTAGTAAAGTGACATTATGTGGGACAAAAATATAGTTGGTGGTAAAACAAGAATTAAACTCTTTATATCCTAACTTCCAGTACGGTGTATTTTTCCAACATGCCACTCTACACATGGGTGTGAGAGTATGTGAACACAAGCACAGTACCTACAGAAATACACAAATAGCCCTGCACTAAGAAGTAATTATAACGATGATTAAAACTTTTATTTAATTAATTTGTGTAAAAACATATTAATGTGTCATTTCATATTTGTATATACCACAAAACCCTCGGAAAATATGTATGCAAAAATGTACATTCCAGAAATTATAATTTTACTGAATTCCATTTTAAATATTACTCTACACTATATATATGCTTTAGGCAGAGAAACTTTCCCTTGAGAAATTCCCTAAAACACCAAATAATTTTTACATGGTAGAAAAGTTTTTTTTAAAGAATAAAAAATGATGGTGAAGAGAGATGTCAGGTTTCAAGATGTCAAAGAAAGCATTGTGTTGCTCAAGTGTTCCGAGTTTGAAGGGGAGAAATGAATAAGCACAGAGGCATTACAAACGAACCTCTTTGCTTGCTGTCATCTTGCACCTTCATAAGATATGCCCCCTACACACACAGCCATCAGCTGCAAGCAGCTCTCATGAATGCAGACAAAGAGGGCAAAAAGATCATCAGTGCAGACCTGCTCCACCCTGACAGGTGACTGTAAGTGGCACTTCTACTGCTGTTACTAATTTATTAAGTATTCCAAAGTTAGAATTTAATCGGAATATTTTTGTCATGTTATCCATCACACACGTAGAAGAGATGGAATTTTCTTAAACAGCCATGCAGCACAATGCCTTAGGCAGGCTTTTAGTCATTTCAGTTTGTCACAATGGACTAGTTCCATTTTAATGATTTAGTTAATTGTGTGACAAGCTATGAAAAATGGGAGTGACCCAATGCCTCATCCAAAGAATATGCCAAGGAATGAGATCTCATGGCAAGTGACTGAGAACTACTCACACCTGCAAATGACAAACAAACCAAAAATTCCAACCTTTTCCTTCTTCCTTTTGAATTTCAGATTTCATACGTTAAGCAAAAGTCAAGTTAGAGAATAGCAGTTCATTTATATAAAGACAAGATGAACATAAAAAAGTCACATTAGCAGTTTTAATGATCAAGTTAAATAAGATACAATTTAGGTGAAAAGATAATTGTGTTGAAAATATAATGATCCATTTGACAGTGGAAGAATAAAAAACACAGAGAATTTCAAATACAACCTCCCTATCTAGAAGTTTCATTTAGTATTTCTTACAAGAGAACATACGTATTTAGTAGTACTGTTAGTTTATGACTCATCCTATTATTTGATTAAATAGCATTATATTATCTATATATGAAATCAGAGATAAGGATCATTTATAAACATAATTCATCACAGAAACATGAAGGAAAATCACAATAAGAGTGTCTTGTCTCTGCTTTGATTTTGTGCAAGAATGTATTGGTATTAACACAATCTGAGACCATCCTGATAATCTCTTCTAAAAAAGCATTAAAATTTTTACTATATCTTGACAGAAAAGTAACAAAAAATGAAAGAATGCAATAAATAACTCAAAAATAAAGTTAATAACACATCTTTAATAAAAAGACAATCAAATAAAAATATCATAACCTCTATGATATCTGAATCAGAAGATCTGGTTTCAAGTAACTGAGTAAAAAAGTTGGAATAATCTCTCTGAATTGTGGTTTCTGCAACTGTCAAGTTTGACTAATATTTATCTTACGTGATTGTGAAGAGAAAATGTTCGTTCATATTAAAGTAATAATTCAGGTTTATATTAGGAAGTTAAGAAAGCTAAAGGGTAATCTCTCTGGCACATGAAAGAAATCAATAGGCAATAGAAACCTTAAATATATTGCAACCCATTCCAGGTAGGAATCACTAACTAAAGTGTCCATTTCACAATACTTTGAGGGTACTATTGCACCATTCAGAAAAAAATATATATATGTAACAGCATCCATCTTATCAGACCTCAAAGTATTATATGTTCTAAATAAAAAACAAATCGTGAGATCCAATACTGAACAGGCAGATAAATGAAGTGGATGAAGCATCCCATCTTTTGTTTCTCTATTTTATAATGCTTAGACATTCCATGCTCCCAGCACTCTGTCACCATGCTCTAAAGAATTTTTAGTGGAATAAATGTGCATCAAAATTGAATGCTGAAATATAGCCAATGACCTGGTCATAACAAACCAAACACAGCAATTCTATGACTAGCAACATGTCATCAGTTTACAGTGTATATTATACTCATTGTGTTGTCTAAATGAATTTCTGAAACACAAAGTGGGCAGTATGCATGCTAACACTTTTTAACCAGATGATTTTTGTGAAAATGAGAATAGATGATGACAATCATTTATAGTTAATTTAGTGTGTGTCTTCATAAAATTTGTAAAATTTTATATGCAATTTTTTTCTCTTAATAAAAACATGAAAATCACTATAAAAGAAAGGGTTTTCATTTAAGTAATGTGAGATTTGACTAAAAAGTGTTTTAAGCTATATTGAAAAATGAACTTTAAAAAATTAGATGTATAGGTATCATTTATATTTTTAGAGTTTACATGGTACTTCTAGAACAAATTTATCTATATATACATACAATTAATTAATTCATCAGAATACCCACATCTGCATAGAGAATTAGTTTTCCTGAGTACCTACAAAGTCTGCAATTCTACTGTTAAAATTATATTGAAATGCAATTCATTAATTACTTTAATATTGCATCATTCTCCTTAGAATCTGTTTACAGCTGACTTTTCTTCCAAATTAATTCAAATGGCCAATGTGATCCATTAATTATTATCAATCAATCAACTTACTGTATATCCATATCCTTCCAGATGTGCCTGTTTATGCCTCATTTATATCCACTGACCAGGAATCGTGTTTATGTACCAACTGGAGCATTACCATATAATTATTAATGATACCCCTGCTTACAATTGCTTAAACCTTGATACCTTCTGAAGGTTTCCATCACTTTTAATCCTAAAATTATGGAATTTTAAAAGAGAGTTTTCTCTAGAGAAGATTTTACATTTAAATTTACTCATTTAAGTTAAGATCAGTAGGCTATTGAGTAAGACATCTCCTTTACCATTTGTTTCTGGGAACCATATCTAAACTGTTCCCATAAGGTACTCAGTTGACCTACAAGCATCCCTTAAATGAAAGATCAAGTTAGTTGACCCCCAAGACTCAGGTCAAAATATTTGATACACAGCCTGAGAACAATCACTGAAAATTACTGGCCCAGAAACCCCTTCCCAAACTCTAAAAACGTTGACACCTACTTTATTTCTCATCTCTCCTCTGATCCTTGTGATTACAAACACTGACAAGGTGTTTGAAATCCCCAAACACCCAGAGATGGTTTCTCACTTAATATCTCTGAAGATATGGAGGATCTAATTCTTCCCCTAAGTGACACAGCATCAAGGAGAGAAAGATGGGAAAAGAGAGGGGCATAGGCCTTGGCCAACATCCTATTTCGCCACTCTCATATTTTTCTTTTAACTGATGTCTGCACATAATGTCTCAAATTTTCAGCCTCACAAAACAAAGGGAAAATGAAAACTAAAAAGAATTATTTGAATTTTCATAATCTGAACACAGCTAGTGTATGAAATCGGATATGCAGACTGTAAAAAAAAGTTCTAGCACAGAACATAAATTCTATTTTTCTGTGACAATAGGAAAAATCTGAAAACTATTAGCAAGTTATTAATAGAAAACAAGCAAGCTGTGAATGCCATCTTTAGCAACTTAACCTTTTTCATATCATTGCATGGACCCTTAAATATCTTTTTGTGTCCTCCCTGTCCTCAGTTCTTATTTCTTTCCTCTTGCTGTAAGCCCCTTCTCCTTACACTTTTACCTAGAGATATGCATACATAAAATTCCCCCATCCCCACTCCCTCTCTCACATCACAGCCACTCTTTCTAACCACTTAGAGCTGATTTGTTGACAGTATCCAACTCTTCTTAATTCACGTCTGTGAATGAGTGACCCCACCCTATCCTCATTCCATAAATACTAATTTCTCTCTTTCTTATAATTTCAGAATCTGTGCTTCTACTGTGCTAATGCGTCAAATAAGGTGAGTTTTTCTCTAAAATATTTACAGAAATATTTAGACTATTTCTCCCAAATATAGATCAATATTATCTCAGTTTTTTTTGTGTGTGTGCACATCGTAGCCACCATCACCAACCAATGTGTGGTTGTTCCTTGCCTTCAAAAAATTTGTTTTTATCTCTTCAAAGCTTTAAATATTTACTAGAAAATCTTAGGCTATCTCAAAAGTGTCTCTTCCTATATATTTATATTTTAAAATATAGAAAGAAACTGTGTAACTGTTTTCTAGTTTACAATGTACCAAAGTATTGAGAAACATTAATGGGAAGTGACAGTAGTTGTTAAAAACAGTTCTTGTAAGTAAAATTTTGAAAAATTAGAGTGAGAGAGAGAGAGAGAGAGACAGAGAGAGAGAGAGAGAGAGAGAGATCTTAAATTAGGAACCCAGTCCCACTGCTTCTGTAACCCACTACCATCCTTTTACCTTCACATCTCTTTCCCTTATTCTGCTAGCATTCCCCTAGATCAGGCTGCCACTTGCAGATTAGGAATAAATTAGTTCTTCTCTAAAGTCTTAGCGATTATATCGATTAAAGATGAGGACTGGGTAGTACTGAATAAGGAATTACTAAACTCTCTTTCCAGGAAGTCAGCAGAGGGAATATTTTTCCAGAATCCTCAGCTGGTCTTTCTAATGCATAATTCCACAGAAATACTACAATACATACTGGATGGCCCAAGCATTTTCATTTATATAGATCTGTATCCTTCAGTTGTATAATGTGGAAACATATTCAGACTGCCCTGAGATCCAGTCTCCATGTTTTGCCTCTGGATTCCAAACAACCAACATCAAAATGACTTTTGAAAATCCAATTCATTGGCAAATTTGGGATTGTTTGGACCTGTATTCATCGCACGATTATCAAGAAGACTAATGAAGTAGCATATTTGGAAGAACTTTGAGAACCTACTTACGAAAGCATTACATATGTGCAAAGTATTGTAAAGAGGCAATGGAGGAAAATGTATTGGCTGAGGAAACAATTGGCAACAGGGACAAGGCAACATTTCTAGCAGCTGGACAGAAAATGTGAAGCAATACTGAGCCAGGTGAACGGAAAAAGGATTTAGTTTTACTGGAGGAGGATGACAAGCGCCAGCAACGTCTAAAGAAGTGGAAAGCAGCCTTGACTGTTTGGAGAACATTCTTGGAGAGTATCTGATGAGAATTCCAGATTGTCAACGGGACACTCACCTTAAGTTTTCCAGGTGCCAACTCCTTGCCATGGAATTTCAATAGACATGTGTTTTTAAGGGTGTGCAGGTAGATATTTGTGTTCATATGCATGTATATAATCTTCTATAAAAGCTAAATTAAGAATTATTAAAATATCCACAAAAGACACACCATTCAAAAAGACTGCTCAGAGAGCCAAAGCATATTACTCTAAATAAAATTGAAAATTTTGATTAATTTAAAATAAATTTCCTTTCTAATTAAATTTATATTAATAAGTGGGCTTTTTTTCTTAGAGATTTTTCGAAGTTTTAATTTATTTAACACCGGTAACACTAAGTGCTAATTGAAGTTTTATCTGCACCTGTGCTACCTTACATTTAATTAATAGTGATGTATCAACTACCACAATACTCAAAGTATCAAAAGAGAATATTGTCAGTAGGTATAGATGAGAAGAGTTTTCTAAGAGGTTATAAAATACGATGTAAATGTGACTTTTTGGTTAAAGTGGAATGGTGAGAAAATATATTTATTTGTTAATTTAATTTGTTTGTGTATTAGGTAATACACTCGCGGAACTGAAACACTCCATTCAATATTGTCACATTGAAAATATTAGTTCCAATATTTAAGGCAGTAGGGAATGGAAAGATTTCTCCTTGGGATCACTATCCTGTTGCACTCTTCTGCAGGGTGGCACAGCGGCCATCCTAAAATGACCATAAAATGGGAATTTCCTTTGTTTCTGTTCTGTGCTAGATGCCATCCCTTGATTTCGTATTTCCTCTGTTTTAATTGTTCCCCTCATACTGGCGAAACAAAACTTTTATGACTTCCTAAATATTTAAGTTTTAAGAGTTTTCATTCATGAAAATGACTTCTCACCATCACTCTTGGTTTCATTTCTTCTAGATTTCCATATTATATCTCATAAGCCTAATGCTAGTCTAATCGCCAAATCTTTGCCTGCCCCATTTTTGTGCTCTGGAAATGTTTGGCATCTTCTATTTGTTGCTGGGATTCTTAATTTTAATAAAGTAAGGTATTGTAGTGGGTGTTTTAAAATTTCCTTATGTTGTTTGTAATGTGTTTCCTTTCGATGTGTAAACTGCTGTACTACCAATACCATTTTAATCATTTTAAATGTACAGTTCAATGCTGTTAAATATATTTACGTTGTATAAGTATCACCATCATCCATCTCCAGAACTTTTATCATCATCCCAAACTGAAACTCTGTACCTATGAAACAATAATTCCTCATTTCCTCCTCCCCTGAATCCCTAATAATCACTATTCTAATTTTCTACAAATTTGACATTCTAGGTACCTCATATAAGTAGACTAATACAATTACACTTATCTTTATTCCACATATTCATTTATCTGTCCAAAGGCTTGTCAATTTTGATTTATTTCGCTTAGCATAATGTTTTCAATATTCATTCATGTTGTAGCGTGAATCACGATTTCATTCTTTTTGAAGATGAATAATATTATATTGTAATCTGTACACCACACTTTGTTTATCTATTTATCAATGGACATTTGGGTTTTTTTTTTTCACCTTTTAGCTGTTGTGAATAAGTTTCTATGAACATGAACTATGAACATAAACAACATATATTTTGGAGTCTCTGTTTTAAATTCTTTTGGTATATACCCAAAATTGGAGTTTATGGATTACAGGGCATTTCTACATTTAATTGTTTGTGGAGCCTCCATACTCTTTTCCTTGGTGGCTACACCATTTTACTAAATTTAAATTTATGCTGTTTCAAGCCATTAAGTGTGGTAATTTGTTGTGCAATAATAGAAAACTAATACACTATCCTCACTACCAAGTGTCAGCATCTAGAGAATTTTTTGTTATTGGAGGTGATGGTTGGGGGATGTTAACCAAACGTTAGAGGACAATTAATTATTCCATTTTTGGAGAGCAAAAAGTTTGATAAATGAGTAGATAAAACAGATCAATTTCTTTATTTCTCCCACTTTTAGTTTGATTTTTCTCCACATTCAGACATGCCACATACTGCTTTTTCATTCCACTTCTCCAAAGAATACAACTTCAGTCTTTTTCCTTGGTAGGAGTAGTTGTATTTAGTGGAATGAATATATATATATATATATATATATATATATATATATATATATATAGTGCTAATTGCAAAATTATGAAAATAATTTTTAAAAATCTAATGGATTCCCAGCACTTTGGAAGGCCAAAGCAAGTGGATCTTCTAAGGTCAGCAGTTCGAGACCAGCCTGGCCAACATGGTGAAACCTCATCTCTACTAAAAATACAAAAATTAGCTGGGCGTGGTAGTGGGCATCTGTTATCCCAGCTACTCGGGAGGCTGAGGCAGGAGAATCGTTTGAACCCCGGAGGCAGAGGTTGCAGTAAGCAGAGATCATACCACTTCACTCCAGCCTGGGACACAGAGCGAGACTCTGTTTCAAAAAAAAAAAAAAGTAATGGATGACTGGTGCATATAATTTTATTAATATTATTTCTTTGTTTATGAAACATATTAATCTCTTAGCCATCTTATACCCATTTGTTATCTATTTAGTTTTAATAAATATACTTCAAGTTAAAAAAAAAAAGCTTTTGACAATAATTTATAACTAACTGTAGAGTCTTCCCCCACCCCATCTCTTGGTTTCCTCTCTTCTGAGACAACTACTTCCCTAACTCCTATGTTTATAGTCTCCTTTCTCCTCACAATTTTTATCTTGATAATTTCTTGATTTCTACGTATTTTTTGTTGTTTATAGATATTACAAATATATGCATTTTTAGTACATGTGTATATAAATATTTCTATAGGTTCATAAAATTATGCATTTATATATTTAAATATATGTATGTAATTATAAATGTATCTTTATATTTATGTGTTTACCTTACTTATTTAAAGTTTTATATGCTTATATGTGTATGTATATGAATGTACACATGTGTGTATATATATATTATACATCAGAGGTTGGTAAAGTTTTCCTGTAAAAGACTAGATGCAGCTTTGTATGGCTTCTCTTCCAACTACTCTACTCTGCTGTTGCAGGGCCAAAGCAGCCACACATAATATGTAAACTAACAAGCCTGGCTATTTTCCAATAAATCTGTATTATAAACAGTGAGATGTGTTTTTTTATTATTTAAATGCATGGAAACCACTATTATCTCAGGGTCCAACCATACAAAAACGGATCAATTTGGTCCTTGAGCCACAGTTTACTAACACGTGATATACACATAATCACATGTATATTTTATTTTTTTAAATTATAAGAACTCTTGAGTTCTATATAATCTTTTGGTACTTATCTCTTTCAGCTCATAAACTACTAAAATATATCTATATTTATCTGTTATTGTAGTTACTTTATTTTGCTTGCTGCATATTTTATTGAGAGATTATATCAGAGTCCATTTATTCACTCTCCTGTTAATGGACAGTTGAATTCCAGGTACCTGACACCTCAAATTCCTGAGCCTCTTTTAGGTTCTGTAGTGACTTTAATTGCTTGTTAACGTTCTGTTCTGGCGTCTAACGTGCCCGTTTTTCTCACATGCTAAGTCTATACACCTGCCGTATTTCATAGTTCTGTTGACATTGCTTATCTGCTGACCTCCTCTTCTATTCTCTTTCTACTTGGTCTTTTAAGATAATTTTAATTCCTTTAACTTCATCTTGAGCAAAGAGGATACAGAGGTAACACATTTGTTCCAACAAGTGTATTGCAATTTACTTGAATCTAGTCTTTATTGATTATTTCAGGAGATGTATTTTAGGAAAGATAAACAATAACCCAGAGGATTCACTTCTGACATGATACAGTGAAGAGATCGACAAATTCTCTCTTCAAAGAGCAACTATAAAACTGGCCCAAACTGGCAAAAACAATCATTTAAGCACTCGGAAAAATCAATCAAAGGTAAACAACAAACTGGGGAGAGTTTATAAATGAAAACTACTAACCTTGGCATAGGAACATCAAGACTCTGAGGTACTCTTCCCTGAGGCTGCCCCCAGTGCCCATCCACTCAGCTCTGTTCATGTGGGAATGTAGCCAAAGCAGAGCAGCCCTTGAAAACCAGCAAACCAGCAGCTTCAACCTCATTGCAAGAGGGGGTCTCACTTTATTTGGAGTTTTATCATTTAAAGTGGAAAGCAAACAAGGTGATCCAGCAATTCAGCTAGCTTTAGGTTGCAGCAGTACGAGGGCAAACAACAGACACAGGAACTATTGAGTAATTTAACTGGGAGTTCCAGAAGGTGAGACAACCATAGCGTACTTGATGGATTTCCTACCTGTCTCAGGTTGAACCTAGTATACACAGCGGACATCAGACTAGGTACAATTTACTGACACGTCTCTGGCTAAAGGTGCCCCCATACACATAAGCACAGGGGGTCCAGCGTTAAATAAAAATGATACAGAATCTAAAGTATCCTAACTTTGAATGCACTTTGTAGCTCATTTAAAAAAATTCTTTGTTTGCTTATTTATCTGCCTGAATTAAATCTGTGAAGTGTATCTCCCTTACAATGTACAGACATTAATCTTTGCTCCATTTTTCCCCTCTTGGTTTAAGTTTCAAGCCTGTCTTCATAGGGGCTACCTCTGAGTCTTTCTAGCTTAGTTTTAAGCCAAAGAAAGGTCATAGATTGTGTTCAAACATCTTCAGCAAGTAAGATTCCATATTTCCACCTCTAAGTATTGGAGAAGATTTTGAGAAACTGGAATCCTCATACATTGGTAGTGGAAATGCAAAACTGTGTATCTATTTTGAAAAACAGTTGACAGTTTCTTTTTAAAAAGATTAAAAATAAACTTAGCATTCAATCCAGCCATTCTACTCTGAGAAATATATCCAGGAGAAATGAAAATGTATGTACAAACAAAGATGTGTACCTGAATGTTCTTGGCAATATTATTCACAACAACTCAAAACTGGAAACAATTCAAATGTCTACTAAGTGGTGAATAAAACCAGATATGGTATGTCCAAAAAATAGGGTACTATTCAGCAATAAAAATAAGTGTAATATAGATACACTTTACAACAATGGATAAATCCAAAGATAAAATGATATGTAAAATAAGCCAAGCGAAAAAGACTACATGCTACATGATTCAATTTATATTAAACATCCCCAAAAGTCACATTCATATGGAGAGAAAAACAGATCAGTGGTTGCCTGTCTGAGAAGGGTGGAGGAAGCAGTGAGTGGGAGGGAAGTGAAGACTGACTGCAATGGAATGGAGGGAAATTTGGGGATTGATAAATATTTTGAAAACTGAATGGTGATGATAGTTTCATAGCTCTGTAAGTTTGGTAAAAATATTTGGACTGTACACATATAATAGGTGAATTTTATGATATGTGAATTATAACCTCATTAAAGCTACATAAATAATTGGAAAAGGAGAGCTCAGATGAGCAGTTTGTATATATAATAATTAACTGGCCAAATTTATCTGGGAAAATTTTTGGAGAGTTAATGGAATCTTATCTGAGAGATACCATCTCTGTAATTTTGGGCAAGTCACTTAATCCCTCTAGCCCCAAATATTCCTATTTACATACAAGTTTCTATATTTCCGAACTTTCAATTTCTTAATCTCTTTCTTTTGCTAAAATTATATAATTTGAATTAGGAATAAATGTTCAGTTGCTAATGTAGAGGCTAGTAGAAGTGTTGAGGGTTTTGAAAATCATGCAGGAAACAAAGGGTAGAAGTTGACAATATGTAGTACTTCCTGCTTAATCAGAATATAACAGTTTACTATGTCATCTTCATTACCAGAAAAGTAATGAAGGATCATAATGATAATATGAAAAATCGAATTCCTTAATTTTTGCTTCTTTTTAAGTATAAAAGACAGATAGTTATGGTAGAATAAAATATCACAATGAAGAAACACTGACATAAAATTGAACTCCTCTGTGTTGCTCAGATGTTAAACTATGTTAGAGAAGGTAATAGGGGCCATTTCCCTCACTGACCTAAGGCAGATTATACTTGTGAAGGAAATATAAGATTTAAGAAAAAAAATTTACACAAATTAGAGTACATTTTATTTCCAGAGAAATATTATGCTGTGATGTTTAAGAAAAATAATAAAATGGGTTACACTGATATTGTCATACCTGGGAGCACATGGTGGACAAGAAAAAAAGTGAAGATGGAAAAGATCTAGAAGATAGTGTTAGGAAGGGGAAGCTAAGTTTTTGACACTTGGAGGATGGGTATCTATTTTAATTTTATAATAGCAGTAAAGGAAGTTACAAATTTAAAAATGAATGTGAAACTGGGAGGTTCTTTATTGTCTATGCTGCTTATTTATTAGACAAAATCATGATGCATCAATGCATAATCTTTAAAACAAGGGACTACTGAATATTTCAAAACACGTTACATTGAAAGAATTCAACCCAGGAGAGATGATCTTTTAATCATACTGTATCTGTAAATATAAAAATAGGAAGACATCTGAGAACAAGGAGGATCAATTACACTATAAGTTATAATATCTTAACTTAGCCCTATTCACCAGTGTTCTGGAAGCTTGAAAGCATTTGTCAGCCATGTTTTCACTTCATTAAAGGCATAAACTCCAATTCCATTTCAGGGCTAATTTCAAGTACCTGTTTCTTCCTGTGAGGAAACAGATTGGTTCTCACGCCTGTGACACATGAGAGCTTAGTCATGCTCAAGGAGTCTGCTTGTGAAGACGGACCCACTCTACTCTTCAATACAGCAGGAGAGGCTTGTAGAATAGAAACACATGGCCTTCCAATGAGCTTTTTCTGATATGTAAACGCTATGCCAAGAAAACCGTACCCAGCTTAGCTACAGATATACAGTGAGTAAACCACACAAATTGGCTTTATTTTGCTCTCCAAAAATACCTCAGGTCCAAGAGGAAAGCCTTCTCTCTCTCTGTCTTTTTTTAACTCTCTCATATCCATGACAGGTAGCATAAACCTAGTCATCAAGCAAAGGACCCTCCTTTCCATACATGTGTGAATGGTGTCAGGTTCTTTTTACAATTGCTGCTGTTAGTTTAAAAGTATTCCAGACTCTTGCCTGAGCATGTACCAGAGCCTCAATCTTCTCTACAGATTGTGCAGCCAGTTCTCCTTTGACAAATGGCATTAGCTTTCTGTTGGTCCTTTGACACAATCTTACTACTGTCACTGGGAAAACTTTCACTACTTCTGGAAGCACCTTTCTGAATATCTCTGCCTCATTGGCTCTCTCTCCCATTTCAAATGTCAAGCAAAAACATTCTATTTCTCATTCCCTGTGCTTCTTGGATTCTTTTTGCTTCTGCTATTCTGTTTTTCTCTATGTATCTATGTAACTTTAACTGTAAGGACTGTGGACACTCAGTTTTTATAGTAAATGCTTTAAATAAATTAATTTTAAAAAAGCAAAATTGTAATTTCAGCCTTCAGCTACTACTTAAACCTTTATGCAGCTAGATGGAAATGTAAAATTCTGGAAACGTTTTACTCAAGACTTAAGTGGAAATTCACCTAGCTAAGTAACTAATGTGAGGTTAGTATTTAGGAAAAAAATGAATGTTTAAGTATGCCATAAATAATTGAGATGTCCTTGATCCTTTACAGTGAGATGAGTTTTGTAATGAACGGCAGGGCATGCACAATTGCATACCTGTATACCTCATAAACCTGTACGATTAGTCATTCTAATAACTAGAAGGAAGTCAGACAAGCTTGGAATGTAAGCACCCTGACCACATGTGTGGATGTACTGAAACAATATTTAAACGATTGCACCAAGAGGAACTAAAGATATAATTTATTAGATATAATTATAAGATATAATATATATCATATATTATAATACATAAGATAAGAATAAGATAATATATAAGATATTATAAGATATAATTTATAATTTTCTTCCTGATAAAAATATTTTGCTGTATATGTAAGACATCTTAGATATATGAAGAGACAATATGCATTTAGTGTAGAATATTCTTTTAAATAGAGATTTAAAGAGATGAAACAGCAGTGCAAAAATGTGTGTATTGATAATCCCAGAGACTATCAATGTCCAGCCTTTTTAGAGTCCTTACTCTATGACTTTTGGTACGTCTCTTAAATTACAAATCTCAGTTTTCTCTTCTGCAAAAAAAAAAAAAAAAAAAAAAAAGAAAAAGAGAATGGCTTTACATTCCAATTTTATATTTCAAAGTAATGTTAGTTCAGAGAGCAGTTCTCCAGAAGGTAACTACCATTGCAGAGGTATGATATTGCTGCTTTAATTTATTTTTCAAGATATCTCAGTGTTCCTCAACAGACATTCATGTACCTTGCTAATTACTGCTCCACAAACATGTGTTGTATACTTTGACAATTATAAGAGAAGTACAAATATTTACTTATCTCAAATGATATAACCTCAGAGGAGGGTGAAAAATAAGTTCTGGCATGAAGAATGAGTAGGCGTTGATGGTGGTGAAGAGAGGTAGAAAATTGCTAACAAGACATGGAGTGTAATTCCAATTAAGTACATCAAATGCATTGTTTCTTCTATACTACTGTCCCAAGCATACAAATGCCTTAATCTCTTCCAAAATCATGTATAAATATATTGTAATCTGTTACAGGAAGTTTCCTTTCATGGAAATTATTTTTATTTTTTAAATGAAAGTTCACAGACAAGATTCATGATAAAGAGTTAACATTACTGGACACGTTCACTCCTTTACTCAAAGGATGCCTATCATCCCAGTCATTATGAAATGAATAAAAGACTAAATAACACAATCTGCTCATTCTAAACATAAAACGGTTTTAAACTTAAGTAGGTTTACTTGGTTATATGACATTACTAATGAAAACATATCAAAATACCAAATATCAGTATATACAGAAGATATATCTTTTAACGAAACAGGGAATATCATCATGTTGTCACATTAACCATGATTCAAAGAAGAATACTCGAAATATAGGAAATGCAATAATGACAATCTGTGTATTGCTTGTATTGCTTTTTGAAGTTCCTCAAATAAATGTTACCAGAGAAAGTTATTTGGGAAACATACGATATTACATTGTATATTTGCCAGTATTTAAGAAAAGAACACATTGAGAATATTTTCTCACTCTTTTAAATTCCAGGGGCCTCACTGCATTCAAAACGTCATTTTCATGGAGTTGCACTTATCTAAATGAAATGCACATTTATTTTAACTAACTATATATTAACCAGTGCATTTCTTCAAAATAATGCATGTTAATTAACACAAGCATTTCCAATATAGAGATAGCACCAGCGCTATTTTTTAAAAGTGTTTTCTATTATAGGTGCAATGATGGTAAAATTTGATATCAGTGAAGAACTTACTGCTTTTAGGAGCCTTTTAAAGCTACACAAATATATTCAATATTAAGCAATCTGCCATTAATGAAGCAATTACTGGGACAGGATTTAACTGGGGTGTGGAGTAAAGCACACTGCTTGCAGAAGAACTTCTAACCAATATGGAAGGCCAGGAAATGAAAACAGGATCTGCTTTGAAAATGACACTTGAACAATGCTTATTGAGTGGCTCTTAGTCAAACTCGGAACACAATTAACTATCATGGTAGAAACTGTGACTGAAGCCTCGACTGGCACCATCTGTGTCCTACATGTGTTTTTATTTGATTAGTATTTTAAGAACTAAGAATGTGGGAAGTGTACAGACTTATTATTTCCTATGTGTTAAAGTAGTTATACAGGAATACAGGACAAGAGCCTGATGATTACTCAAAAATTGAAACACTTCCATAATGCAAGTTTTGAATAAATGAAAGCTGTCAGAATCACCATTACGTGTTACTTGAGAAGAATATGCAAGCAATAAATGGGATTTGTCTCATGCTTCATAGTTTGTCATGTGCTCTCCCATATATTATTTGCTCTGTATATGCACTGAGATTCATGATCCTTTGAGAGTTAAATAAGTTGGAATCAACCCCATTCAGGGCAGCCTGAGGTCCTCACCAATATCTCTGCAAATTTCCTAGGGAGAGGAAAGACCTTAAGTTTTCTTGGTCATTTCTTGTTCTAAGTGCCAGTTCTCCTTCCTTAACTTTTTCTCAAACTACCCACATTGAGCCTTTGTTTGTAGGTTTGCTGGGGTGGGGAACTGTATGGTAAATGCACCTGACAACAATAACTTAAATCATATCCTGAGAATGACCCTGTGTGGCAGACAAATATGTGTTTGGAATTCTGAGCTAAAGAATCCAGCAGTGGCCAACCCGGAGACTCATTCCTTATCTATGTGGAACATCTGAAGCCTGAACCCCTGGCTCCTGGAATACAGAGCATACAGCATACTGAACATACTGAGTCCCTTCGTTGTGGATTAAATGAAGGTTGCCAGGTGGAGGTTCTTCGGGGGAGGATGGTAAGTGAAAATGCTATATAAACTGCATGATTTTTGCAAGCGATTCAGGTTCTTCTGCCCAGCCCCCTGCCACTGGACTTTCTTCCCTGTATGAAACCCCCAGTAAAGCCATATGTCTCTTTTGCTGGCTCCACTTCTCTTCTTTGGCCTCTTGAACCTGGTGCCATCCCTATAGAAGTTAAAAGGGACCGGAATGACAAGGGCAAAGCAAAAAATCTTAAATCAGATGGATTTCCCTCCTCTGAAGTCTCCCGCTACTTCACCACTGGTTTTTCTTTCAGTCATTTCTCTGCCACAGCTTTCTCCCATGTTGCTGATCTCCTGGGGTCCTTCAACACCCTCCTGTCATCTTATTTAGCTTGATAACCCCAGTGGCTCTGAGGCTACTTTTGTATATTCCAAATCTCATTAACTTGCTCGGATACCTACTCTGTTCTCATAGAAAGGCTGGCAGAGGCAATAAACGTGATTATTTGTCCACTGAGAAAATTTACTGCATGCTGTGTGTGTGTGGGGGGCGGGGGGGAGAGAGAGAGAGAGACAGACAGACAGCTTCTTGCTCTGTCACCCAGTTTGGAGTACAGTGGCAAGATCTCAGCTTGCTGCAGCCTCCAACTCCTAGGCTCAAGCCGTCTTCCCCCCTCAGCCTCTGAAGTAGCAGGCATCACAAGCTCCAGCCACCACTCCTAGCTAATTTTTGTATTTTTTGTAAAGATGCAGTTTTGCTATGTTGCCCAGGCTAGTATCAAACTTCTGGCCTCAAGCAATCCACCCACCTTGGCCTCCCAGGGTGCTGGGATTACAGACGTGAGCCACTGTGCCCAGCCATCACGGCCTTGTTTTTAAAACAAAAGTAACACTGCACACCTGTCGAGTTGATGTGACTATTAACTAACAGGGCATCCTTGTAAGGAATTACTATTATTCCTGGTCCACATATGAGGAGATTGAGGTCCAATGCTATTTTCTGGCTGCCAGTGTTCATACAAGAAGGGAAGAACAAAACCAGGACTTGAATCTGGGCAACTCTATATTGCTGCATGTTTCTGGTGCTCTGTGGAGTGCCTCTATTTTTAGTAATACATTACCATCATACAATTTCATCATATGCGGAATTCTTTTGCAATTAAATATAAGTATTGTTCTTTTTTCTTTTCATCATGGAATATTTATAGGGCTTTGACCTTCCTCCATCAAACTTTTTTCTGTGCCTGGATTTTGTCTTCCATCATGGTTTATGTGTGAGTGCAAACAATGCACAGCTGCCATGGACAGTAGCATTCCCGTGGGATATGCACCCTTCATTGTTTCCTTCTCCCCAAGCAAAGTGCTGTGGTCATGCTGACACAGATCTGCATCAGGACTGTGAGGATTGGAAGAGGAAATAAGCTGAATGATTCAAAAGCAGTCTGACAGCTGTGCAAGTTTGGACCTCTTCTCATTAAATGCAGACAGCACATGTTCTTTCAACACGTCCTGAATCCCTTTGGTTCTGCTCAGAAAACGGAAAACACACTAGATTTTCCAAGTAAAGATAATTTCATACGGGTAAATTTGTCTAAATTTGATACACAGGTGAAGAAAGAACTGAGAATTCAGTTAGACAATTTGAAGCAATTAGACAATTCAGATTAGCAACAGTAGGAAGCTAGGAAAACCCAAGGGTTAAAGGAAGAGTGGAAGGAAATAGAATGGACAGAATTTGGAAGCCAGGACATATGGCTGGGCTGCCTGGTAGGATCTGGAACCATATGGGAGGTACATCCTCTTCGATATACTGTGAGGCAGAACAAGAAAGAAAAATACTTCCCACACTCCAGTATTCCTGCAGTGCTCCCACTTCAAAACTAGTCAAAACCCAGATGGCAAAGAAGCTTGAAAAAAATATTCTCCTAAAATACTTAGCAGAGTGAAAGGTGGGAAATGAAGCAATGAGCAAATGAAAGGCATACTTGTCCCCCAAAATCCAAAGCTATTAAATGCCTCACCTGCCGTCAGCTATAAATACAGTTAATGAATGGCTCTAATAAGTAAGGCCTCTACAACTTTATCTCAAAATCATTTTCTAGGATACAGTATTCATCTACTTTTGTATCAATATTAATGATAATATTTTTATTTTATTAATATAAGTAATTAATAATTACTTTTTATTTTAAGTAAAATGATGAGGAGAAATTACAAAGTGCTTCACAACCAGTGTCTTGATTTTTCTCTTTAATACATTCTTCTCTCTTAAGACTTGTCAGCTATGATCTAGTTTTTAATACCATGATTTCAAGGACAATTTTTCAAGATATGCGGTGATTCATTTGATGTAGTTCACCAATGTGTTTTTCTCTAGTCTGAGAAATTTTATCATCCTACAACATGTCAGTTTCTTAAATGCAGGAGCTAAAGGAGAAAGGAGTTCTCCAGATGGAGGAAGGCTGAGAAAGGGCAGGGAACTGCCAAGGAACTCGGAATGCTTCCTCTGAAATGTTGGCTGTTGCAGGTCCTTCCTTCCAAGAACCAAATTTAAAAAGAAAAAAATAAAATAAAATAAAAAGAAAAAACTAGCCTGTTTTCTGAAGGTCTCAGTGAGACTGAGGGTCATGGAGGACCTCTGTTTATAAACTGCAGCCTACATGCCCATAGCAGTACTTGGCCTGAAAGGTCTATGAAGTCATTCACCATCTGATGTGTGATATGAGCTGCCATATTCCGAAAGATACAGCTCTCTGAACTGGGGACCCAGGGATATTATAATCCAACTTCCTTCCCTCTTTCTCTAAGCTTGTTTTGAGAAACTCTTCTTAGAAAATACATTTTTCTGGCTTAGGAGTCATTGGGCTTATGTTTAACAAATACGTGTTTATGGAGTGTTTTGTCCAAGTATGGCTATAAGCATATTTTTAAGAGTTAACCAGTTAAAATAATTTTCAGGATGAAACTAGAAAAATAAGTATTTATTAGATTTCACAGAATTATTATTATTATTATTTTTTTTAGTGTGGTGGTGCAATCATGGCTCACTGCAGCCTCCACTTCAGCCTCTCAAGTAGCTGGGACCCTGTGTGCGGCACCATGCCTGGCTAATTCTTGTATTTATTTCTTAATTTTTTTTGCAGAGTTGAGATTTCTCCATTTTGCCCAGGCTGACCTTGAACTCTTGGGCTCAAGTGATCTGCCCACTTCAGCTTCTGAAGTGCTAGGATTACCGGCATGACCCACTGCGCCTGGCAGAATGATTTTTAAATATGTAGTATTTTCTACATGAAGGCAGTTTTTGTTCATTAAAACTGTTCAAAAGATAGCATATTTTATTTTTAATTTTGATATAAAATATTAAGTTGGAAGTTGTTATATAAACATTTTACTGAATGGAGGAGCTATGTTTGGGATCATTTGTGTCTTAAGTGATGCAAGTAGGTGGAAAACATTTAGATGAATATTAGTGCTATTTAACACACATAATCACCCTCAGCTTTTCTGCACTACTATGACATTTAAAGGGGTACATTTTCATCCTCTGATCCTTTTCTACTGTTTCCCTTGGATTTGTATTTATCTCAGTTTTTCTGATGTAAACAAATCCAGCAGTTTTGGTTACCTGGCTATGGTTTTATTTGGGTAACAGGATATATTAAGGTTGTTAGTGTTATGGCTCACAAGGCATTTCTATTATGATTTCCTATAAAGAGCTTAAGATACTTTATTAAATCTGGAGATAATTCTCATAACATTCAGTGAAGATAGGTTAAATATATTTTTAAAAATCTTAATAGCTTATCTATCTATATTTCATTTTAATCTCTTTTACCAGCAGCTATCCCAGTGAGCTTTCCCAAATTTTAAAAATAAAATTGATGAATAATCATTTCAATTAAAGGAATAAACAAAATTGAAAGTACAAAGTAATTCAACATTAACACAAGTATTAGGGTCATGCCATATCTCTCAAACCAACTTAGACTCTTAGAACAAAATAGATTATTAAGGAGAACTTACTCAAGAATTTGCTAATAAAAGGATTATCTTACTCTATGATTTGATCTCAAATTCCAGAATTTATTAAAACAATTTAACCTGTTTCCTCTATCTATCTTTGGCTCCAAAATTTGTTTTGTTTTGTCTGATTTGCTTTTTAATAATTCTTACTGTTAAATAATAAATATAGAAAGCTTCATAAAATAAATGTGTAGGTTACTAAATTACCAAAAAGTATACATTCTTGTAAGTCTCACTTACGTCAGGAAGTAAACCTCCCCAGCTTCCTCAGGAGAGTGCTGTCTGCTTCTTCAATCACAGTTCTTTTCTTTCCACTAAGAGGTGCTCTCCTGACTTTTAACTACCTCCTTATTTTATTGTCCAAATGTGCTTCCATAGACACTGATGTTTAGTTTTGCTTGTTATTTTTTAAAGTATATTTAAATTTATAAGATCGCTCTGTATCACCTGTCTTTTCTGAAATCTGTTTGTGAAAGAGCCAGAGTCATTTGTCCTGTCATTTTTCGCAGGCTGAATCTTGCTGATTGCGTTCCTATACAGTTTAACACGTACCTCTGCATTTTATGATAATTAGGAGTTATATCTAGAGACTTAATCAAACCCAGGCTAGCTTTATTTTGTATTTATGTTATTTTTTAGGTAAATTTACTTCCTACTTGATGTGTGTCCCTCATGACAAGTCATAGGAGGGATTCAATAACAAATTGTCATTTTTGATAAAGTTAGAAGACCTTAAAGTTCAGTACTTGGATCTTTTGGATTCCTTAGGATTTGCAAAATGTTGATACTATATTCTGTCTGTCATTCTTTTCTTATCTGTTCATTGAAATATTTCTGTAAGAAGCCACATTCCTTCATCTACTCTTTGGCCACCCAATTCTACAGATCATATAAGAAAAGCAGAATAAGTGCTTGATTTTTTCCTTTTATTTATATCCAGATTATGTTTTGAAGCTGTGTTGGCTGTAATTCTCATATACTTTGGAACACAAGATCTATAACTCATCTTTAAATACCACAGCTGTGCCTTTCAAAGGAGAAATATGCTTATTTTAATTTTGGCCACATATCTGAGTTATTCAAAATTTGCATTTGAGATATTACACTCTGAGCTATATAATGAGCCAATGCTGTGTAAACTCCACTTCTTTCAAAATTCCACCTTCACCAGATGTGTAGTCAGATTGCCACTCACTTTAATTCGTTTTCCTTATAGATATTCTACTGTGCTTTGTACTTTCCTTCATGCTACCAGTATTAGAGTTTAATTTTCTACTTACATCCCTGGATATATTATATCAGGCACTTTAAAAATAAATATTTCACTATTTTATTTTTTCTGAAAGTTTTCTCATTTTCATTTTATATCTAGAAATGGAGATGATTCAATATTAAATAATTATGTGGGTAACGCTGAATCCTTGATCAAGCTGTTTAGATCTTTGTAGTTCTATCTTGTATATTTAATTTGTCTAAGAGGCCTCAATGTCACAGCGAGAAAAAAAAAAAAAAGAAAACCAAAGATGATCTGAGTGTCCTCAGAGACCGTGCCTGACTTCTTGGGAATGAAGATCTATTGGAAATATGATTAAGTTTTTCTAATTAAACGTGGGCTCAGAAATAAGCAATGTTCATTTGGTGCACAAAACCCTTGGGACTGGGAGGCATAGAGTACATATCCTTTAAGGTGAAGGAACATATTATATAAAGAAAGAAAACAGAAGCAGTGGAGTAGGGACCAAATAATACAGAGACTTTATGTTAGTGAGTGTTTTGTACTCTTAAAAAAATGCATTTTAAGCTGGGGAAATGACATATTTCCATTTTGAGATCACTGCAGATATAGAGAAGGACTTAGAAGGACTAAGAATGGGTATGGAGGAATTTGTTAAGGAGATAATAAGATAATCCAAGTGATAAAGTATGGTAGATTGCACAAACATAGTCAAAGAAGATAGCAAATAAAATGCATGTATAAGATAAATATTTAGAGTTTCCCTTTGCATTAGCAAATTTAAAGGTCAAATTTGCTGTGTAACTAAAAGCACGGCACTTTTCTTCTAAAGGAGGGCATCTTTACATGAGCTTATTCAGAATCTCCCTGTCTTTTTCCCTTTAGGTTCTTGACTGACTTCCATCTTCACATCTCATGCCTCTGTCTATATCTTGGTGTAATTTTAAACCTGGAGTTCACAATGAAAATAACATATAACACAAAACATTATTTTTGTCTTTTGTTTGGTATATAAAATCATATATGTTGCAAAATTACCTGTCGTAGGTTAATGTTGGAAAATTTTTCTATTAAGGATTGAATATGAAGAAGTTGCACTTATTCTTTTACTCCATCTCATGAAAATTAGAACAACAAAATGTCTAAGAGCTTATCCTAAACGAAGGATGTATATCCTATATGTTTTATCTTCCTTAATCTTCATGACAATCCTAAAGATCTACTTTCATGGATGGAAAGAAGATGTAAAAAAAAAAACCAAAGCAACTTGTACAAGATCTCTTAGCAAATAAGTGAGAGTTGGATTTCAGGATAGTTATATATAGCTCTCCAGTTCAAATGCTGAAAAACACAAGACAACTTATTGTCATACACTGTTATTTTATATATCAAAGTGACACGTTTTGTTTTTTACTTACAGATAGGCATGATGTGCCCATTTTTTCCTTGTATTGGTATCGGGTTATAAAGAGTCACCCACATTCTCTTGCCTTGTTCATTTTATGATGGCATATATTTGCAATATTTTCTTGGGGGACTTTCCCGGCACTCATCGCCCTGGCCCACAGTATGGTAAATGAGCATTACCAATGGTACTAGGCTCTTATAAATATGCAAAGTCATTAGCAAAACATTTTGTTATTTTTTTTCAGAGCATAAAAGACACAAAATGATTTAGAATATGAGAAATCAAAAAATTGCTTTAGAAAATAAAGAAGGAATTAAGAATAACTTTTGTCTTATTACATAGGGATAGCCTATTTTATTGTTTCCTTTCATTTTTAACTTTTTATTACTGAAGTCTCGAAACACATATGCAAATATCAGATCTCATATACTATGCAAAAAAGGCATATGACTTACAAATTTATAAAGGCCAGGAACATTTTATAATAACATAATCAACACTCTGGCTGTAAAACCCAGAAACTCATTCAACTAGCATAAGCTAAAGAAAAATAATACTAGATAACAAGGGGATCTATTATTTTACCAAAATAAAGTCAGAAGGGGATCACTGTCCATCAGGTCTGGAATCAAAAAGCCAAAGGCCTTTTGAAAACCAGACTTATCTACCTGTTTTTCTCTCTTCTCTCTCTCTCTCTCTCTCTCTCTCTCTCTCTCTGTTTTGGTATCTCTTATTTATTAGTCTCTTTTTATAGCATCATACTTTTCCTCTATTTCTTTCTTCTATCTTTCTTCGAAGCTAGTGTGAAGTACTTTTTAATCAGCCTAGCAATTTTGGAAAAACCATCCTGCTCCACTCTTAGTCCATATGGTTCAATACTGCTGACCTCACCACTGAGGTGGACATTTGAACCAAGTCTGGTCAACAGATTACAGTAATTGTTTGAAACATAAGTATATGGAATATTGGTTAAAATCACTAAATTTAGAGTAAATTTAAACATGTGTTCAAATCTCAGCACCAACACTCACTAGCAATACAGGCCTGTATTATGGTCTCTAAGACTTAGAACTGTATCAAGCAAATAGTAAATAATTAATACATGTTAGCTGTTATTTCTACCAAGTCAAGAAGAGGCAGTGTTGAGAATATTTATAGAACTACTGGATTATTAAGGAACTACTGCAATTTAGGGCTGCTTAGTGGTTGAACAAAAGTTTGAAGTTGTTGACCATTTTGCCACCATAAGGACACATCCTGCTTGAGAATAAAAATGTATACTAAGATAAGCTGAGTCAGTGTATTAGTCCATGTTCACTCTGCTATAAGGACATACCAGAGACTGGGTAGTATATAAAGAAAGAGGTTTAATTGACTCACAGTTCCACATGGCTGGGAGGCCTCAGGAAACTTACAGTCATTGTGATCAAGGCACCTCTTTACAGGGTGGCAGGAGAGAGAATGAGGCAGGAGAGAGAATGAGTTCTGAGCAAAGGAGAAAGTCCCTGCCCATAGCAGAAGTTCTCTACCCAACCCAGGGAACCATTTTTCCTTCCTAGTCCTCCAGGCCTGTGATGGAAGGGGCTGCCATGAAGGTCTCTGACAAGCTTTGGAGACATTTTCTGCATTTTCTTGATGATAAACATTTGGCTCCTTGTTACTTATGCAAATTTTTGCAGTAGGCTTTAATTTCTTCTGTTTCTCCTCAGAAAACAGGTTTTTCTTTTCTATTGCATCATCAGGCTACAAATTTTCCAAAGTACTATGCTCTGCTTCCTCTTGAATGCTTCACTACTTAGACACTTTTTTCTGCCAGATACTTTAAATCATCCCTCTGAAGTTCAAAGTTCCACAGATCTCTAGGGCAGGAGCAAAATGCTGCCAGTCTCTTTGCTAAAACATTGCCAGTCTCTTTGCATAGCAAGAGTGACCTTTTCTTCAGTTTCCAACAAATTCCACAGCTCCATCTGACCACCTCTGCCTGGACTTCATTGTCCATTATCACAATCAGCAATTTGGTCAAAGTCATTCAATAAGTCTCTGGGAAGTTCCAAACTCTCCCACAGCATCCTGTCTTCTTCTGAGCCCTCCAAACTGTTCAAACTTCTGCCTGTTGCCCAGTTCCGAAGTGGCTTCCACATTTTCAGGTACCTTTGTAGCAGCACCACACTGTCTGAAGTACTGATTTACTGTATTAGTCCATTCTCATGCTGCTATAAGGACATACCAGAGACTGGGTAATTTATAAAGAAACGTTTAATTGACTCACAGTTCCACATGCCTAGGGAGGCCTCAGGAAACTATAATCTATATCCTTAAACTTTGCTCTTCGAAGGGGAATTTTCAGAGCATCAATGTCAGGTGCATGATCCTTTTGATTTTTCAAAATATTTTGTTTTCTACTAAGATCATAGCTGGTTTTGTTATTGTTTTATTTTTCTTAGATTTAATTTGCAATTTTGCCTTTTTCATTGTTGAAGGAAATGATGCAAGAAGAGCTGGACTCCTGACTTTACTTCATTTTCTCATTAAAGGTATTTATTATTCATGGAAACTTCCAACTTCCTGTTGTAGTTTAAACAAGATTATATTCTCAGACCATGCACAGCTGTCCTCTTCAGATGTCTCTTCATTGAAATAATGAGTTAAGATTGTTGTTTCAAATACTTCATATCTTTTTCTCTTAGGCTATTTGTTCAATATACTGTAGTATATATTGGAGTATGTTTTCCTTAAATAGTATATAGATGCCAACATTTATTTTCTGTGTATATAAAAATGTATTATTTTGTTCTCATTATTTATTAATGAGTTAAATAAGTCTACAAATCTATCTTCACAATCATTTTCTCCAAGCCTTTGAATGCCTTGCTTCAACCTGTTTTGATATCTTGCATTCCTAAAGCCAACTTAAAGCTCATAGTTATCTTTATTTTGGGGATGACCTGTTTGAGTGTATATTCTTTAGTTTATTTTTGTTTTCCACTTCCGGCAAATTTTTAACTAGATTTTTACAATTGTTAAATTTTAACAACTTAATGACTAAGTGTGAGCTTTTTATTCATTCATCTCACTCTGTAAGTGTTGAGCTTTTCATTCTAGTAATAAACATTTTTGTAGGGATGGGGTCAATTAATTTTCCTGGAGTCCATAATAAGTGGATGTTGCATATTTATAATTGTTTCTTCCCTGATCCATTTCCTTTCATTTTTTTATCACTTAAGAAATTACTATAAATTTGTCTTTTTCTCTATTCTAAGATAATCTCTACAATTTTTTCTTCCAGATTACATATTTGTTCTTCTGAAATTCCGTTATATTTTTCAGCCTCCTACTGACTTAAAAAATTTTAGCAGTCACATTTTAAATTTCTATCACCATCTCCTTACCTGTTCTGCAGTTTGTTCCTTTTTCATAGACGCATCTATTCATTCTATGGATAAAACATTCTCTTGAATTTTTCTGATAATTCAGGAAAATTTTATTTTCATTTTGTTCTTCTTACATTAAATAATCATTTCTCTGTGGGATCATTCATTGGATCTATTTCTTTTCATTTTTATCTTTCGTGTCTGTGTGTTTTTTCCCCCCACTTAATAGCTAATGATTCTTACTTAGTCATTTATATCTGAAAAAAAGACTAGGCTTGGTGCTCCTGAAAAGTTTGAGGTTGATTTGCTAATAATTTTCTTCCCTATAAAAAAAGATTAAAAGTGATTTGCAGTTTGTTAAGGGGGTATTGTCTGCATAATTCAGTTTTAGAAAATGCAGTCAGTGAGAGTGAAAGGCAGACTAGCAGGCTTGGACTTGTCCCTCCTCCAGTCTCACAAATGGTAAGCAACACAGAGCAGGAGTTAAGTGTTTCTGTTCCGGAACCAAGTCTGTCTGGTTCAAATTCTGACTCTGTCACTGGTAAGTTATAGGACTTGGTGAAAGTTACTTGATCTTTTGGTGTCAATTATGTGTTAAACACAAATAATAGACCCTTCCATACAGGATTGTTACAAGTTACATATACAACATTTAGACCAATATCTGGCATATAGAAAACACTCAATAATTATTTGCTTAAAAATAAAAGCATAACAAAGAACTTTATGCTAGTATTTTTTTTTTTTTTCCCTTGGGGACAATTACTTTTGTTTTGTTTTGTTTTTCTTTGTTGCAGAGTTCTAAAACTACATCAATCTTTTACAGGTTCTCTTTAAGGCACCCTAATTCTAAACCTCTGTAGGCAGATCTGCTATTATTTCCAAAGATTTGTTCTCCAGGTCTAGCTTTAAATACCACTGTTGTCTGTTTCTATGTATTGATTGTGAAAAGTGAGTAAGAGAATAGAAAGAACAAAGAATGGCTCATCCAGCGGTTTATTTTAGTAGAGATAATAATTATGAAGAGCCAACATTATTCCCAATAATCAAGATGATTGTCATTCACTCACTCTGAACTTTGGGTTCAGAGTTTGAGTTCACCTATTCTGAACTTTGAGTATTTCTACGGATTGTGCTAGAAGAATGTCTCCCACTTTTGCTAAAATTCTCAAATTGTGTTATATTTTATGTCGAGCAATCAATGCAAATCCATCTACTTTTCTCATTCTACATATTAGACACACTATCCAATTAAGTAATACCACTGTTTCCCCCATTCCAGGCATTAATTTGTCTTGTAAATCTTTACTACCATCTTGAATTGGAAGCAGCACTCAATTTTTTTTTGTGCTGGGATTTTCATATTGACTTCTGAATCAATTAAATTCCTTAGCTCATCTTTATGTATCATATTTATGCATATCTACATCTAATCTTTGATCCTACTTTCCCGAATGTTTGTAATTTGCATTATTATATTGTAAACCAATATTAGCTTTTGAATTTTTTAGAAGTAAGTTATATTATTAAATATAACAGATAAGTATTCATTTAATATATATGTAGCTAAATAAATATATATGGCTAAATATTTTAATATTATTCAGTATATTAACATAATTATTTGTGTTATTAAAAAATTCTGAATGGAGTACACTTTCACCAGGAAAAAGTTAACTTAATACACATTCCTATTAGTTGTTATTAACATTTAAAAGCATTTTTTCTGTATAAAACCTCACAGACATTAAGGATTTAAATTGGTTCTCTTTCTCTTAAAAATAAAATCTGTCTACTTTGAGAACAATGAATTCATTCATGGACCATATTAACCAGTCAATAATTTATGGTCCTTGTTTATACATAAGATATTAGACATATGCAATGTAAACTTTTAACTATGAACAAAAAAATGATTATCTTGTGATTAAAATAGACCGGAGAAATTTGACTAATGGAAGAGTTTCATCATTAAGGTCAAGATTATGGCTTAAGTAAGGGGATAGATTTGCCTGCAAACAAACAAACAAACAAAACTATTCAGATGATCTAAAGCATGTACCTTTTTAGCCTTCTACCTCACTGTGTGGTTGGCAAGTGAAAAGTTCACTGTCAATGAGTTCGGAATAAAGAAAAATCAAGGTTTTATCCTGTGGCAGAGATCCTGGCTGCTGTAAATAATGGCAGTGCTCGAATTTTTGAAATTCTTTTATTCTAAAACTAAACATTGGATTCCCACCCAATGTAATATGATTCTCAGCCTCTTTTGATTCAATTTGAAGGAAACATTTATGGCACTTAAATTGTTCCTGAGAAGTCTATGTTCTGTAACATTTTAAACAAATGCATTTTATAGCAAACTTTCCCACAAAGAGTGAAGATAAATCTAAGAATGTATAATCACATCCCATTCTTGGACTGCTTTCACTTTTTGGGTAGGTTCAGTTGTTGTGCTCTCTTACTGAAAGGATAGTCAAAACTTATGAAAGTGATATTTAAATGCACAGCTGGTTGTGTCTCTAATAAAATCTCCAATAAAACTCATATCTAAAATAAAATAAAATAAAATAAAATAGGAGAAAACGAAGCTCAGATCCTGAGGCTGGCACCTACATTTCACTTTCTCTTTCCTTAATCTAAATACAATGTCAGTTTGAAAAGTCATGATGTGGATCATCATCTGCTTTTGTTTGTCCTTTTGATTTCCTGTATGGGACTAAATGTAATAAAATTAAGCAGTCATGTCCTAGCAAGTGGACACTGGTACATTTTTAAGTTATATGGATTATTCTTAACCTGGGATTCAACTCGTTTTGTTGATTAGGAAATTTACTTCTGTTATTTCTTTATTTATTTTGAAAATCCCACTTCTAAGCTTTACAGTATACCTATAGGTGTCATTGCATGTGGATGATGAATGTGTTTGTATTTCAATCTACTTGTTTGGAGATTTTAAGTGTTTTGTGTATTTTGTGAGCTCCAAATTTGACACTAAAAGGTATTCATAAAGGTTATTTTGTGGATATTTGGTAATTTCTGTGGTGATTTTCATTTCCTCCAGGACCCTCGAGGAAGTCATCTCTTCCAGTTGAGGACCTTCAGAGGCCTTCACATCCAGTCCTAATATGCAGTGATTGGCAGGACCTCCAATTAACAGAGGTTTCACCAGTCAAGTGAAGAATTAGTTACCTTTTATTATTACACTTTATAAGCTGACTGAATTAAGTTAAACCTGTACATCATTTTTCTTTCTGGAAATTAAAAAGATTTACACTCACTGTTTTGAACAAGTACATTTTTGCTTGCAGCTGTCAAAATACGCTGTCATTTCAATTATCTAGAGTGCCTATTAGTCAATTTTTAATAAAGTTCCAACTACTTTTTCCTGGTGTGTAATGAATGGTGTCCCTTGCACACCTTTTAAATGTGTGTTCCTGGCTTCTATAGATTTCTACAATTAGGTAGAAAATATTAAATAATTTAATAATAAAATGCTTTGCATTCTTCCATGTTGCCACGAGTGAACTCCTTTCCAGAAATTGTATTTTTTTTCTTTTATAACAACTCCTTCAACCAGGAAATATATTTTAATTTAAATTCACCATTCTTAGCAATCATAACAGCAACAATAGATGTTATAATATTGATGAATTTGAGACAATTATTTTCTTTTTCACTGGAGCTATATATACTGTTCATTTCATATACACATATGATGTTTATCTTTTCAGCTCATTTAAAGGTACTTTCTCTTCCAATATGATTTTAAACTCCTGAAAAAGACTAACCATGTTCATTCTTCTCTCCATTCTTCTCAGTATTTAGCCAATTTTTATGCATGTAATTTCCTTTCATTAAATTCTTAATTAAGAGTAACTCAATAAACCTATACATTCAGGTCCTTAAGGTCATCAGTCATGCATCATTCCCACCTCAGAGATAAGGAAGCTGACTCCCAATGCATTTGGCCAGCTGATGATAAGAAGGCTAACTTCTAATGCCCAGAGCACTATTGCAAGGTCTATTTCACCTCTCCATCTTGACTCTTTTTGCTAGGATGTGCTTACTCCTAGAAAGCTGTCCTTACTCTTACTGTACTCTTGTCAAAACAATCCTCTGAGGGCCTCAATTTTCTGCAGTTGTCATGTTGTTATCTCTAAGCCAGTAATGGACACCCAATAACTCTTTAAAACATTGAAATTTTTCCCCTAATGGCAAAAGTTTAATCACTGCTTTGTTCATCCTAACTCTCTTTTACCACATTTCACATTCTTCATTTCAATATAGACCTTTTCATAAATTCTACCTTCTCCAGTAGATAACAAGCAAGCCCCTGGGAGTTTTAGGCCAAATTTGGATCATCTGGGTATTTATTGCAACATTTAGTATACTTAAAGACTAAATCATATTATTTAAGACTATGGTTTCTCTAATTACATAGACTTGGCTTAAATTCAGTGAGACTTTGGCCAGGTTATGTAACAACTCTATGCTTTCTTTTTCTGATAGGTAATTTGGATAACTGTAGTACTCTCCTTTAGGTTTGTCAAAAATAATAAATTATTTTATATATGGAAAACATTTAGAACAGTAGCCCTCACAGATTGGCGCTATACACACACACACACACACACACACACACACACACACACACGTATATAATTTATTATTTTGACAACACGAAAGCATTTTAGGAATTCTATTCATGAGGTCTCTTTAAAAATAATATAAATATGTATGTTAATAAGCATTATGCTTCCCTAAGGAAATTATTCATAACTTTTTATCAGAGTTGCAAATGTACCCATGAATTTAAAAATGGTTAAGAACCAATGTTCTCAGTAGCCATAATATACAAGACTAGGCAGAACAAAAATTGTCAAAGATTAGTGTATTGGCAGCAGAGTTCCAGCTTCTAGTGCAGCTGTTGAGGTCACAGCCAGTTGGTTGAAGGCTAGAAAAAGAGACAAGGAATAATGTCGGCCTTCTACATGGACCCACTATCTGCCAGGCACTTTGATAATTTGTAGGGGAGTCCAATTCTGAGCATTCGTTGGAATTAATATATGATGGTTTTTCTACCTGACAATCATCATACCAGCCCTACATCCATTCCACTCCCATACCAACTGAAAACCCTTATTATTATTATTTTTCTTAACTTTTGCCCCCTCTCCATTGGAAACTTTGCCAGAGATTGTAATCAAGGTGCACTTTTTTCTTTCAATTAAGAGTCGGGTGTTTAACCCTCTTAGCCACTTAAAAATTATTTTTCCAATGCACATATTGACTAGAATATTGAAAAATCAAAAATGTTGGAATTTTCTATTGCATCACTCACATCCTGAAATTAACTCCTACTAATTTCTTTCATTTGTGCTCTGAATGTCTTTAATTTTTTGTCCAATCCCCTCTCCAGCTATGTTTTACCAGTCTGGCTCTGTAACTGCCCTCTTTGTCCTTCCAAAAATTCGAATACTGGTCATTGGGTGCAAGCAAGATGGCCGAATAGGAACAGCTCCAGGCTCCAGCTCCCAGCGCGAGCGACATGGAAGACATGTGATTTCTGCATTTTCAACTGAGGTACTGGGTTTATCTCACTGGGAAGTGCTGGACAATCAGTGCTGGTAAGCTAGTGCAGCCGGACCAGTGAGAGCTGAAGCAGGGCGAGGCATTGCCTCACCTGGGAAGCACAAGAGGGAAGGGAATCCCTTTAGAAACTGAGACATTCAACACCTGGAAAATCGGGTAACTCCCACCCTAATACTGAGCTTTACCAAGGGTCTTAGCAAACGGCACACCAGGAGATTATATCCCACACCTGGCTGGGAGGGTCCCTTGCCCACGGAGCCTCCCTCATTGCTAGTACAGCTGTCTGAGATATAACTGCAAGGCAGCAGCAAGGCTAGGGGCGAGGCACCCGCCATTGCTGAGACTTAAGTAGGTAAACAAAGCCTCCAGGAAGCTCGAACTGGGTGGAACGCACCGCAGCTCAAGGAGGCCTGCCTGTCTCTGTAGACTCCACCTCTGGGGACAGGGCAGAGCAAAAAAAAAAAAAAAAAAAGGCAGCAGAAACCTCTGCAGATGTTAATGACCCTGTCTGACAGCTTTGAAGAGAGCAGTGGATCTCCCAACATGGAGGGTGAGATCTGAGAACAGACAGTCTGCCTGCTAAAGTGGGTCCCTGACCCCTGAGTAGCCTAACTGGGGGACATCCCCCACTAGGTACAGACCGACACCTCACACCTCACACGGCGGGGTACACCACTGAGATGAAGCTTCCAGAGCAAGAATCAGAAAGCAGCACTCACTGTTCAGCAATATTCAATCTTCTGCAGCCTCTGCTGCTGATACCCAGGCAAACAGGGTCTGGAGTGGACCTCAAGCAATCTCCAGCAGACCTACAGCAGAGGGTCCTGACTATTACAAGGAAAACTAACAAACAGAAAGGACACCCACACCAAAACCCTATCAGTATGTCACCAGCATCAAAGACCAAAGGCAGATAAAACCACTAAGATGGGGAAAAAGCAGGGCAGAAAAGCTGGAAATTCAAAAAATTCAAAAAATTAGAGCACAACTCCCCCGGCAAAGGAACGCAGCTCATCGCCAGGAACGGATCAAAGCTAGGCGGAGAATGACTTTGACAAGTTGAGAGAAGAAGGCTTCAGTCAATCAAACTTCTCAGAGCTAAAGGAGGAATTACGTACCCAGTGCAAAGAAACTAAAAATCTTGAAAAAAGAATGGAAGAATGTATAACTAGAATAATCAATGCAGAGAAGGCCATAAACAAACTGGCAGAGATAAAAACCATGACACGAGAAATACGTGACAAATACACAAGCTTCAGTAACCAACTCGATCAACTGGAAGAAAGAGTATCAATTATTGAAGATCAAATGAATGAAATGAAGTGAGAAAAAAAGTCTAGAGAAAAAAAGGAAAAAGAAAGGAACAAAGCCTTCAAAGAAATAAGGGATTATGTGAAAAGATCAAATCTACGTCTGACTGGTGTGCCTGAAAGTGAGGGGGAAAATGAAACCAAGTTGGAAAACACTATGCAGGATATCATCCAGGAGATATTCCCCAACCTAGTAAGGCAGGCCAACATTCAAATTCAGGAAATACAGAGAACGTCACAAAGATACTCCTTGAGAAGAGCAACTCCAAGACACATAATTGTCAGATTCACCAAAGTTGAAATGAAGGAAAAAATGTTAAGGGCAGCCAGAGAGAAAGGTCGGGTTACCCACAAAGGGAAGCCCCTCAGAATAACAGCAGATCTCTCGGCAGAAACTCTCCAAGCCAGAAGAGAGTGGGGGCCAATATTCAACATTCTTAAAGAAAAGAATTTTCAACCCAGAATTTCATAGCCAGCCAAACTAAGTTTCATCAGTGAAGGAGAAATAACATTTCTTTACAGACAAGCAAAATCTTTAAAGATTTTGTCACCACCAGGCCTGCCCTACAAGAGATGCTGAAGGAAGCACTAAACATGGAAAGGAACAACTGGTACCAGATATTGCAAAAACATGCCAAAATGTAAAGACCATCGAGGCGAGGAAGAAACTGCATCAACTAACGAGCAAAAAAACCAGCTAATATCACAATGACAGGATCATGTTCACACATAACAATATTAACCTTAAATGTAAATGGACTAAATGATCCAATTAACAGACACAGACTGGCAAATTGGATAAAGAATCAAGACCCATCAGTTTGCTGTATTCAGGAGACCCATCTCACATGCAGAGACATACATAGACTCAAAATAAAGGGATGGAGGAAGATCTACCAAGCAAATGGAGAACAAAAAAAAAAGCAGGGGTTGCAACCCTAATCTCTGATAAAACAGATTTTAAACCATCAAAGATCAAAAGAGACAAAGAAGGCCATTACATAATGGTAATGGGATCAACTCAACAGGAAGAGCTAACTATCCTAAATATATATGCACCCAATACATGAGCACCCAGATTCATAAAGCAAGTCCTTAGAGACTTACAAAGAGACTTAGACTTCCATACAATAATAATGGGAGACTTCAACATCCCATTGTCAACATTAGACAGATCAACAAGACAGAAAGTTAACAAGGATATCCAGGAATTGAACTCAACTCTGCACCAAGCGGGCCTAATAGACATCTACAGAACTCTCCACCCCAAATCAACAGAATATACATTCTTCTCAGCATCACATCACACTTATTCCAAAATTGACCACATATTTGGAAGTAAAGCACTCCTCAGCAAATGTACAAGAACAGAAATTATAACAAACTGTCTCTCAGACCACAGTGCAATCAAACTAGAACTCAGGACTAAGAAACTCAATCAAAACCGCTCAACTACATGGAAACTGAACAACCTGCTCCTGAATGACTACTGGGTACATAACGAAATGAAGGCAGAAATAAAGATATTCTTTGAAACCAATGAGAACAAAGATACACAGACCAGAATCTCTGGGACACATTTAAAGCAGAGTGCAGAGGGAAATTTATAGCACTAAATGCCCACAAGAGAAAGCAGGAAAGATCTAAAATTGACACTCTAACATCACAATTAAAGAACTAGAGAAGCAAGAGCAAACACATTCAAAAGCTAGCAGAAGGCAAGAAATAACTAAGATCAGAGCAGAACTGAAGGAGATAGAGACACAAATACCCTC
The DNA here is from genome assembly GCF_008728515.1 of Papio anubis. Classification (NCBI taxonomy): domain Eukaryota; kingdom Metazoa; phylum Chordata; class Mammalia; order Primates; family Cercopithecidae; genus Papio; species Papio anubis. Next base: position 87,032,862 of record NC_044981.1, on the reverse strand, counting down.
CAAAATATCAATGAATCCAGGAGCTGGTTTTTTGAAAAGATCAACAAAATTGATAGACCTCTAGCAAGACTAATAAAGAAGAAAAGAGAGAAGAATCAAATAGATGCAATAAAAAATGATAAAGGGGATATCACCACCGACCCCACAGAAATACAAACTACCATTAGAGAATACTGTAAACACCACTATGAAAATAAACTAGAAAACCTGGAAGAAATGGATAATTTCCTGGACACTTATACTTTCCCAAGACTAAACCAGGAAGAAGTTGAATCGCTGAATAGACCAATAGTAGGCTCTGAAATTGAGGTAATAATTAATAGCCTACCAACGAAAAAAAGTCCAGGACCAGACGGATTCACAGCTGAATTCTACTGGAGGTACAGGGAAGAGCTGGTACCATTCCTTCTGAAACTTAATCAATAGAAAAAGAGGGAATCAATGGAAAAAGAGGTTAAAACCTCCAGTAGCATTTTGAATAGAAGTGGTGAGTGAGAAGATGCTTTCTGTTTTCCTGATTGTAGGAGGAAAGCATTCTTTCTTTAGTTATTGAGCATGATGTTAGGTGTAGATTTTTCATGAATAACTTTTATCAGATTCAGGAACTTTTCCTACATTCCTAGATTTTTAAAATCTTTTTTATCAAGAAAAGGTGTTTGATTTCATTATAGAAAATATATCTTTTGTGTCTATTGGGAAGATTTGTTTTTTATTTTATTGATGTGGCATATTATGGTGATTAATTTTTGTATGTTAAATAAACCTTACATCCTCAAGATAGATCCTACTTAGTGTGTAATTCTTTGTATATGTTGCTAGTATTTTGTTGAGACATTTTGCATATATATATATATATTTTTAAAGAAATACTGTTTTTTAGTTTTCTTTTCATATGATGTCTTTACTTGGTTTTGATATAAGAATAATGCTGGCCTCACTGAATAAGTTGAAAAGTTCTATCTTTCTGGAAGGATTTATAAAGATTTGATATTAAATCTTCTATAAATGCTTGTAAATTCATCTACGAAGTTTTTTTTTTTTTTTTGGAGAAAGTTTTGTAAGATACAAATTCAATCTTTTTTTAATATATTAATATTTTATTCAGGATTTCTATGTTTACATTCTCTCATTTTATTTTTGTTTTTGTTTTATATATGTATCATCAACAGACTACAGCTAGATGGAGATATCAAATCTATTCTGATTTTCTGGAATTTAACCTTTAATAGACTTATTCAATTATTAATATTTTTATTAGGAATAGCAATATTTAGAATATTGGTTATATTTTGTATATTTGGGTATATTTTTTCTTTCTTCATTTTTATCATTTTTTGCTTTCTGTTGGATTAAAAAAGTTTTCTTTATCCCTTTTATTTTTTTCTCAGTCATTATTTAATATGTATATTTCCTTCACCACAATCACTTCCATTATACTCCACAGAAGTGGTCATTGTTAACAGTTTGTGGACATTCTTCCTGAAACTTTCTATGCACATATAAACATACATTGTTTTATACAAATTGAATTATATAAAACATACTGTTATGCAGCCAGCTGTTTTCTTTAAAAAAATAAATCCAGACATCTGTCATAGTTAATAGAGAGTTATCTTATTCTTTTCTTAAACTGCTACATAATAGTTCATGGTTTGGGAGTTCCATAATTTATTCTTACTAGATTTTTGTATTATTTTAAAGTAAGATATATACTTACAAACTAATCAACCAGTATCACAGAATAAAATGATAATTGAAGGCTACAACAAAAAGGCACATTCTTATTAACATTAAGAAAGTCCTTTATAATGTGGCTTTTGTTTGTTTGTCTAACCTAAGTGAATGACAATCCATCATTATAACTCTATGATCCAGTCAAGTCACCCATTTCATAGATCCAGGACATGTCCCAATCTCTTTCACCTCATAAACTTTGCACATTGTCCTCACTCTACTCCAGCTCTAATGAGCCTAATTTAACTAGCTTAATCTTGATCTTCCTTTAATTGTCAGGGCAGATGTCATTTTCTCTAGAGATACATTTCTGCCTTTCTAGATACTCTCCAAATCTGGATTTGATGCTCCTTCTAAGTCCACATATAGAAACTTGAATTTCATTGTGACACTTAAAAGCATATTAAAATAATGATTTTAAGACAAAAATGCCCACTGTCACCACTCCTATTTAACATAGTATTGGAAGTCCTATCTGGAGAAATCAGGTAAGAGAAAGAAATAAAAGGCACCCAAATTTGAAAAGAGGGAGTCAAATTATCTCTATTTGCTGATGATATGATATTATACCTAGAAAAGCATAAAATCTCTTCCAAAAGACATTTAGACTTGGTAAACAAGTTTAGCAAAACTTCAGGATACAAAATCAACATGCAAACATTAGTAACATTTCTATATGTGAATAACATTCCAGTTCGGAACAAAATCAAGAGCTCAATTCCATTTACAATAGCCATAAAAAATACCTAGGAATATATTTAACCAAGGAGATGAAATATATATACACAGAGAAGTATAAAACACTGATGAAATAAATCATCCGTAACACAAACAAATAGAAAAATATCCCATGCTCGTGGATTGGAACAATCAATATCAATAAATAACCATACTTCCCAAAGCAATCTGCAGATTCAATTCCTACCAAATTACCAACATATTTTTCACAGCATTACAAAAATTTCCTAAAATTCATACAAAAACAAAAAAGAGCCTGACTAACCACAGCAATCTGGAGAAAAAGAACAAAGCTGGAGGCATCACATTACCTGAATATAAAATATACTACAAGGCTATAACAAACAAAACATCATGGTACTGGTACAAAAATAGACACATAGATTAACGGAACAGAATAGAGAACCCAGAAATAAAGCCACATACCTATGACCAGCTGATTGTCAACAAAGTCAACAAAAATATATAATGGGTGAAAGGACAACCTATTCAATAAATGGTGCTGTGGAAACTGGATAACTGTATGCAAAAGAATGAAGCTGAACCCTTATTGCTCACCATATACAATTAGCTCAAGATAGGTTAAAGACATAAATGTAAGACTTGAATCTATAAAAATCCTAGAAGAAAATTTAGAGACATTTCTTCTGACATTGGCATAGGCAAAGAATTTATGACTAACTAAGAACTGAAAAGAAAATGCAACAAAACCAAAAATATCCAAATGGGACTTAATTAAACTTAAAAGTTTCTGCACAGCAAACGAAATAATAGATAAAGTAAACAGACAGTCTACAGAATGGGAGAAAATATTTGCAAACTATGCATACAACAAATGACTAATATCCAGAATCTATAAGAAACTCAACTCAACATGAAAAAAAAATCAAACAATCCAATTAAAAAGTAAGCATAAACTAAGATCATGCCACTGCACTTCAACTTACTTGGGCAACAGAGAGAGAGAGACTCTATCCAAAAAAAAAAAAAAAAAAAAGTAAAATAAGCAAGGGACATGAACTGATAGTTCTCAAAAGAAGACACACAGCCAGGTACAGTTACTCACACTAGTAACCTCAGCATTTTGGGAGGTTGAGATGGGTGGATCACTTGAGGTCAGGAGTTTGAGACCAGACTGGTGAACAGAGTGAAATCCCATCTCTACTAAAAATACAAAAATTAACCAAGGATAGTGATGCACCTCTGTAACTCCAGCTACTTGGGAATCTGAGGCAGGAGAATCACTTGACCTGGGAGGTGGAAGTTGTAGTGAGCTGAGACCACACCACTGCACTCCAGCCTGCGTGACAGAAAGAAGCTGAAGGCATCAGAAAAAAAGCCTGTCAAAAGAAAAAAGGAAAAGAAAATAAAATAAATTTTTAAGAAAGGAAGACATACCATGCAATTGGCCAAACAAACATATGAAAAAATGTCCAACATCACTAATCATCAAGGAAATGCAAATGAAAGCCACAGTGAGACACCATTTCACAGCAGTCAGAATAGCTATGATTAAAAAGTTAAAAAACAACATATGTTGATGAGGTTGTAAAGAAAAGAAAACATTTATACACTTTTGGTGGAAATGTTAATTAGTACAACCTCTATAGAAAAGAGTTTGTACAGAGATTTCTCAAAGAACTAAAACTAGAACTACCATTTGATCCAGCAATCCCACTACTGGGTATCTACCCAAAGGAAAATGAATCATTATGTCAAAAGGACACCTGCACTTGTATGTTTATCACAGCACTAGTCATAATAGCCAAGTCATGGAATCAACTTAATGTTCATCAAAGGATGACTGGGTAAAGTGAATGTGGTATATGTATACTGTGGAATACTACACAGTCATATAAAAGAATAAAATCATGACTTTTGCAGCAACATGAATGGAGCTGGAGGGCATTATTGTAAGTTAAATAACTCGGAAACAGTCAAATACTACATGTTCTCACTTATAAGTGGGAGTTAAACCATGGGTATACATGGACATACAGAATGAAACAATAGACACTGAGGACTTCAAAAGTGGTGAGGATTGGGAGGGTGATAAGAGTTAAAAAGTAAAACCTATTGGGTACAATGTTCACTGTTTGGGTGATGGGCATATTAGAAGCCCAAATCTCACCATTATTATGTACCATGTCCACATTACAAATCTGTACATATATCCCCTGAATCTATAAAAAATAAAATGTAAAAGGTTGGTTTTCTTCTCAAGCTTAAACTATCAACTGCATGAGACAGAATAAGGCTGTCCAATTGACTATGGTAATCCAAAAGCTTAGCACCTATGGTAGGTACTCAACAAATATTGGTTGAATAAATAAAAGACAATAAATATTATTTCTTTCAGCATTGCACTTTGAGTTAGCTTGGTTTCCAACATGGCACTTGAGCCAATCAATCAATATATTAATGTGAGAAATCATAAATTATAAAATTAATAATTCTATAGAAGCAAATTGCAATTATTTAGACTTTTGACTTACAGAAGTAGCCATTTTTGAATACTTTTTTCTCTCTTCAAATGCCAATCATGTTAGTTGAAATTATTTATATTACAGGACTGCGTGCCTCAGTTACAATGCTGCAACTCTAACAATATAATTAAATTTGGTTAGCTTATATATGACTCTTATTTATTCTATAAAAGGAAGAAACACTTTTTGCTTTGGGGAAAATTCTCTGCTTTACAAATTTCTCCCCAGAAGCTTGTTTTGGGAAGAAGAAACTCATTAGATGGATTGCTAAATTTTTTCACCCCATTTAAGAATCTAAATTGCAGTGAACTATTGAAAGCTATTGCAAAACAGTTGGATTTTAGTTGACTAATTGCTAGTAATCATCCCAAGTCAGTTCCTGTGTTCCCTTTGAGAATATAAGAAATGTGTTCTTTGTCTTTTGCCCCTCAATTAAAGACATTACTATATTACATCTATTCCGATACTTGAGGTACTATGTTTAGTTCCCACAATTTTCTCAACCCAAATATGTAACTCGTTTCTAATCCTAAATCTAAGCTATGTCCTGAATCTATTATCTTTCTTCCAAGCCACAGATACAGTTTGTTTTCTTGTCATCTTTTGTTTGGACACTTGCAAAACTCAAGTAATTGACTTCTTGTTTCTGTTCTCTCCATAATCCAATTTAGGTTTCTAACTATGACCATATGTCAATAACACCGATCTTATCATGTCCCCCTCACCAAAATACATACTTAATGTCTGTGCACGATTCTGCATAATCTCACATTGGAAGCCACTAGGATACACTGTACAATAGAAGTAAAATAAGACACATATGTTTAAGACACACTGTAATTTTAAACTTTCTAGCGATTACATTAAAAGTAAAAAAAAAAATGTGTAATTAGTTTTAGTAATATATTTTATTTAACCAAACATATCAAAATATTTTATTTTACTATTTAGTCAATATTGAAGACTTATTAATGGTTTATTTTATCACTTTTGTTCTTAATAAATCTCTGAAAGCTGGAGTAGTTTACACTAACTTTCAATTAGTCAGATTGCTACCTAAATAAATACTAGTAGTACACAGAGCTAGTGATTCTGTTACAAGTGTTGAATAGGACAGCTAAAATTCAGGCTGGGTTCAATAACGGCAATATTTTCAAGACAGAGGATTCCCAGCAAAACTGACAGCTCTGGGGTATCCTTTGTTCTAAATAAGGTGTCAGTAATTTTTCTGGAGATTAGAGACAGAGATTGATGTAAGGTAGGGAGGATTATATCACCTTATTATTCTCCCTACTAAAAGTGGCAATAAATTAATACAAATTTTTATGGGTATCTGGAGATGATCTTGTATAATTGTATGTGTAAGAAGAAAAAAGTGTACCACTTTTCCTGGAACTTGCTGAAACTCACAATAAGATGGACAGTTTTGATTGTTAGATGTGGGGCCTTGTTTGTGTATTTGTCAGGACTTAAACGCAGTAATGTAAACCTGTAGCTCTTTCTCCCATTTGGCTACTGTCAGGCAGGTTTAACTTTCTCCAGTATTGTTTAGATTGGAGTAGACGTTAGGTCTTTCCAGTGTAGAATGACCCCCAAAACTGTACTGAATATACTCATTCCTATAATCAAAAGGTATGTGTCAGGTTGCCAACAAAACAAGGATCTATAAGAAATAATGCTTTGGGAGGCAAGAAAAATTCCATTGACTGGCAGACAACAGGAACAGGGGATCCTCATTTTCTTGGTGTATACATAAAGAAGCAGAGAGTATACAATACTTAGTGCCTATCAGTGTAGCATTATGCTGTCATCAGCAGCTTCAATTTTGTTTTTTGGTTTTTTTGAAACATAGTACAGAAATCTTAGCATATCTCTCATTTAAGAGCATTAGCAATTTCTTTGTTTAGCTTTTCTTTGTAACTAATCCATATATAACTCTCATTAACTCCTTTAGGTTTTGTGAGTGCCTGGGTAAATTACTACTCTGTACGGAGAATAGTAATTTACCCATCTTTCTTCCTCTCTGTCACAACAACTCTCTTCTTCCTTCCAGCACAAGGGAAATGGCAACCGACTGTTGCAGGTTCACACTTAAATGACCACTTCTACCTGAGCTTGACTTACCTTCTTCTTCATTCTACACACACAAAAAAATCCCAGCAAATGTTTTTTATTAGACCAGAGAAGTGAAGTTTGTAAAAATATAGTATCTTTTGGACTGAAGGGGAAACATTTTCTAAATAAAAGAAAGATGCTTTCACATAAGAAGAATGGGATAGAAGCTAAACAATAAAAGGCTCTGCTTCCACAAAAAGCAGAAAATAGAATTTACTTCTGTCCCTACAGGCAGTTTAGATCACTGCTGCATTAAATGGCCTAGAGCAGCTTGTTCAGATCATGACTCTGATGTTTTACAGGCACTCTAACATGCCGTATGCTCCTCTCCTTCGACATGCCATTTTTAGTAAGAGGTAAAACGGTACCCCTTGTTCATGCCAAATATTTGAGAATTATTCTAAAGGTTCCCTCCGTTTCATCTGCCACATATAATGGGTCACCAGTCTTCTAAACTCTAATTCTTACTTGTCTCTTGAAACCACATGTTGCTACCCTCATTCCCACTACTTTTGTCCAAGCCATTATCTCTCTCCTGGGGACTGCAGTACCCTCATTATTGTTTGCCCAGATTCTCTAGGCTCCCTCTGACTCATACTCTACACTGTTCCTTGAGGGATATTTTAGAAGTGCACATCTGGTCATTTTACTCCTCATTGGTTCAATGGCTTCCCACTGCTTATACAGATTAAGGTTTTAAGGATTAAGGATTTAAGGATTAAGACCTATATTCTTAACAAGTTCTCAAGATTTTGTGCAGTTGGACACCTGCTCACCTATTTAGCTTCCTTTCTCAAACTTCTCCTTTTAAAAATATATTGAAGCCAAATAGAATATCTTTCAGTTCTACGAGTTTGTACTCTTTTAACTCAGGTCTTTTACATGATTTTTTTGTATGTGGAATACTCTTTCAGAATTTTTACTCCTATTTATTCTTCTGTCTCAATATAGGCAGTCCGTTTCCCAGGTAACTTCACCCAGGCACCATGACGAGGTTGCTTCACATGTTAAATACTTCTACAGCATGCAGCATTTCCTTTTAGTTGTATAGAACACTTGCAATTATTTGTTTAATGTCTATAAATTCCATGAGAGCATGGACCATGCATTTTTCAGCCCTGTATTCTCAAAACCTAGTACAAATGCCTGACCCACAGAAGGTGTTAATGAGCATTTGTGGAATACATGCATGAATGCATGAATGAATGATCACACTGCTATAATTTGCTGTTCACAATTCTGTCACACATCACACCTCCTTTAGCAGCAAGTCCCAGAGGCTTTGTATCCCCATGTTTACTGTATTATATGCTTTATAGGAAGCCCAAAAAATAGCTTGATTGAAAGATTAACAAAAGTAGATGATACTTGCCCATGTCAAATAATTTTGGTTCATTCTATTTAATTCACCTTTTTTCTTTCTGAGGAGTTTTCTTTGTGGATATGAAATTACTAGGTTTCCTATATTTCATTTATCAGCATAAAATCAGATTACAAAACTTAATGCCTTAGTCAAGTGCCTAAACAGAAACTTTGAATTAATCTATGAAGTAACTGATAGGCGTGGAGCTACTGAGTTCTGCTGTACATCTGTATTGCACAACCTCTTTCATGACATACTTTTTTTTTAAAGTAAGGAACCATATTTTCCCTTTTCTAACTGCTGCCATTCTTTTAGCTGTTAGGTGATTAAGTCTTTCTCTAAACAAACTTTAAAAATTTTTGTGTTTTTGCTCAGCCAAAAATATTCATAACTGTTTCAGACAATAACCAATGTCTATACAACTCTTTAGCATGGTATGTTTTGTTTTCCGGGGGCTGCCATAACAAAGTACCACAAGTTGAGTGGCTTAAAATAAATATACTCTCTCACAGTTCTAGAGCCCAGGAGTCTGAAATTAAAATGCTGCCAAGGTCATGATCCCTTGGAAGGGTCTACGAAGGAATCATTCCTTGCCTCTTTCAGCTTCTGATGGCCCCAGGCATTCCTTGGTCTGTGACAACTCAACTCCTATCTCTGCCTGCTTCTCCTTTGGCCATTTTCTTTCTGGTTAGGACTTACTCCATTGCAGAAGGATTTCATCTTAACTATTTACTTCTGCAAAACTCTTATTTCCAAATAAGGTCACATTCTGAGGCTCTGGTGGACATGATTTGGGGAAATACTATTCAACCGACTACACATGGCATAAAATCCCCTAAAAAATCTAATGTGGTTGAACACAGTGGCACACAGCTATAATCCCAGGACTTTGGGAGGCCAAGCTGGGAGGATTGCTTGAGCCAAGTGTGTGTGTGTGTGTGTGTGTGTGTGTGTGTATATATATATATATATGTACATGCTCACAATTGGTACTCAGTACTTGTTCTATTATGTTACTCTTATAATTTCCAAAAATCCTTTGTTTATTAGTCATGAAAAAGTTTACTTCTGAATTTGCATTAAAAAGAGTTTAAAGGATAGGTGGGAATAAAAATAGTGGAGGCTCTCTTTCTTTTAAAGAGCTTGCCATTTGAAGAAACCATCGTTCTCCTCCATATCATATATATATGTGTGTGTGTGTGTGTATCTGGGTGTAGTGATGCACACCTGTAGTCCGAGCTACTCAGGAAGCTGAAATGGGAGGATTACTGGAACCTGGAAGGCAGAGGTTGCAGTAAGCCATAATCATGCCACTGTACTCCAGCCTGGGCAATAGAGGAAGACCGCATCTCAAAAACAATTAAAAAATAAAATAAAATCCAATCCTAGCACACTTCATTTTTAGACCATCCTTTAAATTACTACTAATTGCCTTTAATTAGCTAGAATGACAAAAATGATTCAAGGAAGATACCAACAATTATGGAGCTTATTTCGTGATACAGTGCCTTCCAAGGAAAGCTGCATACATTTGAAATAAAGCTCATCTTTACTTAGGGACGACCAATGCAATTTTGAGTAGTTTGTTTTCCATATAAAGAAATTATGTTCCAAATAATCACAGAGTAAGTGTAATTATAAAATTAATAAAGTACATTTTATGTAGGTTAATAATCTACACAATAAAGCTATGTTTCTATTTCTATGAAATGGCTTTAAAGTAACACAATGTAGAATAAAATATGCATACAGTATGTAAAATAGTGTATTATATTTTTTCCTCAATAATTTACATGAGTTTTGTTTTTTACTCAGCATTTGCAAGGACTTTCAGGAGATAGTAAACAGCTTAGGATTAACCAAAAACCTTATTTTGTTTTGGATAGGTTTCTCTGTAGCAAACATGAAAATATGAAATGTATTGAACTTAGGCATTTTTCCCAAATATTACATTCAGTGCTTAGTAAATGTGCTTGTTATCAATGATGATAATGACAAGAAGGAGGAAGAGGAGGAGGATATGGGGAGAATGATGGTTTCTTCAAATGAGAAGTTCTTTAAAAGTAAGAGCCTCCACTATTTTTATTCCCACCTACCCTTTAAACTCTTTTTAATGCAAATTCAGAAGTAAACTTTTCATGACTACTGAATAAACGCTTTTTGGAAATTATAAGAACAACATAATAGAACAAGTACTGAGTACCAATTGTGAGCATGTACAAAGCACCAGGAGGGTAAAGATGAACTAGACTATGAGATTCGACTTTATTCTAGCTGGAGACCAGGAACAGTAAGTGGTAATGAAATCACCATCATATACTATGACAGCACTGGCCTAGGGAGCCTTGGAATGCATGACAATGTGCTTCCTATATCAAAGTCAGGTGGTCGGAGAGGGGCTTCGGAGGGAAGAGGACACCTCAACTGAGATCTAAGGGTTGAAGATGGAATTACTATATAGAGAATTACAGGATAGGAATGGGAGACAGGCAAAGCAGGAAGAGTCAGAAACAAAAGGAAAGAGGTTAAAAGAGTCTGGTGATTCCTGTTACCTTTTGACATGCATTTGACTGTTCCTATGGCATTTCAAATGAGGAAGAGTAATTCTATAGTTTTCTATACTGTTTTATGGCTTTCCTAGTACCCCCGGATATATTACCATAATGTTCCCTCATAACTACTTTCATTGTAGGTAGCTGTGATAAGTATTATCACCCTCATTTTACAGATGAAAACATTAATTTGTACTTAAATTTAAAATAAACTGCTTTAAATATGACATTGAAGAAAAGCTTTTTTATTTGGTTCCTTCCTTCTCTTTATTTTCATCTTGCATGTACTTATGGTCCTCTTTATGGGAAAAAACACAACTTAAAATTAAATGAAATAGACTTCAAAAATCAAAATCATCTCACCCAGAATTGCTACTGTAGCATAAGATAATTACACAAGCACTCGTTATTACCTTAGAACTTGAACAAAGGGAGGAAACAATTTAAAAAGCAACACTGTTAGGTGACTATTAATGTCACCCAGTTACAGAAAGCAGTATGAGACCCAAACAGCATTCAATCCACAAGTAGGTTTGGGACAATTACTGCACAGGGCTCAGCTTTATTGTTTCCTTAAAACCTGTGTGCCTGACATTGTGTAGACACATATTATATTTAAAAAAATATATTTATTAAATGAACAACTGAGGAGGATTGCACAGATCAGACACCATTTCAGAACTTTCAAAAGTATCTAAAAGAAGTGTCAAGGGAAGGGAAACCAGAATAGGGGTGCAAATTTCTTGTGGTAGTTACCTTTTATTTTGAAGCCAATAATTTTATTATTTCCTCTCCCAGAAAACTGTTTGGAAGACAAAAAGCCATAAATTTCAACAATCCTTGCAGCAGTGTAGAAGAGCTTTCTATAAGCATTATTCTTTTCTTCTTTAAGTCTTCAGTATTGTGATAAAGTTACATTTTTCAGAAAGTCACGACAATTCTGGTAACATTTATTTCTTCCCAGTTGTAGACTAGTGTCATCATGGAGATGACTAAGCATACTTTCTACTTTTCCCATCATTGCTTTGGTGTTGAACATTCTATCATAGTTTCTCATGTCAGAAGGGCACGACTTCTCTCAATATACAATATCCAAATGCTCAGCTTCCAGTTAAGCTATAAGCTTCTGTGATATCTGAACAACCTAAGATCTCCCCCTACTTTGAATTGACAGGAAACTCAGTTTAAAGCTAGAACATACAGCATGAAAGAAGAATTCTGTACAAACCAAGCAGTAATTTGGATGGCCTCAGGACAAGCAAATTGTATTTGTCCCATTGGTTCTGCTAACATCATCACTGCTGCCTCCATTAAGGCCATCATGTCTTACCTCATGTAGCAAACTTATTAGCATAAACTGTAACTCTTGTATCAAAAAAGCACAGTAAGTTTCAGTTAAAATTGATACCATTTAATACACAGTGATAAAAATATTTGATAATTTTCTCCTCATGAGTGGTGGGAATGGTTATTTTGAGAATTGTATGTAAACTGAATGTGTATACTTCAGACGAGAAAATGGTAAACAACAGCACTAAATCTAATAAACTCAGGCAGAATCTATATTAGATCCATCACCAGTAACCATGTTTGCATGTCAACCTGAGCCTGTTCTTGGGATGCTCACTTTCATTATCCACACTTTTCTTGGGATTTCTCTAGAGCAAGACAAAGTGTTTGTCCAAAAGCAACAGAAGTAATGTCTTATAAATTAAGTCTTGGTGCCTAAGCAAAATGTAGACTCTGTCTCCTGGGTGCGCCGCTAGCTGGTCCAATGCATGTAGTCCATCAAGTCTTAGAACCATTCTAGACCATTGTAAATTACCACCAAGTCTATCTTATCTGCTGCTGGGTTTTCAGTGCTTGCACAGGATCTGGCATATATTAGGGATTTCATAAATATTAGTTGAATAACTAAATTAATGTTCAAGTTTAATAAGTACACAAAAGAGAGTGGGGTGTTTTACTATCTGCCTTCCTGTTTGAAGAGTAAAGCTATGCCATGAAAATCTCACTTCTGTCTCAGTGAATCAATTGCATTCCTTCTCTCTGTATAGGGAAATTTGCCCATCTGGATAGAGCCTTTTCTTATTTGTAGCACTGACCAGTATATTTGCTTTTATCTTAGAATATTTTGTACTCCTCTCTTTCAGATGGAAAATAGTTACTTAGGACTGAAATCTTTACCTTCTTTAGGCAATGTAAAATCTATGTAAGTTTACTGCTTGCCATTCCTTTGATGTTTTGATGTTGTGTGTAGGAAGGACTCACATTGCTTTTAGGATTATATCCCAGGACAAAATGTAGGGAGGATGTTCTTCCAGATGGTGACCTTTTAAGGGATGACTGCTAGTGCCAAATATTTTAGCACATCAATAAAATAAAAGGAAGCACTCTGGATGCGACCTCATGGATAAACAGGGAAAGCTCACCCTATGCACCTCCTTCTATAATTGCCTTACTGCTTATGATGGGACGTGAGTTCTTATAATTATGAGAAAGGAGTTTGTAAAGTTGAAGAAATCATAAGTAATGTTTCAATGGAAGGGGAGTTTGGGAAATATATTTTGAAATAGTTAATTGTTATGATTGAGACCTGGAAAAATGTTATCATTGAGATTGGCATGCATCAATGGTCAATAAGGTCTATAAAACTTTCGCAAATCAGACCTCTCTGTTTTTATTGTGATATCCTGTTGACTCTAGGGAAGGAATATGACTATGGGAGTATGGAGTTATTGAAGCTTGGGACTGGAGCAACATGCATAGTTGTTGAAAGCAGCTTTGAGGTGACTGCATTTTTGAAAGCTGATCAAATAGAGCCAAGTTTTATATACTTTACTTCCACAAAATCAACTATTTATGCTCAGGAGATAGAGAAATAGCTATTCACATTGCTAGAATTCCCACTTGAAGTGAATCTGTTCTGAATGTTTAAGGTAGTGTAGGATGCATGGTGTTTAACTGTATCTTTCCAGTCTCTATTTTCATGGCCCTCCTAGACTGTGAACATTTTGCTGAACTGAGTAGTATGTAAAGTTGAAAATATGTGCATCTTGATTTCAAAATATCCACTATATGAAAGTCAGCTACTTCATCTCTTACTCAACTGAACCAATTGTTTCAGTGTCAGGGGAAAACTCTCTTTGTTGGAGATTTTAAGACACAATACTTTGGTCTTTAGTCTGGTAGATTTTCTTAGCTAGTTGTGAATCTACTTACTTTTGGTTTATACACTAACTTCAAGATTTTACCACCACATAAAAATCATACCACCTGGACATTTTTAGATAATTAGGTTCTCACAAGACCTACTGCTTGTACAGTCCAGAAGGTATGTTTCACATTATGTTCAATGAAATGAAGTGGTCTGGAGGGTGCAGATGGCTGTACAAAGAACATGATAAATCTGCTTGTCTTAATTAGGGGAGGTGATATCTGAAATACAATTTTAGAATTTGTGTAGTTACTCATGTGTTAACCATCTATCATGTATCAGGCAGTGTTCTGAACATTGAGACATTAAACATTTGTTGACAAGAACCTAGCAGCCATCTAATCAAGTTCCTAATTTATACTTGAATACCTCGTATGAATTTTCTAGTGATAGGAAAGTCACTTCCACAAGGAATGTGACACTTCCATTCAATTGAAGCAAAACTTTTTTTTGGATTATCATTCTAATTTTGCCCTTAGAAACATAAATACTTGTAAATTCCTTTACATTCTTATAATCCTAAAATATTTGAAGAACTTTTATTATTTCTCCTCCTCTCCATTTGACCCCCAAATCTTGTCGTTTTTAAGAAAAATATATTCTGCCAGAAATATTTTATGTGTTAGTATTTCTGGTCTATTCCTATCTTGAACAATGTCTCTCTTACAGTTTCTCATCATTCTTGCCCTGAATTTTGGGCCCAGAGCTAAACCCATTACAACTGAGGTAAACTGAGCCAGTTGAGTGAGATTCTCATATGACATATTTGAGAGGTTTTGGTCAAAATCTACCATAAACTCAGATTACTTTACTTACACAGAATTTTACTCTCATTTTACTTACACAGAATTTAAAAGTAGCCACAGGACCTTCTGGGGAATATTTATTACATTTTGATCAGCTGCCTTTAGTCTTCCCCTTTTTTGGGGGAATGTTTACTTATTATATAGCATATAATCTCCATATAATGAACAGCATGAAGACTTTTGAAGCAAATTTAATTAAAGCTATTAGTTCCCATAGTCGTCTGGAGTAGTATCTTTCTTGTTTGTGTTTTTTTCCAGAACAATAATACCTAAGATGTACATATATATGTGTACTAAAATCATGAAGATAAATATCTATGTTGAAGATCTGATCAGGTGATTATTAAAAATACATACTGGTATTCGAATGATTTTAAAACAGATTTTTGTTGAAAATATGATTTAACTTTTCTTATTCTGAGTTTAAAAGACTTTGAAAATATTACTTCTAAACTGAGATTTTCATAGGTTATTATAATTACAGTTAGTAGGTTAATTGTAACTATAAATTTAAAAATTTCTTAAATTACAGATATTTTTCTATTACAAATTATTAAAAAAATTTAATATGAAATATTAAAATATTGGAAATTGCCTTTGAATCTAATAAATCATTTTACACATATTTGTACACATAGTATACAAGTCATATATCATTTATATAATTTTCCTTTTTTGTTTACATATGAAATTTAATGTGTTAAAACAGAGAAAGAAGAATATATCCTGCCATGATAGTATTACTAAGAAAATATTGTTGAGATTTTTAGATGGGAAAATGTTTTTCCTTTAATTGCTTAGATAGCATTATTTATTTTTATATAATTACATTTTATAGACAATGCCACATGCTTTGTCCACACAATGCCAAAACATCTGGTTGAAAAGTGGAAAGTATAGTAACAAACCCAGATGGTTTGTAAGTACAAGGCCAAATATCCAGATGGAGTCTAGAAGGCAGAGCATCTGGATAGCAAATCTCAAATCTTTCATTCAGATGTCATGGATTCATGTAGACACAGCGTATCAATAAACTCTTTTTAGTGAAGAGGGAGTGTGTGAAATCAGCCAGAGGTCAAAAAGACAGAGGATAAATTTACGAATAAAGGATATAGTTAACATTAAATCGATTTTGAGCTTTCAGTAAAAGTAATATAGAATTCTTTGATTTAAACAGAATCTAAGCAAAAAAGATTCAGCTCGTAAGATTCACTTTTTAATTGCAATTACGATTGCTGCGTGTTTTTGATTTGGGAGAATTTTCAATACAGCTCACGTGTGCAAGAAATAGGCTCAATTAAAAATTGTATTTGATTCCTATTAAAAGTTCCTTGATCTTTAATATTACAATATGCTGCAATCCAGAATTGCATCTAGCATGTCACATTCAATAAACAGACTTCTTTGCTATCCCCAAATAATTAACTTTATCTTTGTCACAGGGAACAATAGTAATGAAAGCAGCATAGACATTATTCGTTTATTCTTAGTATGAGGATCTTACATTTGAGCCTGTCTCCCCACAGTAACCTCTTGTGTGGTGTCTCCTACACTTTACATGAAGTTATTTCTGGCAGAAGGCTTCACAGTTTCAATATGATTCCATCTCAAGCCCTGAAAGACATATTATTTAAATAATCATTTACTGTATGTGTATTCTTTCGAAAGCACGGAGACAAATAAAGTATAGAACAAATTTTCTATGTCTCAAAAAGTTTCTATAAAATGTGAACTTGTTCATCCCCCCAGAAATCCTGTTTCTATCACAGTAACCCATTTGCAGGGTGACAGCCTTTATATCTACTGAGGAAAGAGCTTAATATCTTAGAGCTCCTTTATTGGTTTTAACTTTAGAGCTTTATATACTCCATTGGAAAATCAACTCAATTGCCTTATAAGTGACCTAAATTGAATTGTGTCCCCCCAAAGAGATATGTTAAAGTTCCTACCTTTAGTACCTCAGAGTGTGACTTTATTTGGAAACAGAGTTGTTGTTTTGCAACAGGATCAGGGATCAGACTACCTTATGTGTCAGTTAATAAAAGATTGAGCAAATTCAGGTGATTGAGTACTTACCATCACTTAGTAAGTCACAATCAATATGAAAGAAGCATAAAACATGAATCTTGCCACAGAGTTGCTTTCTTTTTAATATTGAATAAGATTACAGTCATATTGGTAAGAAATTGAAATCACCTAGAAACTTTTATACAGAGAACAGAGAGAAGATGGGACTTGATGAAGGCCAAGGGTTAACAGGTTCTTAGTTAAGTGGAGGAAGGATGAAGGAGGAAGGGTGTTTCTGGCAAGAGAAAACATTCACAAAAGCTTTGAGGAGTCAGGGAGAGAAGAAAGAGATGTTCACCTTTTAGGTATTGAGTAATGATAAGACTATCCATGGTGAAGACATCGTCTATTGGGGAATAATAGGAGACACAAAACCTATTGGTAAAATTATGAAGAAAATGGGAGGGTCTAGGGCTGGGCAGAATGAATGATGCCGAAAGAGTGTGCAATGAAGAAAGTATAAAATCAAACTGCTATTAGAAATATTAATCATCCACTCTCACACAGCCTTTTGTGAAAGAATTGATTGAGATAAGAAATGGAAGACAGATTAATTAATTACACTCTTTACTTATAACTGAGTGGTGAAGCAAATGTGAAAAATATCCTGAAGGAAACTGACATTGAGGAAGGCAGAGATGAGGGCCCCCTCTTCTGGAGAGAAAATAAGAGCAACTAAGTTTCTGTGGGCCACATGTCAGGCTTTAGGAAGCTCTGAGTTTCCCTGGAAGATAGCACATACCCTGACAGGTTGCAGACTGCTGGATATTTGCCCTGGAAAATAATCTGGTCTAGGAAAAGATGGGCTGATCTCACTTCTATCAGTTAAGTGTTCTGTTGGTGTCGGTGAGTTAGAGCTGGAAGATAAATGTGTGATTTGCACAAGAGGCTTTGCACCTGGGCAGAAATGCATTAGTAGAGCTCAGATGCAAGCAAGACTCAAAATTAGGGCTAGATAATTCTTGCCATTATTGTTCCAGATCCTTCATTCACTTAATCTCTGAGGATCAGGAACTCTAAGAGGCTTGAGAAGCCACAGTGTCATTCTTTTTTATTCGTTGTCTTTTATTTTATTTTACTTTATGTTCTGGGATACACGTACTGAACGTGCAGCTGTGTTACATAAGTATACATGTGCCATGGTGGTTTGCTGTACCTATCAACCCATCATCTAGGTTTTAAGTCCTGCATGCATTAAGTATTTATCCTAATGCTATCTCTCCCCTTTCCCCCAACCCCTGACAGACCCTGGTGTGTGATGTTCCCCTTCCTGTGTCCATGTGTTCTCACTGTTCAACTCCCACTTATGAGTGAGAACATGTGGAGTTTGGTTTTCTGTTCCTGTGTTAGTTCCTGAGGATGATCGTTTCCAGCTTCATCCATGTCCCTGCAAAGGACATGAACTCATTCATTCATGAGTTCTATGAATACTATGGCTGCATAGTATTCCATGGTGTGTATGCGCCACATTTTCTTTATCCAGTCTATCACTGATGGGTATTTGGGTTGGTTCCGAGTCTTTGCTATTGTGAATAGTGCTTCAACGTGTTTTTATAGTAGAATGATTTATAATCCATTGGGTATGTAAACAGTAATGAGATTGCTGGGTCAAATGGTATTTCTGGTTCTAGATTCTTCAGGAATTGCCACACTGTCTTCCACAATGGGTGAACTAATTTACACTCCCACCAACAGTGTAAAAGTACTTCTATTTCTCCACATCCTCACCAGGATCTGTTGTTTCCACACTTTTTAATGATTGCCATTCTAACTGGCATGAGATGGTATCTCATTGTGGTTTTGATTTGCATTTCTCTAATGACCAATGATGATGAGCTTTTTTTCATGTATTTCCTGACCACATAAATGTCTTCTTTTGAGAAATGTCTGTTCATATTCTTTAGCCACTTTTTGATGAGGTTGTTTGATTTTTTCTTGTAAATTTGTGTAAGTTCCTTGTAGATTCTGGATATTAGCCCTTTGTCAGATGGATAGATTGCAAAAATTTTCTCCCATTCTGTAGGTTGCCGGTTCACCCTGATGATAGTTTCTTTTGCTGAGCAGAAGCAGTACCATTCTTAAAATGGTCATACACCGTGGGAATTCTTCAAGTGTAACATGTATAAGCTGAAGCCGAAAAGGAAGATCACGGTGATTATTGTCTGAGAATAAAAATGAACTAGATTCAGAAGGTCTGAGACACACACCTTTGGGGATATCTAGAAATATATATGGAGGAAGAGTGGTTTGGCAGGAATGATCTCACCTATGTGATAGTGAGAATGTTCAGAAATAGAATTCAGGGATTATTGTGGTCAGGACTATATATAGAAGTAGTGGAAATAGGACACTTAGGTTACATAATCAATTATTCAAGGAGGACTGTGGTAACATGCCTGGTAAAAAAGACACAAGAATGCAAAGTGTGGCTTTGCCTGCAGCAATCAGGAAGACATCAAGGAGAACATAACATTTAATCTGAAATTTGAAGGACATGAATAACTGAATGATGAATGTTTGATGTGGGCACATGTAACAGAAAACAAAAGCCAAAAAAATAAGGAATCGGGGAGTTATATAATATTGGCATTTATTTAATTTTAACTTTACTATGTTTATTTCTATACAAGGGTGTAATTTACTATCATGGAAAATATTTTAATTCATCATTAATTCATTTTGGTTATATTTATTGATTAGTCTACTATGTTTAAGTACTAAGTTTTGGATAAGATATATTAAGATATATAAATTTAGAACTGTTAAGAAAAACCCAATTGAATTGAGTATTTATTGATCAGAATTATGATCCAGAAATATTAATCTGACAGCATAACATAAAATTGATTAAGCAAAGAGAAACCAATGTTGTGGATGCTAATTTGGAGAAATAATTATGTAGTCAAAAATAAGAGAAACTAAAACAAAGGAGAAGAAACAATTAAAATAGAGAGTACTTGGTGGAGGAAATGCTTGGAGAGATGCATTAGAGATGAATTTGGTAAATCCTAGAAACATTTAGATGTTCTGAGGGAGAGAAGGCCAATGATTTTCAGCTTTCAGGTCTTAGAGAATGAGAGCACAAGGGTGTATGAAACAAACAATGAAAGTAGGAGAAATTGCTTCCGATGTAGGAGAGGGTACTATTATGACTTTGCATATGATGAGTTTAAGGTCCAATTTTTATAAGAAAGTTTAAGTTATACATAATAAAAATATAACCAATAATTAATGATTGGTGTGCACACATGGAATAGAGAACTAAATAGTTAAACTATAAAAATTGGCGAGTTACCCATTGCAAGAATTACATTTTTACCTTAAAGTAGAATGAAACAAAGCATATACCAAACCTAATCTATTGTTTTTACATATTAAAATGAATACATGCTCAATTATAGAGAATGTAGACAAATATAAGTAGTTATATTTAGTTTATACTCCTGAAGTAAAACTACTCCTTTTTCTTACTTTAGTTGATCCCATAAATATTTAACAACTTTCTATTCACCTTAATAATTTCATCTTGTTTAAAGAAAATATGCTGTTATTCAATTACCTAAGCAGTCTCATTAATTAATCTTTCTATATATGAATTATTGGTGTTTGCATAAAAATGTATGAAGATTGCAAATATTATAGAATATTGCCCTGGTATATAATAAAAGCATATGATAGGAAATATAAAAATAACTAATGGGTACTAGGTTTGATACCTGGGTGATGAAATAATCTGTACAACAAATCCCCCTGAAACTATGTAACAAACCTTACCACGTATCCCTGAATTTAAAATTAAAGAAATGAAATCTGAAAAAGAGAAAGAAAAATAAATTTCATTTCAATAATTCTATTTTTTTTTTTTTTCAAATTTAGGAGTATTGTAGAATTCTACAATGCCAAAATCATTGATCTGGTTTGGCTGTCTAGTTAATGTAACACCTAAGTAAATGACTATGTTCTTTCATATAAATCAACCTGACAGTCTGAAATGTAGCATGTCCCTCTGGACTTAACTAAGTCCAATGAGATGAATCACTGGAAGGCAGTCTACTCTTTGATTAGTGCCAATCCATTAAAGTAATATGAAAGGATATATAGCAAAATGATAACAAAAACCCTAAAAGTTTTAGAGATGACTCAGATTGAATAAGTCAAAGTTCAAAGTTGCCTAGAATCATAATAAAGGATTTCTGACTCTATTCTTTTCAGAAGATATTTGAGAAAGCAGTAGATGCTTTACTTAATATAAAAATATACCCTTGTTTTAAATTATTAGGGGTAAGTTTTAGCATTATTTTTAAATATATTATTCATTTATCTATTAAAATTTCTAGTTGAGAAAACCTTAATTTCCTTTTTAATTCAAAGAAGACTATGAAACAGAAAAAGGGCAAAAGGTATCAGAAGAGTTTTCTTTATTTAAATATCCATAATGATAAGCAGAATATTAAAGACTTGAAAAGTATAATTAGGCCAAATGTCAGGTTCTATTTTATGTCAGAATAATGTGACTTTTGTAATGAAGTTCACCATGAGCTCCTTGCTCTCAAAGATCTAGATTAATTTCTGTGTTCAAGTAAAAACTTTGGTGGCTTTTGTGTGCATGTCTGTGTGTATGTATGTGTGTGTGTGTGTGTGTGTGTGTGTATACTTGTTCATAAATTGTTAACAGAAACTTAATTTTATACTTTTGTGGAAAAGTCAATTGTATAATTCCTTAAATAATGTAACCAGTTTTCCTAGTACAGCGATTCCTTTGTTCATTGGAAATGACATTGAAACATGATATCAGAAGCAAACATATTGAAACAGGCATGACTTCCTATACCAGAGACCATGAGGATAGAAAGGGCATACAGCTAAAAAAAATATTTTGCAGCATCTGATTTCCAAAATTCTCAACTGTTATGTACTAACTAGATTAATAAATATTTATTATAGTCAGAAAAAGAAAGCCATACACTTTATTTATAGTGCTATAATCCTAAATGAATGAGACTATTTGGTATAGCCATCACTATCAAGACAAGGCCAAACATTTTAGACCATAACGAGAAATGTTAAAGAAATAATGTAGAATAGACACAGGAGATAATTGTTACTTGTTAAAGCTATCAAAAAAAACAAAAACAAAAACTAAATGAGTCTTCTATTTTGAAGTGAATGTTACTCAAGACTTTCCCATTTTGAAACTGCATGAATATTTTGGCAAGAAAAGAGAAAAGGAGGATTGTCAAATCCAATAATAGAAGCTATTCTTTCAATAAGTGGAGCTACAGAACTGGGAAATCAAAAAAAGTGCATTACCACATCCCCATCTGATACAATATGGAGACTGATTGTCCAACAGTGGATTACTCAGACACTTAACTTTTTTCTGCCTCTTACCCCATTTCACTACTTGGTACCATCCTGGGGCAGGAGAAACACATTGGAAGGGATTTAGTCAATTAATCTTTTGTTCAAAAGTTTTGTAAAAGATTTGGTGAAACTCCAAGACTTTATCACATTGTGACTGTAAACGCCAGATAAGGAGCTTCTAACCACTGGCAGTGTCAGTTGAGACCTGGAAATATCAGTCATAGCATGTCTCCTGCTAGATAGAAGTGCTGTGGGGTAGGGATGGGAGAGAGCGTCCACTGTGAACTATCATCCCACCAACTGGAAATTTTATTCAGGACAATAGGCTCATTTATTTTATAAAATAATATTATGAAAAAAATCCATTTTTAGTTTTATATTTCTGTGTTAGTAATAGGTACTTTATAAGTATTAAATTAATATCTATTGACTTAATAAATCGATTAATGAAATTATATAATGTTTATTCATATTATTTTAAAGTGATTTATAAACTAGTACAGAAAATAATAACTCATAATTCATTAAGTACATTCCTTCCTGAGGGGTTGTGCAGAAATTTTCCTGAGAAGAAACTGGGAGCCTGGTAGATTAGATATTATATGTTGGTGGCAGACAAGAAGGAATAGTACAAATGTAGAATTCCAAACTGTATGTGTTTAGGGCAAATAGATACATATGTAAAGAGAATTACACTGGTTAGAAAGGAGACACAGGAAGGGTTTGGGATGAGAGAGTTAAGTCTTGACGGTGTACCTCAATCCATGTTGGAGACTAAAATCAACTGAATCCCACCATTATCCCTCGGATGAAGTATGAAAAAGGAATTTAAAATTTGTGAGTTGTTTTCCCAAAAATGTTTACCTTGCTAGGACACAAAGTTATGCAAAAGTATGAGACAGTAGCTTTACTAGAGAGTTTCATTAGCTGTCCCAAACAGAAAGATACCCAGAGCCCAGGAAAGACACAGCCATAGCATGGGGTCCTGAGACAGTTGGATAGAGCACCTTTGCCATCCTGTTAAGGAGAGGTAAGGTGTATGTCTAACCAGGGCTCATGGTGCCACACCAGTTTGGGAATTGACACACAAATAAAGGTGTCAATAAAAGCAGCAGTATGATAGCACAAATGGTGCAGTGGCATCAGGACAGTTGAAATGTGGAAACCTTTAAGGGAAAAGAAATAATAAAATAATGCCTATGAGATAACTGGGATTACTGGGACATTGTCTCAAGCTAAGACATTTGGACATATTTATATCCATTCTGATAAATAATAATGATGGATAAGGTAGGGGTGTCTGTTTCTCTACCACGACACCAAATACGTAAGTTTAGTATTCTGGAAAACAGAGCTATGTAGAGTTACAGTTTGCAACCTGGGCAGTTGTGGGTTCTAATGTTGCTCTGTTGGATACTTGGTCAGATTTGTTTCTATTGTTGTATTACCAAAATTTCACTGAAGATCTATATCCAGAATGACGGCCAGGGAAACCCTTTGGCTAATTCACAACTCTGGCTTTTAATCACAAAGGGACTAACTCTGTCCATCCTAAGTTTTTGGAAGCAAAGATATATTTAATTCATTATGCATTTTATCTAGTAATCTAAAGAGTTTAGTATTTTGGGAATACTACCAGTGTTCGTGTCTATGTGAAATTTAGATATTGAAAACAACTTAAAATAAAAATATATAACTTTATAAATTATTTCCACCAAGAAAATCCTGCTAATTCATAGCCTTTAATGATAACTATCTTCAAAGAGAAAAAATATAAATACCTTTATGCTTCTCAACATATAAAAGATATAAAGCTGGAAAGGAGTCTCTAAACTTAGCTTGTTTTTGCTGTTGCTTCTAGATTTTCTGCATTGAACCATCTCAAACAGATGGTGATTTATAATATGTTTGGTGACCTCCAAAGAAAGGGATTCCAAAGCTTCTGAAGGTTAGCTTGTATAATGTGATCTTTGTGTTTATTATCTTTGTAGAAGACTAAAAATTTTATTCCATATATTGTCCTTCCATTATGCAAAATTTGTAACTGTAAATTTATTTTATAGTTTATAAGAAATAATAACTTATTAACTTATAAAATATAATCCTACAAATTATATTATTCCCATGTTATATAAGAAAAAAATGAAAATTTGATTGCTTTTCCCATGATCCCATAGAGAGTAAGGGGCAAAGCCAGAATTCCAGTTGAGGCCATCTGATTTTAAATCTGGTGTTCTCCACTATTGTAAACTTATTCTGCTTCTCTATGGACATGAACACAATTTACAGCTTGACTTCATTGATTCTTGGATTTGGGGTTATTTAAAATTGGAAGGTAGTAACTTAATTTGCCAAAAATGGAGGTCCCCATGGGCCATTAATTTAAAAAATAAATGCATCAAAACAGAATCAGAAAATTTAAGTGGCAAAGCTCCCCAAATCTTCTGCAAGAGAGATAATTTCAAAACAATTTTGGTTTTCTCTTTTATTTAATATATGCTTTCTGACTCTCTTTTCTGCATGTATACATAACTTCAGTGATCAATGTCTTTATAGTCCACCATGCTTCTTGTGCTAGGTGAATTGTCCGCTAGGCTTAATTTCTTGGCCTTCAGTAATTTTCTTGACTTTCTTCAAAATTCCTGGTTTTCTTGGCTACTTTATGATTGTGGAGTCTGAAAAATAGATAAAGTACAAATAAAAGCTGAAAAGGTCACCATCTAAATGCCTGGTTTATTTTCAGGGTATCTGCAAGTTCTATGTGTTTCATGGTCAGATTGGCCACCAAGACCCATACTGTTTATAATATGAATAACATTTGAGTAAACAACAAACATTGAGTAATTATTTTGAATTAGAAAATATTCAACTAAAATGTATTGTTAATAGTATTAAAGAAAATATAAGATAAATTC
The DNA here is from genome assembly GCF_008728515.1 of Papio anubis. Classification (NCBI taxonomy): domain Eukaryota; kingdom Metazoa; phylum Chordata; class Mammalia; order Primates; family Cercopithecidae; genus Papio; species Papio anubis. The sequence continues at coordinate 87,007,505 of NC_044981.1, read as the reverse complement.
TGAGTACAAACATATATGTACAAGTATACCCACAGAAAAACACTAGGCTCAATGCCAAAAAAAAGCTAAATATTTTCCAACAGAAGGTAACAGAAGTACAGACTGAATGGTAGAAAGTGGGTTGTGGGGGGTTAATTTGGTGGGAAGAAAAAATAGATCTTAGATACAATAATCATTCAGCTCTTACCCTTGTAGCTCAATTTAAAAGGAGAGTTTGTGTGGTGGCTCTGCTGACTTAATTCTGTTTGAACTAGCGTAGTGGGAGTCAGAGTTAGGGCTTCATACCCAATCAGAGACTCAGCAGCTGTTACAATATCTAAAGGAAGTCCAAGAGAAGATATTCTTACTGGGACACATGGTACGAAATACTCTACAAGGAACAAGCCCTTTTCTCTTTAACATCTGTACCTCCACATTATTAGCATAAGTGCCACATTGTCATTTTCTTTGCCAGAATTAAATGTTCCTAATAAGACCTGTTTTCAATTTAATAGTAAACTTTCAATCTACTTAACTACAATATAATGTTTATAATTAAAAGTGGCTTCTGATACTATTACATCACTCCAACTGAACTTACAAGTTAATTACAATGTGAATTAGAAACGAAAGATAATCTAATCAACCAATTTTTGTGATTAATGAATTGAACACACAGTTTCAGATGTCCCCTATACATACCAAATATAACACCACCTATGTGCAAATAGATATCTATATATACACACACACATATATATACACACACATATATACACACACTAGTATACCTATGCTGCCTTTTAAATGTTTGCTTATAATTACAGTAATGACCTAGGAGTGAGACACGGCTTGAGGGTTAATGACTGGCAGGGAAAATACATCTGGCCATTAACCCCAAATAAATATGCTTTTATAATTATTTCAAAAACTTCACAAGCATATATAGAGTGTAATGAAACCTTCAATGTTATCTAGGTCAATGTCTGTTCCTCTCTTGAATGTTACAACATTTACTAATCTTGTGAAATAGTTGTCAGAGATGTATTGTGGAACTTTGTAACTAAAATGTTTCAGAGATATGATAAATACTGAAGATACATTATAAATATTCTTTCAAAAATGAATAAAACTATAGCCATTGCAAAATAGTGAAGTAGATAAATATCAAGCTGATTAATAAATTGGGAAAGAGTTCTTAGAAAATCACTTAGAATAAAGCATCATAAATATAAAGTTATAGAAAATATGAAAAGCGATTCAAGATAAATGTATCATAGATTAAAAAAATAAGGTATAAGTGTAAGAGAGAAGGACGGCAGAAAGATATTTGATGAGAAAGTTTCTGATAGTTTTCTGGAGGTGAACATTTAAAAACAAGATCAAAGATGAAAGGTGAAAAACAATCTGAAGAGGATAACTAGAAACAAATTCACAAATACTTGTGAAGTTGCAGAACACCAAAGAAAGAAAAAAAAATATCTCAGAGGAAACAAGTCAGATGTGCTAGATAGGCAAGAGAATTAGAACGTTACACTTTTCAACATCAATAATAAATGCCAGAAGACAATGAAAATACCTTTAATATGTTGAAGCATTAAAGGTCAACTAAAATCTTAAACTCAGATAAACTAGCGTTCTAAAATAAAAATAAAACAAATTCATTTCCAAACATTAAAAAAACAAAAAGATATCTTACCACTCACAGACCCTACCTGAAAGAACTAGCAAGGGAGGATGAAGAAACGAGCACGAGTAAAACTGAAACCAGAAGAAAAGAGTACAAGAAACACACTTGAACAAAGACACAGATGAACAAACACACAGATAAACGTGTTTTTCAATAGGACTACCAAAGATAAAAAGAGAAAGAATCACCACTTGTAAGAGTTTTCAAATCAGGTGGAGGCCGCCCGCCCTGGGTGGCTCGCGCTCCCTTCCTGCGTCCTCCATCGGTTCTCTCGTGAGTCCGTGGTCTCCTGTTCAGCTACCAGCCCTGCTTTCCCAGCTTGCGATTCGCGTCCTGGGCACGAAGAGACTGGACTCCGATTCGTCGCCTGAGCCTGTCCTCTGAGAAGTTCAAGGTACTTTGCACAATGTCAGCCACCCAGGCCAGTGTCCTCCAGCAATGGCTCCCATCCAGAAGAAGCTGGTAATTGTCGGTGACGGAGTCTGTGGCAAGACGTGCTTGCTCATTGTTTTCAGCAAGGAGCAGTTCCCAGAGGGGTACGCACCCGCAGGGTTTCAGGACTATGTGGCCCGTATCGAGGTGGATGGGAAACGAGTAGAGCTGACTTTGTGGGACACAGCCAGGCAGAAAGATGATGATCACCTGAGGTCCCTCTTTCAGTCAGACACTGGTGTTATACTTACGTGTTTCTTCATTGGCAACCCTGATAGTTTAGAAAACATCCCAGAGAAATGGACACCAAAAGTCAAGCATTTCTGTCCCAATGTGCCCATCATCCTGGTGGGGACCAAGAACGATCTTAGGAATGATGTGCACACAAGATAGGAGCTAGCCAAGATGAAGCAGAAGCGGGTGAGACGCGAAGAGGGCAGAGATATGGTCAAGGGGACCTGCCTTTGGGGTACATGGAGTGTTCAGCAAAGACCAAAGATGGAGTGAGAGAGGTTTTTGAAGTGGCTGCGAAAGCTGCTCTGCAAGCCAGACGTGGGAAGAAAAACTCTGGGTGACTTGTCTTGTGAAACCTTGCTGCAGGCACAGCGCTTAAGAGGTGAATTTTGAAGTGCTGTTGATTAATCTTAGTGGATGAACACTGGCTTTTTTCATTTATATGCAGTTTACCTAAGATTACAAATTTAAGGCACGTCATCTTGTTACCAGTATTTAGAAACCAACCCTGATTCTTAATGATGTTAAACCTGTCAGGCCTACCAGGATCCTTTTGCCACTACTCTAACAACCCTCCTCTACACTTCTGCCTGACACACCATGGCAAATTCAAAGAATTTCTTAACTTCTTGCTTCTGTCTAGAGAGAGAAACAGTTGGTAACTTTGCAAATTAGGCTGCAGCTACTTTATAACTAACCTTCCCTGCCTATCATCTGTCAACAGCAAGGTACTCTCATGAGACACAACTTCAGTGCTTTACTCTTTAACAGGTTTCATTGGCATAGCTCTGGCGTGGGTATCTGGTTTTTTGAAAATGGGTTCTACAAGAAAGGCCCAAGGCCATACAACTGTGGCACAGTTACAGTTCTGTGGTTTCATGTTAGTTACCTTAGAGTTACTGTGTAATTAGTGCCACTTAATGTATGTTACCAAAATGACTATATCTACCCCAGACTACATGTTGTATTTTTTTATAATTGAATTTCCTAGTATTGACATTTGTTATCCCCAAAGACAGTGTATTGCTTGTTAAAAAGTAAAGTGTATTTGGAAATGTCAAATGGAAAATTCATTTTCAAATTAATAAATACAAAAATAAAATAAGATAAAAGAAAAATACTAATGGAAATATAAGAACAAACATGGATTTTTCAGGTAATGTAGTCTAAGTTTCTTATATAGCTCAAAAATATTAGAGATAAACCAATAAAATAATAAAAATTAAAAAATAAAAATTTCAAACTAATAAAAAGAGAAAAATGATTAATAAAAATGTGATTATTCCAATAAACATTAGAAAATAAGTAAGGGAAAAAGATTATATTCAGTAAAAACAAAAGAAAGTAACAGAAGGAAGTAAAATATAATAATTACAATAAGTTGCAAACAGGTTAAAGTCTCCATAACATGGTAAGTGGTATAAAGAGATGTTTAGGCTATAAAGGTTATGACATAAAAAGGTTATCAAAGCCAGGTGATGGGGTTGTTTCCTGCTACCTGAAATGAGCAACTATTACCAACAGTCAGAATATTTAGGGATATCAAACTTGGTCATGATAAGGAATAATTTTGTAACAGTTAGGATTTTCTAAAGAAGGGAGTTTCTATTGAGGGAAGTTCTTCAAGCCTAGGCTAGATAAATGTTAAGTAAGAGGTGAGAGTTTTATATGTTGGACTTTTTAATACTAAGATCCTCTCACGCCAGGATTTTTCACTTGTACAAAATAAAAAAAAAAATTAAAAAAACCAAACAAACTTCTGAATGCAGAATACTTTATTTTACTTTGAAGAATAATCAAGAAAAATATTTTAAGAATTTATTCTACTCATCACGGTATCCTACAGCCTTAGTACAGTGTGTGACACTTAACACAACTTCAATAAATAGTTCTTGAATTGAATTGAAAACCCTGGTAGATTTAATATAGTTTCAGGAAAATAATAGAAAGCTAAAGAGGATAAAAGTATAGACAATGATAGAAATAAACACAAAATTATTAAACTTTATAAAATCCCATACAGTGGGAAATATAAAGTGCATCTAGAAAATAATGAGAATTTTTCAAAATATACAAAAAAAAGAATAATTTTATCTGATGCATTTGGGTATGACCAACTATGAGAGAATGTAATTCTAAACTGATAGTATTATGTCTAGACAAGTATTAGCCTTTTTCAAGAAAAGAATTATTAAAAGTAATATTTTCCATTTTAAGAAATACATATTTTATAAGCAAACTACACCCAGATTAGCAAACCTATTGATTTCTCTATCCAGAGAGTGGACTGGGACTTTGGTTTTATTCTTCCATCCAGACAGGACCAAATACCTTCATTAAGAGGGGATTCACTGTAACTACATTTATTGCAATAAATGTAGTTTCTTGGCAGGACTTGGCTCTGTGACAAGGGGTTTCCTCCATACGCATCTTACGAAGTCAGTTTCTAAAAGCTATAAATTATTTTTGAGTTTTACTAAAATAAAGTAGTGTGCTATTTGCCAGACATGACTTTATTTCATCCAGCCCACAGGAGCAAAGGAGATGAATTTTAGGTTTTATTTCAACATACTTGAATTAATTTCTGTTTCTTTGAATACATAGGGGATTTCCTCTCACAACCACATACCCATTCACTATTTAGTGGTCACAGGAAAAAAGACGGTTTCATATACTGGTTCTTGTGAAAATATAATGATTGTTATTTACCTATTTTATAGAAAATATGAAAGACATATAGACTTTACCTTAGTTTTAAGCTGCTAAAATTCTACTGGGATCATTAAGTCCTTACCTGATCCTTCAGGTCTGAGGTCCATCAGCTCTACCCAGCTTTAAAAGTTTATTTATAAACTGTGTTTTCCCTAGAAAATATTTATCAGTCTCCTTTGTACTATAGTGTTTCACAAACATGTCTGATCGAAAGAATCATATGGGGAGCTTGCAAAAAATCTGACTTGTGGATGTGTCCCCTGGAGATTATGATTTGGTAGTTTAGGGAGACCTAGGAATCTGTGTTTTTAAGTCTCCCCAAGTGACTCCTAAAATCAGACAAGGTTGAGAAACACTGACTGACTACATGTTGCTCCTTCAGCACTTCCTCTGCACACCATATGGTATTCTGCGCCCCTAAAGGAGGTACACACTCTGAACGATGAGCTCATACCAGGAAGATAAACCCCAGAGCACTGTGACCCTTGCCCAAAAGTTCAGAAGAGATCAATGGCAGGATTTGTTTTGGCTGCATTTAGACAACATTTATCCAATAATGGTATTAAAAACATCTGCTTTTTTTGAAGCAAATGTGGATGTAATAAAATAAGTGCTTTATTGCAGATGAAAAACTATGTGGAGATGTGAGAAAGGAAACTTGTAACTAAAAGAATAACTCTTAAAGCCACAGGCAAACTCTTGTGATTTAAGTCAGCCAGCTCAGGAAGAGGAGCACCAGTCTCAGGCCCTTTGCTATGCAGTTTCATGGAGAATGCAGGTCACTTTTGCCTTGGTTTCATATTGCTTTTGGATTAATATCTTGTTTGTTCGATATGCAAATTGCTGGCTAATATTGTACCTGTTATACAGTACACGCTTTCAATGAATGATTATTGAACAAAAGAGGGGTGTGAAATAGATGTTTTGGGAGATAGACTAAAAGTAATAGTTTGCATTAAACATATTTTTAATTTACCTATTGATTTTAATTAAGGTCTTGCTGAGTTTGCAATTCAAAGAGATTTTTAAGAGGAAATATACTTTAAATCTTTCCCATATGCTTTTCATATTCTTAATGTATAAAATAAGAGTCTTAAAGATTACAACGCACACACTTAAATGATGGCTTGTTAAATCAGTCTGCATCTAAATGAGATGAAAAAAAGCTTATGAGATAGAAATAATGGATTGAGTTTTTGACATAAAAAGCAGAGACAATAGCTCTTCTAGTTAAGAATACAGAATTTTTCTTATGAAAGAAACGTTTTTATGATAGAAAAATATTTATTGAGCTTATGTCTCTCTTAGATCAATTTATGTCTTCCATGCAGTGTTGAAAACCTTTTTCTCTTTTTCTTTAAAATACTTTTTTTTTCCCAAGAAAGTCTCTTATTTACCTCAGGGAAAGGAAATCAATACTATTACAGAGAAAAAGAGACATTCCTGTTTTCCATTTGGTTCCTTGAAATTACAGACATTATAATTAACATAAATCCATTACATGCTACTTTTCATAATAGAAATCATGATGACCAAATTAGTACATTTTATAACCTCGAACTCAGAAAATTGCTAACGTAGATATGTAGTTGGTTTTTTTAAATTGGTATTTCACCAAAAGTAATTAATTATAGAATGTGTCATTTTCAGTAGCATTTTTTTTTTTTTTTGCAAAATATCAGAATTCCACAAAAGATTTAGTAGAAACCCAGCAGAACACATTATTCTGTCTTTATATACAAAATTAACGCTTCAACATTAGGAACTGTGCAGATTTCATAATTTTTTGCTTAAGAGTATTATAATAACACTGATAAAATACCATTATGTTAAATTAAACTACTCTGTTAAATAAGAGATGAATGGAGGAGATAATTGTAGATAGACAGACACTAATGACTAGGACACAAGGGCATAGAAGAAAATATACTTAATAATACATATGAAAAGCTAAATAAGCTCATAGCTGTCCAATCCCAAAATACTAGATTTAGGTTCTGTATCTTTAAGCTGGAAAGAAATCTGGGGGCATAGAATTTGAAAAATAGGAAAGACTTAGGAACAATATAAAGAAAAATTAAAACAGTACTTTTCTGCTAAGTTGTAAATGAATGTAACTCAATACCTCCAGGAAGTGGTATAGTTTAGGAATAGATTATTAGGAGATTTAAAAAAATTGAAGAATTCATAATGGGTCCTTGCTGCAATTAATACACTTGAGATACCTTTGGAGCGAGTATTGACAAGCAGGCCCTGCTACTGACCGTTTGCTGACACTGACATACTGGGTGGATTGAAGGACCGGCCTCTTATGATCCTCTTCATCTCGTTCCTGCTCATTTATTCTTTCTTCAAGCAGCAAAAACAGATGTAAGCCTTGCCAATCATACTTAAACAGTTAACATCTAACATTCATGCTAACCAAAAATCTCAGGGAAAGTGAACAGCTTAGAATCTATGTACAATTTTTTGGATTTTTGTGAAAACATTTAAATAGCAAAACTAGGGAAAGTTTGTTTCTTCTTAGTGGGTTATGTTGCTTGTGGTGGGTCTTCTTAGACTAGAGTAGAAAAAAAATGAAGCTACGTGCAGAAGTTGTATTTTCAGAAGGTACAGCAGTTAGCTCAAGCTCTTGGTTAGCATAGTTCACTGAAAAAGAAACATAGGGAATTACCTGGCCACTTGGGTGCCTTTTTTCTGTGCTTGTCTGGGGGTATGCTTTCCTTTGATAATAGACACTCATAAATACAAGTCATTGAAATGGTGGCAAGGGGAATACTATGACTCCACATGCTTTGAGAGGCTTTGAAATTCAATGTGGTATCTTTATGTTGGAGAGTGGCTGAAGATCAAGGGCAATCAATCCTGATACTTTTAAATTTATAGACATTTTGGCTGGAGGAGGGAATGGGAAAGATTTATCCTTCTGGAATATTTCATGTCTGCTCTGTCTCTTCTACTTCATCTTTGGATCCACATCCTAGTGGAATAGCAGAGAGGCTGTCTGCAGGTGAATATCAGCTGCTGAGTCTAATTATAGCTACTCAATAACAAAAATTCCAAACAAACAAACAAAACAAAAATAAATTCTTCATTTTTGGTCTACTCATATTTCTTTTTATTATAACCTTTGCTATTTTAGCACTTGGAGTAAGTAATATATATTTCACCTCTATCTTATTATAAAATCACACCACTGAGAATCTAGGTCATATTTGTTATTATTAATACACTGTAAAAATGCCAAGCATTTTCTATTTGACCTTTTGCAACTCTCTCTCCCCCATGCTTCCTACCTCTGTTCTATCTCCTTCACGTTGTCTCAAATGTGGGAAATAAGTATCTTTCTCTGTCTTGTTAAAATTAATTCTTTCTTCTTTTCTAATTCTTAATGACCTTGGACAGTCTTTTCTCATTTAAGAAGAATAATACACACCTGTTTCAGGCTGTCACAGTCTCTCAGGCCTTTTTGTTAATTGCTGCTGCTACTTCATCTTATAAATTACTTCCTTCTCCCCAGAAAGCGGCATCTCCTCTGAATGAGCTTTCTCTCACCTACATCTTCCTTCTCCTTTTCCTCCCTCCATTGATCTTTTTCTCTTTGTATCCATGATTTCTTCCTTTCATAAATCTTTCTTTATACAAATGTGATTTTATAATCTAAACTGAAATTCAATTTACCTTCACATTTTTTTAAAATGGAAATTGATACATTTCCAAACTGTCTAGAACTAAAAATTTTCTAACAATAGAACAATAAACATAATAAGCTTAATAAATATTAACATATGAAATGACAAGCTCCTCAACTTCATACTAGCGCTTTGTAATAATTCATACTAGCGCTTTGTAATAATAAGTCCATAATAACAACCTAATAAATCACTTTTTTAATTTATATGTATCTAAAAACTCCACTGTATCAGGAGATGTTACATAATTTCATTGGTTTATTGGTCTCTGGTAATATGTAAGAGATTTCCTAATTATAAGAAATGATAAATTAGATGGAATCCAACACAAAATTTATAAACAACTAAACAAATAACCCAGGCAAAGAAAAAAGTAGCAATACCAATTTGTATTATCTTTGCACTTATTGATAGCTAGTATATTTTGGAGGCAAAGCAAATTTTCCATGAAAGCTGAAGATTTAGCTTGGTAAGTGATAATGGATTCATTAATGCTGGAGGAAAGAATGTATATAATTAAATAACATTTTATTTACTCAAAGGAAACTAGTAAAACAAATCACGTAGAATAAGTGGGTGTTCTGTCTTGGTCACTGTTTATTAAGATTTTGCATCAAATTACACAAAATATGCTTCCAAATATCTATTGATAAATGAATGAATTGGCATTATACATAAAAATTAGAACTCTAGGGGAAAAAAATCCAGAATATATTAACATAAAATTATTTAAGTCTTTTAAGTTCTAGCTAACCTAACAATTAGTTTGCTTTGCATAGCAAAAATATTGTTTTCCTAATAGTGTTTCCTCAGTAGAACTAGTGGGAGAAGTGGAGGGAAGAAAATCATATTGCTATAACAGAAGAACTAAAGCTAAGGAGCATCAAAGCAAAGCGAATTGCCTCCTTAGTGATTGGGCTGGTTTAACAAATACTAGTTAACACATACAATTGCACATTTCATGGAACTGGAAACATTTCTTTCATGTGTTAAAAAATTTTAAGGAGACAGAATTTCAAATTACTGACTATATTGCCAAAAGAAGAAGTATTATTAAAGACATGTATTATTCAAATACATTAGACTAGTAAGTCTAGTAATTGTACACCATTTATATTCATTTTTTAAAGTATAAGATGATATAATTTGAGTTATATCACAATTTGTGTAAATAAATATGACAAGTCTGGGCTGATCCCCTGTATTTTTGGTAACCAGAAGTCCCAAATAAACTACTGTGAAAAATAGTGTCTTGAAATTATGGTAGTGTTAGAAACAATCTACATAAGTTGGCAGAACTTTGTAAGTTTTGTTGAATTAGTGAATAAGTAGGAAATTTACAACATATCCACTATCTTCTGTTATTTAGGACTGGCTAATTTCCTGAACAAATTAGTTTAAACTTGACTTAATAAGAAAAGAGAAATAGGTTGAAATATACGTCAATACCTGACACTTTTTCTGCAAGCTAAAGGCAAATTGTATAACTTGCAAAGTCTCAATTTCCCAATTTTTCAAGCAGACCTGGTAACATTTGCAACCTATCAAAAGAGCTTAGGAAGGTTTAATGAGGTGACATATCTAAAATGTTATCTGAGAGAAAATATTTTTATTATCTCTGCAGATAATACCTCAGCTTGACTGGAGAAAAAAAGATACTACAAGATATCATTGTATTATGATAAAGCAATGAACTACCACCTGCAGGAAATTGGCTTCATGAAAGGCAATGACAAAGAGCACATCAGGATTACATGAAATCAATCAGAGGCAGGCAGGAAGAACACAAGCCAGATGAAGTGGAGTCTTTCATGACAGGCAGGAGAATATATCAAAGCCATCCTTGCTAATTTCAAAAAGCCCACTCCCTCCTCTAGAGGTGAGAACATTACTTCAGACTGCATGCTGGCTCTGCTGGACTTCTGTGAAGATGCTACGACTCCATTTGTGGGTTTCTTAAAGAATGATTTAGGAATGAAAACGCCCAGCAAGCCTGTTAATTTAGATCATCTGTGGGAGACACTTGAGTGCAAACTTTTCCACATCTATCTCTCCATTAGGAACTTATTTGCAACAACTGAACCTTCACTTCTATATTTTAATTACGAACTAATCATCTTTTAATAATGTTCTCTTAACTAATTTTCAAAGAAAATGCTAAGTAATTTCTCTTTAAAAAGATACATCCTTGCAAACAAAACACTAAAACAACTCATATAAAAGTAGATAATGTCACCTAATAGGTACCCACAAAAATTAAAAATTGAATAAATAAGTAAATAAATAAATAATATTTGCTACCTATTATTCTGATTAAAAAAGTAGTTGGTATCTATCCTTGAAAGAAAAAGTGAAATTAGCAGGAGAAACAATCATCAAAATGATGGGTATGATGGATGAGTTATGGTGAGATCTCCTTGAAGGCCAATATTTTTCAGAGGAAGAGCAGATGCTATAATAAGATCTGAATAAATGTTGTAATCCTAAGGTTACATTCAGTGATGAATTCACATGTTCCAAGACCTGTAAGGATAAGTGAAAAGAGTATCCTGAGAAACCTCATGGTGTTCTCTGTGCTCAGACAAAGGACTATACCATGAGCATTAGTCACATATGGCAGTTGGCAACAGTATGATAGAACTATATGTAATTGGAAGTACGATAGCTATAAGGATTATTTAAGTGGTTGTGGCTGTGATATTGGCATAGGAGCTGATGCTGCCAGGGGTTCTGGGTAAGTAAGATGACAGTTTTTTACTTAAAAATTATCAAATTTCCTCCTGAAATAAATACCAGGTGGCAAACAAATTAACTAAATACATCAATTACATTTTTATCTGTGCCTTCAAATTGAGTCTTTTCTAGTAATAAAGATACTTTGAATTGAACTAAGGGTCAATGAAAATTTAGAGTAGTAAAATATTATTTTAATTAATTCACATACCTGTAAAAGTTCAACTTAAATATTTTGGTTTAATTGCCAACAGTCTCTAAAATTTGGTAAACGGAAAATAAAATATTTATGTTTGTGAATCCAGAGTTAATGTAGCATTTATGAAACATTCAAAGCAAAAGCAAAACTTCTCTCCTTTGCAGCATATTAATTGGAATCACATTTTTCAGGAAGAGTGTTCATAACAGACAAAAAAGCAAAATTATTTCACATTTTTATAAAGTCTTAGCTTATAAAACACTTAGTTCAAGAGAGAGCTAGAATACATCTTAGAAATAATCTCTTCTACTTTTCTCAATCCATGTTCCAAGTTGTCCTTGAGCTGAGCTGAGATAGATTTAGACCACACTCTAGTTCACATAGTAGCAATCTTTTTCAGATGTGTAAGGGAAAAAAAAGCTAATGTATGAGTTTTCTCAATTTCATGTTTTCTCTCATATTTATTTTCTTTTCTGCTATCATTTGTCCTTTAGTAATATTAGTAAACAATAAATGATCAAGCAGCAATATAATAAATAACTTTATTAAAAATTAATATGTGTTGTAAATATTTTGATTATTTGTGGATTTTCTGACATGTGGTGGTGACTTGACTTTGCTCACCTATAATAGAGTCATGTTATGTTAGGAAACAGAGATCCTATTTAGTGGTATTACATAAAATGTACTTTGAAGGCATGATTTTCCTTAAATGAAAACATAATTTTCAAGTATCCTATTACCTGGGTAAGCATAAAAGCCTTAAATATGGTCTACTGTTGAGTTCTAGTAACGTCGCAGAGGTGGTAAGTAGCACAATAAAATTAAAAACCCGTCATCTGGCTTTGAGTACAAGATTTGTCTTATTTAATTAGTTGTTTGTATAGCAGGGATTTTGTTTTCATGAGGAAAGAAGACAACAGAACGGCAGGGTTCTGAGTATTTCTGTGAGGCTGTTTTTGTAGAAGTATAACATTTAAGTTGGTAGACTTTGAGTAAACTTTATTGCCCTCTATTACATGGGTGGGTCACATCAGTTGAAGGCCTTAATACAATAAAATAATTGCTTTTGAGCAACAGCAATTTATCCAGAGACTTCCCTTGGACTTCCCCTTCAACATTTAAGCTTTCTGATTCTACAGTAAATTGTTTTAGGGCTTGAACCAGAACATCGGCTCTCCTGGGTCTCTAGTCTACTTGTCCTTGGACAGGAATTACATTCTCAGTTCTCCTGGATCTCCAGCCTGTTAGTCCACCCACAGATTTTGGACTTGCTAGCCTCTGTAATTAGATGAACCAATTATTTATAATACATTTCTTCACACACACAGACACACAGACACAAACACACAGACACACCACACACACACACCACACACACACACACACACACACACACGCAGTCTGTTTCTCTGGAGAATCTTGAGTAGAATGATGGCCAATTTCTGTTTCTAGTTAAGTCAGAGTAACAGGACAAGGTAACAACAGCAACAAAATGAAACAATGGATTACAAGATAATATCAGTAGACATCAGGCAATGAAAATGAGTTATCACTGAGAGTTAGGAAACAAATCAGGTAAGCATTATGACTGCTCCCAGCTTACTGCCTTGAGAGGGTTTCAATACCACTTCACAAGAAAGAGAGACTAAGGGAACCTGATGGACCCCTTGAGTTGAAGAGACGGAGCTGAGAGTTCAAGGAGGCTGAGGAGACCAGAATATGTAGGTGAACGCACTAGAAAGAAAAGAGCTGCCCAGGAGAAGGAATCCAAAGATCTGCAGAGAGTGTCCCTCAAATATTGAACAGAAAACTAATCAGTATATGCATGTGAGTAAACTACCAAAAGACAGGAAAGGAGCCACCTGAAAGGATCAAAGATAATAGTGTTTGGCACTCACACAGGTCTGCAATAGTGCTTAATCCTGCCAGAAAGATTAGAAAACCTCATGGTTCATGGTATTGAATAGAGTACACAGGAGGGCCTTATCTCAATAATGGGAAATAATCAGATGTATGCTGAGCATTATTCTGGTCCAGTCTAGCAAATCTTAAAAGCAAATTAGGGATCAAACAGTTTCCAAGTGACTTAATGGTGTCTTAGAAAACAAAAAAAAAAAAAACTAAAGAAGACAGAGAAATAAAAAAAATTCAGTAACCAGAAAGATAAAAATTATAATATAATATCTGCTATCCAATCAAAAATTGCATGCATGCAAAAAAACCTGAAAAGTTAGACCCATAATGAGAATAAAAATAAAGCAATGAAAGTCACCCAGAATTGAGGTTAGAATTGGCACACAGGTATTAAATATATATAATTACATTTTCCTATATATTCGAAAATATGAGTAGAAACATGAAGGGTATAAATAAAAACAAATTCAACAACTAGAAACAAAAACTATAACGAAAAGAGTAACTATTCATAATAAAATGTAGAGGAAAAAAGCACACAAAAAATAATGAGCAAAGCATAAGTGAGCTGTCAGGCAATCATAAGTAGCCTTATATGTGTTCAATTACAGTCACCAGAGAAAAGGATGTGGTATTGTCAAAACATATGTGAAAAACAATGGCTGAATCTTTTCTAAATTTTAAGTAGACTGTGAACTTATAGATCCAAAGAATCAATAAATCCAAATTACCAAAAAAGGAAAGAGAAAGAAAATAAAAGAAAAAGAAAGGTTAAAGAAGAAACTACACCAGGGCACATAAGACCAAATTGCCCTAAATTAATGATTAAAAAAAGAGAAAAATTGTGAAAACAACAAAAGAAAACCACATGGCATATACCATAAAGAAGAAAAGAGAGAGAGATAACAGCAGATTTATCATTGAAAAGAATGGAAGTGGGGAGATAGTGGAGCAATATCTTTGAAAGTACTGAGAGAAAACAACTGTCAGCCAAAAATTCTGTTCCAAGCACACGTATCTTTCAAAAACGACAGCAGAAAAAAGACATTTCAGACACACCAAAGCTCAAAGAATCAGCAACAGACAGTACTGAAAATAAAATGTTTAAATAACTCTTTCTGATCATGGAACAATTATACCAGATGAAATGTGAATCTACACAAAGAAATGCAGATCATAGAAATGGTAACTATGGATAAATTTTAATGTTATTTACATCTCCTAAAACTAGTTAACTATTTAAATAAAATTAAAATCAATATAGTGTACAGTTTTTAACATATGTAAAAGTAAGTGTGTGACAATAAGAAAACAAAGATTGAAAAGACAGCAGTATTGTATTTTACAATTCTAAGATATGCAAAATTATGTATTACTTAACAATATAAGTTAATGGACAACTGGAAATGGATATGGAAAACAAAATGTTAGATTTAAATTAAACAATCACATTAAATAAAAATAGTCAAAACACACCATTTTGAACAGCAGCCTTTTTCTCTTTGTTTGACTTGTTTTGAATTCAATGAGGATCGTTTATGATTCCATTTTTATCTTCTTTTTGGACTTTATGGCTATTTGTTTTTATGATTTTAATGCTGCTTTGTGGCTTACAGTGTACATTTTTGACTTATGACATGGATACAATGACTCAATGATGTACTATCTACAAGAAACCCAGTTTAAATATAAAGACAGATTATATCAGAAGTAAAAGAATAAAAAAAGTCATGATAACTCTAATCAAAAGACAGGTAGAGTGATTATATCAATACCAGATAAAGTGAATATCAAAGCAAAGGCTTTATCAGGAATAAAGAATGTCATTCTTTGATTAAAAAGTCATCAATTTTTTAAGATGACATAAAAAATTTTAAATTGAATGTAATAAAAATAGAGCATCAAAATATATAAAGTAAAAATAGTAGAAATGAAAGGTGAAAATAGATCCACAATTACAGTTGAAGATTTCAACACTCTACCTGGTACAACAAAAAGATAAAATGTAGATTACAATATAGAAGACCTGAAAAATACTATCAACCAGCTAATTGATGTTTATAAACTACTATACGCAACAGAAGAATTCACAGTTTTTTAAGTATACATGGAACTTCAGCCAAAGTAAGCAATACTCTTGACCATAAAATAAGTCTTCCAAACTCCAAAATTTAAAAAGATTCAAGTCATGCAAAATATATTCTCTGGCCAAGGTGGACTTAAATTGGAAATAAATCACTGGAGAATGTTTGGAAAATCCCCAAATATTGAGAAATGAAACAGTACAACTCTAAATACCTTATAGGTCAAGGTAAAAATCAAAAAGTATGTTAGAAAATATTTTAAACTGAGCAAAAGAGAAAACACAACATGTCAAAATGTATAGGATGCTAGTAAAGCAGAACTTAGAAGTAAATTGTAGCACTAGATCCATATTAGGAAAAATAAAACAGTTCTCAAATTCATGACTATAGTTTCAACCCTAAGAAACTAGAGAAAAATAGTAAATTGAACCTTAAAACAGTAGAAGAAAGGAAATAAGGATTGATATAAATGAAAATAGAAAACAGTAAGCAGAGGAAATCAATAAAATCATAAGATAGTTTTTAATAATGTGAAAAAAATTGATATATCTTATGCCACACTACCAAGGAAAAGAGAGGGATGACACAAATCACCAATATTAGGAATAAGAGAGGTCATATCATTACAGATTCTACATATATTTAAAGTATAATAAAGAATACTGCGAACAACATTATGCCAGTGAATTTGACAACTTAGAGGAAATCAACCGATTGATTGAAAAATACAAACTACCGATATTGATTCAACAAGAAATAGACAACTTGAATAGCCATGTATCTATTTTTAACAAACTTCTGGTTGTAGTTAAAATTCTTTCCAGTAAGAAAATTCTAGGCTCGACTGGGCTCGGTAACTCATGTCTGTAATCCCTGCACTTTGGGAGGCCATGGCAGGCGAATCATGAGGTCAGGAGTTCGACGATACTGCCCAACTAAAAATACAAAAAAAATTATCTAGGTATGGTGGCACTTGCCTGTAGTCCCAGCTACTTGGTAGGCTGAGGCAGGAGAATACCTTGAACCTGAGAGGCAGAGGTTGCAGTGAGCCAAGATCATGGCACTGCATTCCAGCCCTGGGCAACAGAGTGAGACTCCATCACAGAAAGAAAAGAAAAGACAAGACAAGACAAGACAAGAAAAGACAAGACAAGACAAGAAAAGAAAAGAAAAGAAGAAAAGAAAAGAAAAGAAAAGAAAAGAAAAGAAAAGAAAAGAAAAGAAAAGAAGAAAGAAGGAAGGAAGGAAGGAGGGAAGGGAGGGAGAGAAAATTCTAGTCTCATGTGTCTTCACTATTAAGTTCCACCAATAATGAATATGTAATATCAACTTTACACAAGTTTTTCCGAAGAAATGAAAAGAAGGGCACTATCAGAGCCCAGAATTACTCTGACAGTAAAAGAAAAACAGAAAGAAAAAAACAATACTTTTCCTAAATATGATGCAAAAGCTCTCTACAAAATTTCAGCAAATTGAAGCCAACAATAAAATATATAATACATAATTACCAAGCTGGGCTTATTCTAGGAATGAAGGCTTAACATTAGAAAACCCATCAAAGTAATTCGCCATGTTGGAAGACAATTATTAAAAATCCATATGATCATCTTAATAGAGAAAATGGTGTAGACAAAATCCAAAACCTGTTCCTAGGGAAAATTCTCAGAAAACTAAGAATAGAAGGTAATTTATCCAACCAAGTGGTTCTATGAAAATATGCAGCAAATATTATATTTAATAGTGAAAGACTGAATAACTTTTCCATAAGATCGAAACAAGAACAAAATTATAATAACTACCCTCAACACTTCTGTTTAACATTGTACTGGAGGTTCTAGCTAATGGAATAAGTTAAGAAAAAAGAAAAATAGCATGTCGATTAGACAGAAATAAGTAAAACTGTCTTTATTTGTAGATGGCATACTTGTACATGTAGATATTGTGACATATCTACAAAAATCTACAAAAATTAATTTACGAGTTCAGCAAGGTTTCAGGTTACATAATCAACATACAAAAATCAATTGCATTTCTAAATACAGTAAATATCAAAAACTAAAATTTAAAACGTAGCAATAACCTGAAACAATATGAAATACTTAGGGATAAATCTAACATGTAGAAAACTTGCACACTGAAAACAACAAAATACTAAAGAAATAAACTAAGGAACTAAAAAATGACAGATGTATTATGATTGTGGTTCAGAAGACTCAATATTATCAACATGTTAGCTCTTCCTAGGGTGATCTACAGGTTTAATGAAATCTCAGTCAAACTCACAAGAGGATTTTTTTTTGCATGTGTGTACCAAACTGATTCTAAAGTTCATATAAAAAAGCAAAGGCTCTAGACTAGACAAACCAACTTTGAAAGAGATAAACACTACTTGATTTAGACATTTATATTAAGGTATAGTAATCAAAATGGTGTGGCATCAAAGCAAAGACAGAAAAACAAATAAATGAAAATGATAATCCAGAAATATATATACAGACAGAGGTACAAAAGAAATTCAGCTGCTAAAGAATTATAATTTTTCAACACGGTGCTAAAAGAATTAGATGTCTATTCGTATGTGTCATGTAGAAAATCTAGAAAATCAAATGTGTACTAGAACAAAATTTAAAACCTAAAACTATAAAACTTTATGATAAAATCATACAATAAAATCTTATGACCTTGGGATAGGCCCAGATTTCTTACATATAACACTGAAAGTATAACCCATAAAAGAATAAATTGATAAATTTGTTTTATCAAAGTGAAAAAAAGGTCTATTCTTTGAAACATCCTGTTAATAAAATGAAAATCAACATTATAGATTGAGGGAAAATATTTGCAAATAATATATCTAATAAAGAATTTTTACTAAGAATAATAAACTCTTAAAAATATAATAAGAAAACAAATCAATAAAAATTGGGCAACGATTTGGATGCTTCACCAAAGAAGATATACTATTGGCAGAAAAGCATGTGAAACAAAGTTCAGCATCATTTTTCTATATGAAATGCAAGTTAAAAAGACAATTATAAATTACTAAATATGTTAGAATAGCTAAAAGTAAAAAGACTGACCACATTTAATGTTGGCAAAAATGTGAAGAAATTACAACTTACCAATGCTGCTGGTGGGTAAGTAAAATGATATGACCACTTTGGGAAACAGGTTAGGAGATTCTTAAAGTGTTCAAGTAAAATGATATAACCACTTTGGAAAACAGTTTGGGAGATTCTTAAAGTGTTCAATATAGACCTGCAATAGCATTTAGCCCTTTACTCCTAGTTATTTGCTCAAGAAAAATGAAATAACATGTCTATAACAAATACTTCTATGCAAATGTCAGTAGCAGATTTATTTGCGTTAGTGAAAATCTAGAAAATACCAAATATCAATTATCAAGTGAATGGACAAATAGTGGAAAAATTTGTGCAAGGAAATACTACTTATCAATATAAAGAAATAGCTATTAATAAACATACCATGGATGAATCTCAAAATTATTATGCTAAGTTACAAGAGCAAGACAAAATTGCATATACTGTATAGTTCCATTTATTTAAAATTCTAGAAGGTGACAACAAATTTATTGTTATGGAAAGCAAATGATATTGCCTGAGCATAAAGGGGAGAAAGGATTGGTGAGAAATGAAAGGAAGGGATTCCAACCAGGCCCTAGGAAACTTTTAGAAGTGATGAATATCTGCATTAACTTGAGGGTGGTAATATTCTCACAGTTGTATACATATGTCAAAATTTATCAGATTGTACCTTTTAAACATGTTCATCTCATTGTATTTTTTTAAAAAAGGAAACAAAATAATTTTTAAATTTAGACAGTTCAGACAACTGGACTGTCTGGATTAGAGTATCTGCTTTCCTAGTTACCAGTAATGTGACTCTAGGCAAGTTGTATAACCTTTCAGTGTTGGCAAAATGGGTATAGTTATAGCAACTAACTATTAGGTAATTCACACATAGTGTGTAGAACATTGCATCCATAATAAGGACTAACTCAGCATTTTCTATTGTCACCAATGTTATATGTTCTTAAAGCAATTAAAATATCACACTGCCTATAAATATTATTCTAGATGTTGTAAGGAGAATGCAGAAGAAATTATGGAAAAGAAAGCTATTCATCAGGAAAAAAAAAACACCACCTTGAGAAAAATGTCCACAGACATGTGCTCATATACAACTACATACAATTAGATAAATACAAAATGCAGCAAATAACTTTAAAGTTTTATGGTTTGGATATTAACTAAAGACAGAAAAAGTACTAGGCAATACTACATTTAAAGTTATCCTTGGAATAATGATTTGAAAACTAATTTTCATGAATTCCATTACATACTACTCAGGAAAAGAAAAATATAATGATAATGTTATTGTTACAGAGAAAGAAAATAGTTCTACCATGATCTGAAATGATTTGTGTGCATATTTCAGTGACAGAATTGCAAAAATAAATGTCATTTAAACTATGATATAGATAAAATAACATATAAATAAAATACAAAAATAATATAAATAAATTATTATAATCTAAATGAAAAGTAGATATTAATCTAAAGGTAAAAGTCTAAATGAAATTATTATAAGCGAATGCAAGTCAACATTTGTAGGCTTTGTCACTTTTTTCTGGTCAGTGTGCTTAACTTGTACACATTTTCTAAAGTCTTGATTTTCAAGTTATATGTTTTAATTTATATACAACTGAAATAATCACATCTTCTTTCCTCTTCTTTCCCTTTCTACATTAAGGCTTTTGCTTGCCATATTTTCTTACTTAAATATATCTCTTTTCTCTAACTATAATCTTAAACATTGCTTCTCTAGCCTATAACAGGTTTTCTCCTCCTTTGTGTAAAAGGAAAGCAAAATGGACCTTATTTTGTGAATTCCATTTTGTTTTAATTAGAAATATATTGATACAACTCTAAAATATACTTTGAATGTTCTAAATAATGGGACAATAACACTGTTTTTTTTTTTTTTAATCCCTTTACCAACAACATTTTGCCAGTAGTTAATTATATTCTGTTTTTTTCAGTATTGTTTCCTTGAGAGTTTTCAAAACGATGGGGAATATCATAAGCTGCCTTTTTAGGATACAGAAACACAAAAGGAAAAAAACCACCTCCTTATCAGTCACAATGTTAACACTAAGCAACAGATCTGCAATATTATTCCCACCAAAAATAGATGTCTTAGGTTGACAACGCAATGTAATATTTTCGGGGGATTTAAGAGTGTGCCATAGTTACCACTTGACAATCTTCTTTTCACTGAGTGTCCATCCTATAAAATACACTGCAGTGATAAGTTAATCTCCTAGATTGTCTAATAAAATGCTATTGTATTGGAACATATTTAGTAAAATTATTTTCCTTTGAACAATGCATCACCTAGTTGTAATGAAAAATAAGATTTCTTTGGTATATACCTGTGGGTAATAGTTGAGTATTTTCTTCTTGTAGAAATGACTTTAGTCTGGCATGTAGTAGGGATTTAATATGTATTTACTAAAATATTAAAAGGAAAATAGGGCATATTTATTTTAAGGAGTGTTTTGGTTAAATATTATAGCTTTAGAAATATGAGCTATATTATTAATGACCGTCTTCTGTGTGACATAAAAAGCAAGATTATATCAAATATTAAACACTAATAGGTCATTTTGCACTAATAATAGCATCCTACTTCCTGAAAATTAATGTACACTGTCATTACGTGTATATTAATAAACTCTTATTTCAACAGCTTAATAAGACAGATGGATAATAGACACAATTTTCAATATAAGCAGGTTGAACAACAAACAGCTATTTCCAGGTATTACTTTTACTTTGCCAATTCTAGAAAATACTAAACAAGAGTTCATTTTTGTACTCAGTTTCACTGAGCAGAACAGCTCATTGCTTCTAGTAAAATGATATTGGCATTTCGATAATTTCTGCAAACTTGAAAAATTATCAAACATGTTTGGTTTTCAAATAACAAGGAAGAATCACCTGTTATATCTGACTTACAATTTACCAAGTCTTTACAAATAATGCTGGCTAATCAGCACAACAATAGTGTGGATGGGAAGTGCACAGAGAAGGATAATGGAAACACTAGGCCCTGATTGTTCTATTAAAATGGGAGCAATTCATCACTTAGCACCATTAGGCACTGATAACTTGGACTGTGTAAAGAAGACCTTTCTGAGTTTTCAGTGTTCTTCAATCAACACAATACACTGGTGAATAAAAACTGGTGCATCTGTAATAAAATACAGATACTGGTTGCTGAAGGAAATTATCAATTTGATAATTAGTCACATTTTACAAATCATTAAAATAATATATTATGCAAAATTAAATCACAGTGAATGGACCATATGGATATTTTTCTATTTACTGTATTTCATTTTGGCACTGATAAATAGCATATAATTTGTAACACTGTCATTTAATAATTAAAATGACTTTTATTATTTTGTTTACTGGTTTCTCATTTCTAGAGACTGTAATTTTGCCTTGTGATTAGTAACGAAGCTCACTCAGCAGCTCCTTCTAATAGAACTCAGCATGGACAATTTTCCACACAGATTCAATCTCTGCCTGAATCGCACTAATCCTTTGATTGGGCTCAAGGAAAGGCCTGGATCCCTGCAGAGTTCCTGATGCACCGACTATTCATAAAAATAATAACAAGGCACCAAGCAGTCAGAAATGTGGGCCTTGCACCTGTTCTTCGCCCTAGTGAAACGAGCCGCAGGATAAGCCTTGTTGATTCTTCACTGGGACTAGATATAACTTATTTACACTGGGAATTGAGGGCCTTTCGCAAAGTTTGAGCCTAAGGTTGTAGTTGAGAGAAGCTTTTGATGATCATAACTCATTCCTCTCTCTTCACAAAAAGACACAGAAGGTTACTCTATATGTAAATCAAAAACACACACATAAGTGTAAACACATACACATGGAAAATAGCTACAGTAAATACAAACAGGCAAGGTGCTTTCATATTTTGCATGTAGGCAAATATTGAAACCGATTTTCTTAATGACAATTTTTTTGATGGTTCAGTAAAATTTAAAGTTATATTAATACTTATGGATCCCCAGGAAACTATTTAGACCCTATAACCAGTCACCATGGTTGTCTTATGGAATAAAACATTGGTTTGTACAGTATGCTTCTTTATAATTAGGCAACCAAAGTAGTCAGTTTTCCCATGTCTGAAATATTAGTTTCTCTTCATTATCAACATATTGATAATTTAAGACAAATTGTAGTTAAGATTTGTTAGTCCATAGTAAGATGATCATTAGAACACTAGCTTCTTGTTGACAAAATGGTACTCATGCAAAAAATGAAGGAAATGTTTTACTTTATGAAAGCTGCATTACTCGTTCAGGCAACTAACAAGACCAGTATAATTCAGGGGTTAGAAAACAGGCATGAGAATGTAAAAGATGCGGGTCCTAATGTTTAGTGCACCTGGAGTTGGTCCCGGCTCATGCATAACCCCTCCTCACATTTCTCCAAATAAATATTCATCATGGTTAACAAGTTCATTTTCTAATGCATTTAAATCCTTCTGAAACGGTGAATGGGAAAAAATTGTTTTTGTTGATCGTAGAGCACTCTGATATTTCATATCCAACTTGTTACTTTTAAGGCTACTTTTTGGAACAGGTTCAGTCTTATTCATATAGACTGATTTTGCTTGTTAGACCATTGTAAAAAAACTAAGTGTTCTGTTCAATACATTTATTTTAAGGTAAAAAGTTCACATTTTTTCCAGTCATATGATAAATATATGGTAATATTTATCTTCAATATTTTATTTTAAGAATGACCTCAAAAGTAGTTATCAAACAACCTTTACAGAGGAAAATGTGATTTTCATTGCTGCGGGTATGGCATTGTGGATAGCCTAGATGGAAATTCAAAATGAAACAACTGAAATGTCAGTTAAAGTATTATTTTAAAAACAATACTAAGTTGTCATAAAAAGAAGAATCCATAGAGCTAAAAGTAACTTGACAATAGTAACCTTGAGCGATAACCAACTGCTAAAAGTAGGTTTGCATCTAGAGGGCTGTAGATAACTCTGGAAACTTTGCATTTTTGTTTTAGTAATGGCATGGGACATAGCAGAATATAAAGTGTAATGCTTACCTATGCAACACAGAAGACAGATTAGAGTGACTGGTCTACATTAATTTTATCAGGCTGAAGACTAGGTAAGCAAAGTGTCTCTCATATAAGGAGGCACCCAGTCTCAGAAGTTTTGTAGTGACTTCTGCAGTTTTGCACCACAGGTGCCTAGGTTACCTCAAATTACACCAGGCCTTAATCTGGGTGCTAAGTGGAAGGGAAAATATCTCTCCAAAGAATAAACTAGCTTGCCAATCCATGGGTTTACATTGTGAATTCATATCAACTATAAAATCTAACGATTTCAAGCCTAGAGTGGAATGATGTGGAATGGTCCCTTGTAGGCAGTACACTTACGTGATTGTGGAAACCATTACAAACCCTCTCTAAAGAAACTCAGCACTCATGAAGATAAAATCTGAAGAAAGTGGGCCATTCATGATTAATACAAGGTAACAGTTCACCATAAGACAGAAAGAGTAGAAAGAGCCAGCGGCCAATTCAGACTTTTAAATAAACAGATATTGGCATTAGCAAAAGTAGGAAATAATTAACAAATTTAACAAATGTTTTAAAATTCTAAAAAACTTTAAAATGTGAGAAGTGATCAGAATGCTATTTAAAGCAAAAATAATAGATTTGAAATATAACTAAATAAAATGTTAAGAATTTTTGAAAACATGATAATTTCAACTAAAACAATGCATACATTAACCAATAGATGACACGGTGAATGATAACACAGTTGCAATGCAATTTTTCATAATTCAGAAGGCAGAAATAAGAACAGGGAAATATTTTAAATAAGATAATGGTTTGAAAACATGAGGATAGACTAATAAATTCTAATGTGTGAATAATTGAAGTTCTAGAATTGGATCATAGAGAGAACTTAGAAGACAATATTTAAAGGTAATTAGCAAATGAACTTTCAGAATTTCTTATGGCAAACACAAATTCAAAAAGCTCAAAAAGTTGAGAAATACAAACAAAAAAAAATGCATGTGGCACACATCTTAACAAAAATGTAAAATATAAACAAAAAGGGATACTATCTCCAAAAGCACAGATAGAAAAGCATGGACCATGAGCAAAGAAACACCATTAGACTGAGTACTAACTTGAAAATAGCAGAAAAGGAAGATTGAAACAGTAGAATATTTTTAAAAATATACTGAATAAAAATAATTTCAATCTAGGATTCTATATCCAGTAAACTACCTTTCATTAACAAACGTAATGATATTTTCAGATACCTAAAAATGAAGTAATTTTGTAGCAGTAACAGATTCTTACAAAAGCAAATTTTAAACCATATAATTCTGATGGAATAAAATGGTTCTCAATGAATATTTTTAAAGCTCTCTTCAAATTTATGATTAACCAGAGAAACTCTAACAGCAAACTAAGACATCATTTCACATCGACTAAATATGCAAATAAGACATCATTTCATATCGACTAAATATGTCTAGTATGGATGAAAATCTACGACGACAACAAAAATTATTTTCTGTGGCTGTAAAAATGAATACATCCATCCACCGAGTGAATGTCATCATCTAGAAGAGTTGACAATACAATAACAGAGAAATTCTCAGACATGTACATATATATAAACACATTCAGATACATATGTGTGCATATGTACATATATACACATACATGTGTATTCATATATGCATTATTTATAATAGTAAAGTAATGAAAACAAACCAAGAGTCCATTCAAAATACAAAATATCAGGAGACATGCAATAGACTATTATACCTCAGTGAAGACGTAGTACAACCGCATGCATCAACATGGCTAAATGTCCAAAACTAATACTGAGTAAAAAGAAATTCATAGATGAATATATGCAATATAATATTATATACATTTCAAAAATAGGCAACAGTTAATAATATGCTATTTAAGTATACATACAACATAAATCTATAAATAGTAACAGTGATTAACACAAAGGTTGGCATAGTGATTATTTCTTGGGGAATGAGTGGATAGTAATTGGTAGATGAAGAATGCAATTATTTAAGCACACATAGGGACTCCAAGTATGTACTAGTAATTTACAGCATTTAAACTGTGTGGTGAATACACATCTATGCTTCTTAAAATTCTACTATTCTTTAAAACCTGCCTACATATTATATACAATGCTTTGTGTAATGACAAGTTTCAAAAAATTACAAAAATTTATATAGAAGAGCATGTTCTTGCATAAAGGAAAATGTTAAATTTTTGTTTCACATTCCACTTGCCTGGAAGGCAAAATTGAAAAGCAGAATGAGAACAGAACTGCTTACTTTTAAGAAAAACTTAGCAACACTAGCTTCCAAAGAACCTGGTCTTTAAGATTATTGCCTATGAAGAAGAAGGGAAAACGAGAGAGGCCTATTAAGAGAGGCCTATTAATTGAGGACACCAACTTTAATGAAATCATAGCTTTAGAAGTGTATTGAAGTAAAATTGATAAACCATTCACCTATTAATGAGAATACATTTAATCAGGAAGGTTTTTTGTTTTTGGTAATGTACAATGAATATTGATAGCAGTCCTGAGGGAATCAATATTCTGTGAGGGGCTAGGAGTAAATGCAGGTACCAATTTACAGCGGGTACTACTAATTGACTTATCAGAGACTGAATTTAGCATGTTTTGTTTTGGTCTAACAATGTTTTTAAAACTGTGCTAACATTTAAATATTGAGACATTTATATATATATAATAAACCTATATATTAAAATCTCTACATAAATAGATTTTAATATATAGATGTTAAATATATGTTTTATTAAATCTGTTTTATATAAAATGTACATGTATTTTATATATAGATTTTAAAATATAAATTGTATATAGATTTATATAAAATCTCTATAGATTTTAATATATAGATTCATTTTCTTTTATAAAATTAGAAGGCCTGGCTACAATATGTGCCCCTATTCTGTAAATGGCAACAATTGACTAAACCTGAGTCACAGCCACACATTCTATTTGTCCACAGTTTACTAGACACCCCACCACTCTCTCTTGTGTTACTGACCTGGTCCCTAAACCACTTTAGACCCTGGAGCATTGAGAGAAAAGAGCAAAGGAAAGCTACATTCACCTTGAAGGAGAGATCTTTTATATCAAGAAGGCATAATTAAAATGCAGGTGTCCTAATGAAAAGAAAAAACAAATCCGAATTTATTTATAGAGTTCAGAAGAAAAACCAAGACAAACAACTTAAAGCTTACATTTTCTTAGATTCCTGAATGTGAAAACAAACAAACAAACAAACAAAAAAACCATTCACTTTCTGCATCAGGGTACTTCATTTTAAGCAGTGACATTACAAGTAGCATTTTAAATCTTAAAAAAATAAAAGTTTCCTAATGCATTTTTCTAATAGCTATTAATGTTAATTGCCACTTACAGCATTTAAGTCCTATTGTTTTCCACAAATGTTCATTGCAAATATAGAATATTCACTGTAATATTGTTTGTAAGGATGTGTGCACTTGCTTACAAATCGAAGTGTCAGCTATAATCCAACACGTTTCTCCACTTTCTTCAAAACCTGTTCTGTATTCGTTTTCTTTCATCTCAGTAAATACAATTTCTTTTCTACTAGTAGCTCAAGCTGAAATTCCCGATTGCATATCCTCATGCACGTTGTTTCCCTCACACATCCTGCAACACTATTTTATCCTACAGAACCTGCAGTGGCTGGAGTCACCCGAAGTCAGCAGCAGGGCAGTTCCCACAAGGGAGTGCCCCAAACCATCCTGAGATGGGTCTGATTAGGATCCAAAGAAAGATTGCTAAGCACCAGGAGATTAGACCAAAGCATTTATTAAGGAGACTTACAGAGTACTGCAGCATTCCACGCTACAGACGGCAAGAAAAAAGGGATTTAGTCTCCCTCGGTATGTCCATAGCAAGGAAATTAGAGTATGGAGTTTTGATGAGAGTTGAAGGAATTTGGCTCATGGCCTGGACCAGTTTCTTTCACTGTTTCAGACAACAACTTAAATGCCTTTATCAGTGCTTCGGAACTTTCAAGCCTGCTGGGAAAACTTGCACCTGGCTGGATCACAGAGAACTCAAGGCACTGAGTGATTTGCGATTTTCGGTCAGAACACAAGATGGTAGGGGAACCTTGGGAGATCCTACAACCACTTTTATCAGAAACATTTTTAAATAGAAACTAAAAACTCCTTGCAATCTTCACTATTCTTGCTTACTCCAAACCATCATCATCTCTAACCTGCACTTTCTAGTAGTTCAAAGACCTAACTGGCATCATTAAGCTAGCTCCACTAAAGGCTGTTAGTCAAACATTAGTTATATTGTATCGTTTTGCTGCTCAAAATCCTTTTTTTTTTTCCACACACTTCATTAATTCCAAAGTACTTTCCACATACTACAGTTTTTAAAGCCCCTTCCCTTCCTATTACCATCTCAACATTCATCTCCCACCACTCTCTTCTCCCTTCACTCAGTCTACTCCCACACACACTGGTCTCAGTTCCCCTCAACAACAAATACTGTCCTGCTGCAGGGCCTTTGTCCATGCTGTTAACTGAGATCCCTTTGACTCTATTCCCAGCTTACTCCAGCTCTCTGCTCAGAGGTCTCCTCCCTCTACAGACAGGCGGTTCCTGACCCTCCTATACCAATAACGCCTCACCCATATTGTTGCTCCAAATCTCTAAATTGCTTTAGGCCTCTTCACAGTGTTTATCATTACTTAATGAACTCTGTTTATTTACAAGTTTATATTTCTCTAGTCCATCACCCTCCACTTCAGTGTAAACTTCATGTGGATTGGGCTTTATTTTAAACATTTCTGATAAAAGTCACAAAAACTGTGCCTAGTACATATTAGAGGATGAATACATTATTGTCAAGAGAATAAAGAGATTATAATGGAGTTTTAAAGCAAAGTTGGTTTGAATTTCACAAAGAGTGAACTGCTATAGGAACTATTATTACGGATTTCTACATACATTTTGTCAGTAATTCAACAGGTACTACTTTGGAAGAAAAGGTGTGTATCTTAAAGCTAAATTAAATTTAAATTGAGGCTGTATCTTGATTTTCTGTAATGATACATGAAATGATTAGTGATATGAAGTTCTCTTTTGTGGGTCCATGTATTTCAGAAGAGATAAGACACTGACCAGAACACTAACTCCTATCTCTCTGGAGTTTACATGTCATTATATTTAGATTGAATGGAGAAAGCCAAGTTAATATTAATGTTTTCAAGGATAGCTTGCACATGGATTTTAATCTGAGCATGAATTAGCCACCCTTCTAGCTGTACAAATAAATTATGTCTAGTAGTATTTGGATTTTAAGTAATAGGAAACTTGGGGAGCAGGGAGAGTCGGCCTAGTTCCTTTGGGCTCTCTAGAGCACAGGTACGTTTGCCTACTATGAATACTCCCTGCACTCAGCTACTGATGAAGAGACCGGGGTTGGACCCCTGTTCCAAAAAGCTCAATTAGATTTTATCATCTGGCGATTTTAAACTGTGCTAAGGCATTCTAGTTTATTCTAGACCGGCTTCTTGAAAGAAGAGTTAAATTGAAAACAGTGAAGTGATTATCTTCTGCTTGTCATGGAGAATGAAAAGCAGAGGAATCTTATAGAAAGACAGAATAAATCAAGAGAGGGAAAGATGAAAAATAAAGAATAAATGTTATCTCTCACCTTGATGATATTCTCCTATTGCTGCTAAGAATCTAGGTTACATTTCTGTACTTAAGTTCCATGAGACACACCTGTAATCTTATAAATTTTAAAAAATTGCATCATTTAAACTTTATTCACTTGCTTTGCTTACTTTATTCTCACTGGATTTCTATTACTTGAAAATTTTTTATCAGTGGGAATCCAAATAAACACCAATCTCCTCTTAGCAAATCTTTTAACCAACCAATCATTCATACCTTAACTATTAAATTTAAATAGTCAAATTAATTGCTTGCTGTATCTTCTTCTGAATAAAAACTGGAAATAATAAAATATAAGCAGTTTCTTATAAATAAAAAGTTTCTGTCTTCTAAAAAATTTACTAGCAGGAAATATCCAACCTATCAGTCTTGAAGGTTGACTAGCAGAGAAAGGTCATTTTTGAGGACCAAGTGAGGGGTGCAAATAAAAGTCTTTTGATTTCATGTAAAAGTGTTGTTTGTATCGATAGCTAACTTTTTTTCTGTGAGAAAGGACAGAAAACTTGAACATATAAATGATGAGATTCAAATTCTCTGGAAGTAAATTGTGGACATTTTGATTCAAGAGTACTTTCATTCGGATGTAACTTGTTCTGGTTGAAAAGTCTACTTTTAGATTGAAATTTAAGAAGAAAGAAAAAAAAAGAGAAAAGGTAATAGATACTGAGCAGTACAACAGCCATCATCTACAGAGAACCACAGTCTATGCAGTGTGCTTTGAGATTTCTCAGAACCATTAGGAATTCCAAAATGCTTTCATTTCTGAATTTTTTTTTTTTTTTTGCTATAAGTTTCTTGTTTTAGTGTAATGAATTTAAATTTGTTTTCAATTACTTAATCTGTCATCTTAGGAGAAATTATTCTACTTTCCTAAATCACATAGCCAGCAATTAGACCTGCAAAACAAATTAGCTTCTCTTCTTATTTGCTTCACAATTTAAAAAGAAAAAAAAAAAAAAATCAATGGTCTTACTTGATCACATGAACTGAGTTTTATTTAAATAGCTTCCGAAGTGAAAGATTACCTACTTTATGATATATCTAATCAACAAAATCTACATATTTGTCTAACAGATAAAGTAATTACACGGGTTTTATATTATTCAAGTTACATAGCTATCAACTATAGAGAAATATCTAGTAAAACAACTGATATTCACAAAATACAACAGCACTGTATACAAAGAGCTGCCCATGCACAGATATATATTTCTCGTTTCTTCTTAGCAGTAGTCTCTAATTCTGGAATTGGGACAGCCTCATGATCTAATATGCAGTGTCTCTGTGTCATCTAACTCTGGCCTCATTTGCAATCACCGCTTCCCCTGGAGCCACAAGATTACGTCATCCCCGTGGAGTCTAGAATAATGCAGTATTCTTGTATGAAAATAAGAGGACTTGAAAAGCTTATGCAAGAGCCACATGGGGCTTGAGAGCCTTTGAATAAGTACCATTACTCCATAAGGACTCTAAGACTGTGGGGATATTCAGCATTTGTATCTTATTTTTAAAGTGAGCTCACAAAGAAGAGGCTAGAATCTCTTAATTGATAGTAAGCAGAAAGCTCTGTAAGTCTTAATTGCTTAAAAATTGTTTTGGCTAAGAAGCAATCACATATTCTAAATATTGTGTCATCTGTGTCATCTGTTGGAAAGAATTCCCATTGTGGAAGCTCCTACCCTGCATTTTTGGAACCCAGATGTGTCTCTGACTGCCCAGGTGTTAGGAGTTTTAAGCACCACTTTCATAACTGCTCTCTCTCCTTAATTTTGCACCTTTGAGGAAGTCCTGGAATTAAGGAAACCAAGTCCCTAAGCCTGCCATGTACAGTTGGACAGCAATGTCATCTCAAAGCTCAAGCCAACTTAGGAGTCCCAGAGCCTGGGGAGATGATAGAGAACTGAAGTTTTGACATGCAATGGACCTTAGGATCTCTGTGACTTGTCAATGGCTAAGCTATATTGGGAACAAGAAGATCAAATCAGTTTTGGTGAGGTTTCCAAAATTTAAAGAACCAGAATCCTCAAACTGAGAAATTGTGTTGGTTGACTAGACTTCATTGTGATCTGTATCCATCTGCCAAGTGTTGGAACCAGCTGTCCAAAGCAAGGGTTGGGGAGTAGGGGGGGTGCTCTGTGTGTGAGATGTCATCCTCTTCCAGGGATGCCAGTCCTCCTAGAGCCAAAGTTATCCCCTGCAGCCATGATGGCAGGACGCCACAATGTTGGGATGACAGCTGCAGCAGCATAAAATGTCTGATTGCTCTCCCGGATGAACAGTGCTTCCTTGTTCTTAATGACACCAGATGGCACAGCCTACCCGGGGATACTCAGGATGCTGGGTTTGCCCATCTTATGAGGAAAACTAGGAGAAAGAAGACAGAGTGCTTGGGAGAATCTGGAAAGAGTGTCCATGGTAGAACAAGAGAAAAGGTGGGTTTTCTCTGTTGTGGGAATGAAATTCTAGCACAAGTTTACCTTCTTCAGTTTTTAGAGGTTTTCTTTTTCAATTCTACCACATGATTTATGTGTTCATTAACACGAGTTTGGAAGCAATTTAAATGTGTATTAGTGCAAGAGATAGCAAACAACACACAAAAAAACACATGCAGAAAGGCAGGGATTGCATTTACATCTTTAACTAAACTGGGAAATTCTCAAGGTAAAAATATTGTAGACAAAATAAGATGAACTTTAAAAGTGAACATTGTGAATCTGTGTCACAAAAATCTACCACACAGAAAGGCTATGCAGTAAAATATATAGTTTCTTTTCTCTCTCTCTCTCTTTTTAATTGTTTGTCTCCTCAGTTTGCTCCAGATAATTAAAAAAAAAAAAATTTGTAAGTGGGCACAAAAAACAAAACAAAACAAAAACAAAAAATACATGGTTTACCAGCATTTGAGCCCATAGAATATATATATATATATAAAATCTGCCTGAGAGTTAATCCATTCTATACTAGAGAGTTTCACCATTAACTCTGTCTTTGAATTATCCTTTTAAACACATCAGTGAATAAAAGGACAATTTAAATGATCATTGCCTATGGAAGTTCAATGAGAAAGAAGTCAAACACTCACCCAACCACTCTCCATGAGAACATGACATGTATATGAAATGATAGTTCTCTAACAACACTGAGGTTAGTCCCACTACATTTTGCATTTGACAGTGCTCGTTACTAGAGTAAACATTTGAAATAGGATGATAAAAAACGTTATGTTTTAAAGTGTCTGGTGGGTAAAGGGCCTAATATCACAGGTACTCCTTTATAGAAGCATGCACACCATGCTTGCTTTATGAAAATGTGTTGAGACCCTTACCTCACTACCATATCCCCTATCTACTCCACAGTAAGCATTTTTTATCAGTGGGCAAAGTTACGGAGCAACACATCAGTAGCAACAGAAATGCTAATGGGCTACTTGCGGTGAATGGAGATTTCTTCTAAAGTCCTCATTGGCTTATTTTGGGCCAAACTCTAATTTGGAATATGATGAAGAGAAAAAGGAGAAAAATCGTGTTTTAAACTCTTATCCTGGGGAATAATCTTTACATGGAATGCAATCTTCTGTCATAATATATTGTGAAAGCACACACACGATGGTTTCATAATTATACCATTCAAAACTATAAATGCTAGACTGAAGATTTCAAATCTACTTTCATTATAACCACTTGTTTTCAATCACTGATAACATTTGAAAAATTGTCGTTGGGACTAAAATTCTCAGAATCCAACAGATAAAGAAAGGTACAATGAATTTATGTGTCAACATGGAAGTAAGGGAGTGAAAGAAGTTAAGGGGTAAATGGTACTTTAATAATGGCATCCTCATTGAGTATGAACCCTTACTCCCTATGGCTCTCTCTGAAAAACTACCAGTATAGGCTATGTCCATTAAGTGACAGCATCTGGCCTGTCATCTGAATAATTCATGGACCCAGCCTGCTATTAAGAAGACAGGTATAATTTTCTTCTGAATGATATGAATTGTTTGTTGTTTAAGCAGTGTAAATGTATCAGATAATTTTTAATCTTCCATCCCATTTTCTCAATAGTGATTTAAATGGTCAAAGTCAAATAATTACAAGCTTGAATAAAAAAAATACTCTAAACTTTCATAGCAGTACATGTAGTCATTTGCAATGTAACTTTTATTCTGTTCTTCTGACTTGAACAATACAAAGTATGATTATTAGAATGCATTATATATTTTAATGATCAACATATGTGTGACTGAAAAGTAGAAGTAAGAGACATTGGAAAATATGTAAAATGTAAAGAACATATTCATGAAAAAGATTCACGTGGAGTTTCCTTTGAATGTATAAAAATCTTTATAATGTTTTTAGTGTTTTATAAATCTTCCTTCAATATGTCTGGGTGAAAAAAAGTGGCAAAACATATTCTAACTTTATGGAAAAGACACAGTATAAGCACAATAAAGTAAATGCAACTTCAACCAAAATTCACTAATTTCAAGCTAAAATTAAAAATTGAATTAAAGTTACTTCTACAAGATTAAAATCAGATAAAAAAATGTCAAGAAATCTGGCAAGCAGTAGCTTTTAGACTCTTTGCTTAAATTAATTACTGTAGGCAAAATGTTCATTCCTTCAACTAAATTTTTGAGTATTTTTTTCTTTCCACTCCATTTTGAGAGGGTAGATACAGATGTTTTCCCTGAATTGTAGGTTTCTTCTCAATTGATATTAAGATACTAGTAGAAGACTAATGTACATTTCTACAACATTTACTATTTGGTACAATTTAATACTTGAAAGTCATTTTATCACACTCAAGGGAGTATTTGCTGCATACCAATTGTGCGTCAAGAAAGTTTCCATATATCATTTTACTTAAATCTTAAGAGCTTTCAGCATCTTGGTAGAAAACCCATCCAATACAGCCATACCCAAATGTATTCAACTTTGAAACCCTAACACAATTAATCTTCACTCAACTGCTGTTACCCATTCTGATGACCATTTCCTCAATATAATGAACATCAGGAAACATTCTTGGTCTGGAATAACAAATGCTATTTATTTTATTGCTTCACCTGAATCTTTTATCTTTAATTCCTTACTATCAGAGCATCTCTTCCACTTGTAGAAAATTGTCAGTGTTTCAACTCTTTATTTTCTCTCAAACCATCAACACTTCTCATTTGGCATCCATCCATCTTCAAACTATAACCTGCAAGACATTCACATACCACTTTCCTCTCAGTATCCTTAAATCCTTGGCTTCTTCTCACCACACTGGTCCTGCAAAAGCAGGCTCTAGACCAATCCCATTTTTCCCACTCCAACTGCTGAACTGTAGCACGCTACAGTACAAATTTCATGATCTGTCAAGTTGTCACTAACAATATGTACCCATAATCACAACTGGATTATTAGCTCAGAATTCCTCAAACCTAATACTAGGTAGTTTCACTTCCCATTTGCCAGAGAAACTATCCTAGACATTTGACATATCTGTTACCAAATTATTCAATCATTGCAATTCCAAATCGTTTTTCGTATCACTTAACACCTGCTATTGTCTTCAGTAGAATTAAGAAAATGTAAGATATTCGAGATAAATTGTTTCAAATGCAAAATTGCAAAGTATTATCCACTCAATAATATCCACACTTCTCTCCTATGAGTCTCAGAGAAAAAGGCATGTCCTATTAGTCCAGGTGATTCTTGGACATTTGGGTCAAATGTTACCTTTCTGGTCTCCTGTAGGCTTAATTTCTTCATGTTTTCACTTATGTAATTTAAATTCCTGTCCTCAATTAGCATCAGCTTTCTTTTCTTCAGCATACAAATAGATAACCATTTCTATTGTTTCTATATTTTATAATTTTCAAAATCAAGCACTTTGTGTTCTTCCTATTTACTTTGTCAACACACGTTTTTCTTGCACCAGTGAATGTCTGGTCATTCCAATGACAATCCATATAATCAGTCAATAACAAGCCATAAACATTGGATATCTCTTACTCTTTCTGTTTGTCTCATGTGACTTTATTTTCTGTTCAACGGTCTTTTTTCCCTCCAAGTTTTGAAACCAGGAGTGACTTCCTGGTTTCTTCTATGATCACTGGTTCAAAGTGTACTACCACTTAGGGTAACTATTTTATGCCCATCTATTCAAAAGTAGGTGTCACTCGGTGCTCTGTACTTAACTCTCCTTAAATACATCACATTGTCACTAAAAGTGATTTCCTTCATTAGTTTAGTTTTTAATATCCACAAATATTTTATGACCATCAAAGGTATATCTTAAAATAAGATCTGAATTCCAGAATCATACATTCAATTGCTTCATTGCTTAAATGCTCAGAGATATTTCAAGTTTCAAAGGTCAAAACTAGCTAAGATAAAACCGAACTATTTACTTTGTGTCCCTCATAACCACCATCAATACATCAATATACATTCTTCCTGGTGAATCCCTTATTTATCTAGGATGATGGCACAGAGACCTTCAAGCCTGTCATGATAGAAAATGAAAAAGTATCAGTTCTTGTGATAGTTTGCTAAGAATGATGGTTTCCAGTCTCACTCATAGGTGGGAACTGAACAATGAGATCACTTGGACTCAGGAAGGGGAACATCACACACCGGGGCCTATCATGGGGAGGGGAGGGGAGGATTGCATTGGGAGTTATACCTGATGTAAATGACGAGTTGAGGGGTGCAGCACACCAACATGGCACAAGTATACATATGTAACAAAACCTGCACGCTATGCACATGTAATTCTACAACTTAAAGTATAATAATAATAAATAAATTCAAAAAAAAAAAAAAAAAAAGAAATGAAAAAAGTATCTTTGTATTATTAGTTTGTATTTCAAACTTCTGATTATCAAATATGTTCTCATTTCATATCTACAAAACTTTTAATCTATACATGAACAAACGGCTACTTTTTAAATTTCAGATTCTTAACATCTCTCACCTTAATTATCAAACTGCCATCAAACTTTGTCTCTTTCCATTAAACCCTTTTCCCCAATCCATTCACCGGATGCCCAAGATAGTAAATATTTCTTCTTAGTTCAGAAAAAGGAGGTCATTTTATTTAGTTCAGGAAAAGGAAGTAATTTTGTGTTTAATTTTTAAAAATAACTCAAACAACACTAAATAATATTTAAAGAAAATCTTACATATCCGTCCTATTTTGCCCAGCCTCGTACTTCAGGAATACTTGTTTTTAAGCAATTTTAGTTTTATTATCTCATTTTAACCATAAATATAAATAAAAATTTATATATCTGTTTATCAACTTATTTTCAGAAGTATATTTTAACTCACATTAAAAAAATAAGATAATTTGCAAAATTATACTACTTACTAATTTTTTCCCACATCCAACTCCTTATATTTTAGCTGCTATTGTGGTTTTGAAACCTGTTTCATTCCTTAAATTTTATTTTAGATTCAGGAGGTATATATGCAGGATTGTAACCTGGGTAAATTGTGTCACTGAACTTTGGTGTATAAATGATCCTGTCACCAGGTAATGAGCATAGTACCTGACAGGTAGTTTTTTTACCCTTTTCTCCCTCCCCCCCTCTCCCCCAGTGGCCCCCATCCCCTGTTGTTTCCACCTTTATGCCCATGCGTACTCAATATTTAACTTTCACTTATCAGTGAGAACATAGGGTATTTGATGTTCTGTTCCTGTGTTAATTCACTTAGGATAATGGCCTCCATCTGCATCCATGTTTCTTCAAAGGACGTGGAATACTACACATCCATTACACCATGGAATATTACAAAGCTGTAAAGACATTCTTCTTTATGACTGTGTAGTGTTCCGTGGTGTAAATGTACCACATTTTCTTAATCTAACTCACCACGGATGGACGTCTAGTTTGATTCTATGTCTTTGCTAGTGTGAAAAGTGCTGTGATAAACATAAGAGTGCATGTATCTTTTTGGTAGAATGATTTATTTTCTCTTGGATATATATCCAGGAATGGGATTGTTGGACCAAATCGTAGTTCTGTTTTAAGTTATTTGAGAATTTTCCAAACTGCTTCCCATAATGGCTAAACTAATTTACATTCTCACCAAGAGCATATAAGCAGTTTTTTCTCTATAACCTTCACAACATCTGTAATTTTTAGACTACTTAATAGTCATTTTCACTGGTGTGAGGTGGTATCTTATTGTGGTTTTGATTTGTGTTTCTCTATGATGAATAATGTTGAGCATTTTTTCATGTGTTTGTTGGCAACTTGTATGTCATCTTTAGAGAAGTGTCTGTTCCTGTTCTTTACCCATTTTTTAATAGGGTTATTGGTTTTTGCTTGATTAATTGTTTAAGTTCCTTATTGATTATGGATATTAACTCTCTGTTGAATGCATAGTTTTGTGAATATTATTTCCCATTTTGTAGATTGTCTGTTTATTCTGTTGATAGTTTCTTTTTGCTGTGCACAAACTTTTTAGTATAATTAGGTCCCATTTGTCCATTTTTGTTTCTGTTGCAATTGCTTTTGAGGGCCTAGTCATAAATTATTTGCCAAGGCCTATGTCCATAATGATGTTTTTCAGGTTTTTTTTCTTTGTGGTTTTTATAGTTTGAGGTTTTACATTTAAATATTTCATCCATCTTGAGTAAATTTTTCATAGTTAAAAACAGTAAAAGTAGGGGTTGAGTTATCTTCTGCATATGGCTAGATCATTTTCCCAGAACCATTTATTTAATAGAGAGTCCTTTCTTCATTGCTTATTATTGTAGACTTTGTTGAAGATCAGATGTTTGTGGATGTGCAGTTTTGTTTCTAGTTTTCTCTCTTGTTCCATCGATCTATGTGTCTATTTTTTTGCGTTATGTGTCTACCATGCTGTTTTGGTTACTGTAGCCTTATAGAATAGTTTGAAGTTAGGAAATGTCTCCAGCTTTGTTCTTTTTGCTTCGGATTGCTTTGGTTATTTGGGCTCATTTTTGGATCCATGTGAATTTTAGAATCATGTTTCCTGATTCTGTGAAAAACGACATCGGTAGTTCGATGAGAATAGTGCTGAATCTGTACATTGCTTTGGGCAACATGAACATATTAACAATATTGATTATTTCGATCTATGAGCATGGGATGTTTTTTCCCATTGTATCATCTATGATTTCTTTCAGCAGTGTTTTGCAGCTCTCCTTGTAGAGATCTTGCACCTCCTTGGTTACATTAATTACTATGATTTGTGTGTGTGTGTGTGCAGATATTGTAAATGGGATTGTGTTCTTCATTTGGCTCTCAGCTTGAACAGAATTACTAGGATTTTTGTGTGCATGTGTGTGTGTGCAGATACTGTAAATGTGATTGTGTTCTTCATTTGGCTCTCAGCTTGAACATTATTGGTGCCTGGAAATGCAACTGATTTTTGTACATAGATTTTGTAAACTGAAACTTTATTGAAGTTTTTTTGTCAGTTCTAAGAGCCTTTTGGCAGAGTTTTTAGGGTATTTTAGGTACAGAATCATATCATCAATAAAGAGATAAT
This sequence comes from Papio anubis, assembly GCF_008728515.1. Lineage (NCBI taxonomy): Eukaryota > Metazoa > Chordata > Mammalia > Primates > Cercopithecidae > Papio > Papio anubis. Next base: position 86,968,420 of record NC_044981.1, on the reverse strand, counting down.
TAGACTTCTTCTTTTACTATTTGAATGCATTTTATATCTTTCTCTTTCTTGATTGCTCTGGCTAAGATTTCCAATACTAAGTTGAATAGAAGTAGTAAGAGTGGGCATGCTTGTCTTGCTTTAGTTCTTAAGTAGAATGCTTCCAGTTTTTGCCCCTTCAGTATGATATTGGCTGTGGGTTTGTCATAGATTGGCTGTGGGTTTGTCATATATTGTTATTATTTTGAGGTATGTTCTTCAGTGCTTAGGTTAGTTGAGAGTTGTTTTTTTTTTTTTTTTGTGAAAGGATGTTGAATTTTATCAAATGCTTTTTCTGCATCTATTGAGATAATCGTATGGTTTTTGTTTTTAATTCTGTTTATGTGGTGAGTCAAATGTATTGATTTGTGTTTGTTGAACCAGCCCTGCATTCCAAGAATAAAGCCTACTTAATTGTGGTGAATTAACTTTTAGATGTGCTGCTGGATTCAATTTGTTAGTATTTTGTTGAGGATCTTTGAGTCTATGCTCATCGAGGATATTGGCCTGTAGTGTTCTGTTGTTTTTGTTGTGCCTTTGCAAGATTTTGGTATCAGCATGAGTCTAGCTCCATAGAATGAGTTAGAGAGGAGTCATTCCGCCTCAGTTTGTTTGAATAGTTTCAGTAGATTGGTGGATCTATGTATATTTCGTAGAATTCAGCTGTGAATCCGTCTAGTCCAAGGGCTCTTTCTGGTTGGTAGGATTTTTATTACTGATTCAATTTCAGAAATCAATATTTGTCTATTCAGTGTTTTGATACCTTTCTGACTCAGTTTGGGGAGGTTGTGTGTTTCTAAAAATGTAACCATTTCATCTTGATTTTCTACATTTTGTGCATAGAGGTGTTCATAATAGTCTCAGAGTTTTTTTTTTTGTATTTCTGTGGGATTTGCTGTAATGTAACCTTTGTCATTTCTGGTTGTGCTTATTTGGATCTTTTTTTTTTTTTTTTTTTTTTTGAGATGGAGTCTGGCTCTGTCGCCCAGGCTGGAGTGCAGTGGCCGGATCTCAGCTCACTGCAAGCTCCGCCTCCCGGGTTTATGCCATTCTCCTGCCTCAGCCTCCCGAGTAGCTGGGACTACAGGCACCCGCCACCTCGCCCGGCTAGTTTTTTTGTATTTTTTAGTAGAGACGGGGTTTCACCGTGTTCGCCAGGATGGTCTCAATCTCCTGACCTCGTGATCCGCCCGTCTCGGCCTCCCAAAGTGCTGGGATTACAGGCTTGAGCCACCGCGCCCGGCCTTATTTGGATCTTTTTTATTTTTATTTGCTAATCTAGGTACTGGTCTATCAATCTTGTTTGTCCTTTCAAAGAACCAGGTTTGGTTTTGCTCATACTTTGTGTGGATTTTTGGATCTCAATTTCATTCAGTTATGCTCTGATTTTTGTTATTTCTTTTCTTTGTCTAGTTTTGGGTTTAATTTTTTCTTGATTTTCTAGTTCCTCCAGGTGCAATGATAGATTGGTAATTGAGATCTTTCTAACTTCTTGGTGTAGGTATTTAGCACTAAACAGTGCTTAATTTCCTCTAAACAGTGCTTTAGCTGTGTTCTAGACGTTCTAGTATGTTGTGTCTCTGTTTTCATTTATTTCAAATATTTTTAAAATGTATGCTTTGATTTCATTATTTACCTGAAAATCACTCAGGAGCAAGTTTTCTGATTTCCATGTAATTGTGTGGTTTTGAGGGATCCTCTTGGTACTGATTTGTATTTTTGTTCTACCGTGGTCTGAACGTGTAATTGGTATGAATATTAGTCTGTTCTCACATTGCTATAAATAGACACCTGCGACTGGGTAATTTATAAAGAAAATAAGTTTAACTGGCTCATAGTTCTACAGGCTGTACAGGAAGCATGGCTAGGGAGGACTCAAGGAAACTTACAATCATGGCAGAAGGTGAAGAGGAAGGAAACATGTCCTACATGGTTCAGAAAGGAAGAAGAGCTGAAAGATAGGGATGCTACACACTTTCAAACAACCAGATATTGTCAGAACTCACTCACTATCATGAGAACAGTAAGAGGTGGGGGATATCTGCCCCCATAATACAATCATCTCCCACCAGGCCCCTCCTTCAACATTGGGAATTACAGTTTGACATGAGATTTGGGCAGGGGCACAAATCCAAACCATATCAGTATGATTTCAAATTTTGGAATTTATCGAGATTTGTTTTATGGTCAAGAATGTGGTTCATATTAGAATATGTTCCATATGCAGACGCACCTCCTGATTTTTACATTATTATTTTAAATTATTTTAGTTATCATCTCTAAACCTGTCAATAATATGATTATACTTTAATTTATTGATTCATGAGTTTAGTTTTAGTTACATTAGCTTGTTACTCTCTGTGTAGAGGCTCTGCTATGTGATGAGAAAATTGGTGTGCCTGTGCCTCCCTCTACTTTGTTTTCTCTCTGTATTTTCTGACCTCAGTTATTATAAAATATTTTTAACATCTCAGAGCTTTTCATATTTGATTTCTGTTCTTTAATTCTAACTACAAAGACCCATAGCAGATTATTTCTTTTCTACAACCACCATTATTATTCTTTGATTTTTCTACTGGTTCTTTCTGAAATAATATATAGTAAACAGAATGTAATATATTCTCCTACATACTACCTCAACTAGCATTTTGACACAAAACAATACAAATATAAAACATGCCCCTAAAACTATGATACCTGAAAATAATTATTAAACATCAGGTGTCAATCTATTATTTTAAAATATACTCCACACATTACTCAAAATCATGCCTTTTCTTTATGTTCCAAAATGTTGGAGTCACGTACAAATTTCTATTAATCTCTAAGTTATAAACTACCTTTCTTTTATTTACTAAAATATGCCACATTAGAATACTGTTTGTATAATTAAAAGTATTTTATTCTTGAAGATATTTTTCATGGGCTTCTCTGACTCCCTATAATAATTAATATCAAATGTGCTCTATGTATGTAAAACAGTTGGCTAACTGGCATATCCTTTCTTTGCACTTTGGAGTTATTTCCACTATTTTCCAAACAGAACGTCTTTTTTTTTTTTTCATTAATTTTTGTCGTTGCTGTTGGTACTTTGGTATAGTTTCTCCTCAAAAGCATTCTTTAAACAAATCAAAGTGCAAAACGTAAAACTATAGGTGCTTTCTTACATAAAATTATTTGATGTCACAATTGATAAATAGGCTTGTGTCTTGGATCAAGTTTCCCAGAAAACACAGAGCATGAGCCAAGACTTACGTGCAAATGCAGCCCCAGACAGCAAGAAGGAATAAAAAGCAAATTCATATTCATCATAACTAGCAGTAAAGATACACAGATGCTGGCTTTGCAAGTACATCAAACTGTGACTCAAAACAGGCCATCAGAAGAAAGAAGTGGGGGCAATTTTATTATTAGGCTCTTCCTCTTATCTCATTTCTTCCCTTAGTCAAAGTTTGTCCTGAGGGAAGAGAACTCATCTGCACTTTTAGATTCCATCACCTGTTTTAGGAAGCAATTGAGGAAAGCAGACCTCTTTCCTTTATTCCAGTCTGGAGTTGGTGAGCAGACTCCAGCTTGAGGTGTGCCTAGCTGATCTATTTCAGACTAACATTACTGTGATGGGCTACACATGGCTGTAAGGAATCTAAGGGGACCCATCTGATGGCCTGACAGAGTTGGCAATAAAGTTCTAGCTGTAGGGATTTTTTTCATAGAGCTTTAATATTTTGCTTCATTGTCAACTAGCAATCACAATCACCAAAAGAGATTTGGTATCAATCTCATTTTGATTATCTTAAAGCTTTTGGAATTTCTTCATTGTACTCGGATATAATGTATTTTAGGGCTAATAAATGACCACCAAAATACCAAATTAAGGATCTTTTTTTGTCAGGACATATCAAGGTGTATACTGTTTCTGTTCACTATGCTTGGCACACAGTGATTTTATCAATCTGTATATCTATGCCTTTTGCTTAAGACATTTTTTATAATACTACTACAATCATTACCCATTTTTCCTGTGTTTTAATTTAATGTACACTATTAGTATATTTTGGATTTCAAACTTTCTAATTCTACCCTAAATTTCTTTTTATATTTTGGTCATATTTCCCATCTCTTTCTCACTGTGATCTGGTAGCAACAATTTAGTCCCTATTTTCTGGATTATTAATTTGGTATTCAACTTACTTTATCAGTCAGCCATTTTATTTTTATTTCAATATTAGTTTGCTAATTTCTGAGAAATTTTACATATTCTCTGATTCTTTTAATGTTTTCTATTGAGTTTCTTGTTTTGTGAGAGCAATATTCTCTTCAGTATCACTAAAAATACTTCTTAGAATTGTGTTTTAGTTGTTTTCTGCTGTTTATGTTACTTTTATTTTTTTTCTGGTGTTAGTTGTTCTCTTTATTCAGTTGGTCTTCTCTCTCTTGTTTTTGTTCCCCTCAAATAATGGTGTAGTCATAGCAGTTTATTTTATCCAAAGTTCTTTGAATTAGTTTAAATAATTAATATACAAGATCTTTTGTTTATTGGTTTTTTAAATTACTTTTCTTATTTATTTTAAAATTCAGCCTTTTATCTTCTGTGGGAGAACTCACTTGGGCTCTGTCAAGTACACAGTGTCTCAGTTCTTTCAGGCCACTATAACTAAATACCATAAACTGTTAACTTACAAGTAACAGAAATATATTTCTCACAGTTCTGGAGGCTAGAAATCCAAGCTCAAGGTGCCAAAAATTTTGTGTTTGGCTGTCTTTTTACTGCAGTCTCACGTGGCGGGTAGCAAGGGAGCTGTCCGTAGCTTCTTTTATAAGAATTTTAACCCCCGTCACACTGGGGATTAGAATTTCAACATATGAACTTGAGATTGAATAAACATTCAGTCTATAGTTGATGAATCTTATAGAAGTTTCTCTTCATAAGTCATAGTCAACAATTTGCTCCCCATATTTAGATCACCCCTGTTTTATCTGGAGGTGGAGTGTTTAAGTGTTACTTCCTTTGGTGTTGGTATCTCTGGTGTTTCCTTATTGGATCTGTGATGAAAGTTAAAAGATAGGGTCTGGTGGGCTTCTTTATTCAGACCAAATACTCCACCAGGACCTTCCCTAAGGCTGTTACTTAACTCTATTTCAAAATCAGTTATTAAAGACTTTAGCTGGGCACAATGAAGCCTCATGGCCCAGCTATTCTGTGGATAGATCTCTCATGAACCTAATAGTGCCCCTGCCCCAACGATTGTCCTGGTTTGTTCATAAATACGATCTCATCTGTTTTCTTCCCATCATAAATAAATTACATTTTCCTTCCAACATTTATTTTCTTGTTTTATCTTTGTTTGTTTAAACTTACCATAACATTCAGTAACATTTTTTATGAAAAGGAAGATTATATATTACTCAGTATGCTATTAATATATTGAATTGCAAATACTGTCAGTTTTCCTAAAAATTTACAAAACTGATTTTTATTTTTGCTAGTATTGTAGGTCATACATATGGGTAATCTGTACCTTACTTACTTCTCTAACCTCACTTGCTCCAAGTCCCTTCCCTCCTGACCAGGCCACTCACAGAACATTTCTGTGAATGATGCAAAGCTCCCCAATTCATAAGCCTTTATAGGGCTAACATAAATAACCTTATTCAGCCAACAAGTATTTCAGCACTCTGAGAATATTGGGAACTCCAGGAAAATGAATCCAAACCCAAAAGTTCTTATAAAGACCTGTGTCTATTGATAATTCTGGAAAAGAAGTATGAAAACAGACCACAGTGGACACAAGTAGATGACACATTGATTAGAATTGCTAGCTTAGAATTGTCCTTCTATCTTGCATTTTAGAAAAATTCACTTTAACATGAATTATAAATGTTTTGCACACAAATGATTTATTATATTTCAGGATGGAGACAAATAAAATTTCATTCAATTCTTCAATGTACATATTGAGAACTGAGATCCAAATAGTTTAAATTACTTTTTAATATCATATATCTTAAAAATAGAACTCATTGATGATATTGAGTGGTGTTGCGTTTGTTTGTTTGTTGTTTGCGTTTGTTTGAGCTCAGTTAACCTGAAGAGTCACAGAAATTTTGAAAAGTCAGATCTGATTTTTCTTGGTAGCATTTGGAAGGGATATTAATTCATTTTCCAAATAGGCTGTTGCCTAATTATTGGTTCAGAATAACTAAAACACGGCTCATTCAACCTTCTACATAGTGGTTATGCTGCCAAAACAAAAAGCTTGAGATACAAGTGGCATGAATTATTAAGAAGAATGCCTTTACCACCTTAAAATTTTCTATGGAAAATATCACTATAGGAGAGATTAAGAGACTTGCTGGAGGATATGTTATCTAGTTTTGTAATACATTTTCTCTTTTTCTGTTGAACAGTATTCCTGGTTTACTAAACAATAGGATTCTTTTTTAAACAAAAATTTAATGAATTTATTTTTTAAATCTTAATTAGTAAATACTTAAGAAAATTCACTTGATTTTCACCAGTCTTCAATAGTTATGTTATGTTGTGTTATTGGTATACATTAAATATGAACTCATTTAAGATATGTGTTGAATTATGCCAATTTGTTTATATTTAGATTCTTAATGAGCTTTTCATTTGATCATTTTCAAGCAGAGAAGTTGCTAAGAATGAAAGTTTTAGTCAGAGGTGCTCCAGGAACACTCAGATGGATTGAGGTTGTCCCGTAAAATGTGTATGTAGGTTATAAAGTCCTGAAAGATTCAGCATGGCTCCATTTTTAATACTAAAATGGTAAAATTTAATGCTTATCTTTATTTTTCATTATGACAGGACTATTGTGCTATTTTTATGTTTCAACATATGAATCTGAGAACAAATGCAGAAAACTAACTACAAGCTATCCAAAGAAAAGTTAGCATTTTTAAGACTAGATAAAAATAAACTATTGTTTAAAAGAAAATTTACAAGGTACACATTAGCTGACAGCATCATTATTTATTCAATCAAACAAACAGTTAAGTGTACCAAAAATAATAAAAATGAAAATTCCACAATTTGTGGTTTGGTAGGAAGGGAATTGGTTTGTTGTATGTGTTTTTATGTATTGAATTTAAAGTTTGGGAAAACATATTTCCCTAACTTAAACAGACATATCCCATCTGCTGTCTGCCTCTTGCTTCTTAAGTGCAGAAGTTTCCCCTTCTTCCGTCCCGTTGCTGACCCTTCCAGTGGAACATTTTCTATTATCATTTCCAGCATCTACAAGGAACTGGTCCTATTAATCACCCTCTCTTTCTCTTGCATTTTCTATTTTTTCCTCTCCCTGGCTGTCCCCCACATTATATTAACATGCCCAAATCCCTCCTGACCTATTCCATTATCTCCCAAATGTAAGTCTGCAGTTTCTCACCTTCCGTTCCTTCTTCAATATCCTACAACCTAACTTTGTAAACCAATACTTCACTGAGGCTCTTTTTTTTGAGGCCAACTGTCGCCTCTGACTTTTACATTCAGCTATGATCTTCTATTCTTACCTATTTGATCCTTTGGCAGTATGTGACCCTATAGAGCTCTTCATCTTTTTTTGTATCTTATTCTACTCTGACTTACTGGGACACAATTCCCTTATGTCTTCCTACTTCTCTGACCATTTCTTCTCAGTCGCCCTCAGTGACATTTTTTCTGCATTCCTGTTAGATGTTAGTGCTGCCTGAATTCGCCCTCCATTTTCTACATTTTTCAGCCTTTACACTTACTCTGAGCATTCTCTGTACCACGTGAAATAAGAATATTGAGAGAAAGCAGAATAACCAGCCACTTGCAGTTTCTCACAGATATTTTTGCTGTTTAATAACTTTGTGTCTCTGTATACAAAACTTCTCTTCCTAGAAACCACCTACATCTTCTTTATAGAATAGCCTTGACTCCTCCTTCAAAATTAAGTGTTTACAATGGGGAACCTTCCAGATTTTGGAGGCATAATTTACCTGCCCCAATCTGTGTTCTCAGAAAACCCGTAATTTCCTCTCCCCAACAAATGCCATAAATTACTTATATGTTTCCTTATTATACTTTTCTGGACAGAGGAATCAAGTGATAGTAAATACATCTTCTGCTTATATGCTTTGCATAGAGTGGGCATCAAGCAAATGTCTAAATTGAAAAGTTGGCATTTTCATATTTGCTTTTTATTTATTTACTTGTCACATATTCCCTAATATCAAAATTGGAAAACAAGAAAGAAAGAACTTTTTTTTCTAGTTAGGTGTTTTGCAAATCTTCATCAAATAAACTTATTAAATTATGTCATGCACCTCACATTTCAGTAGGTGTGCAAATTTAACATGTCTATTTTAAAATCCAATCAACATACTTTCTCTTCCTTTGTAGCCTTGAAATTACCTTTTACAATCTTCTTTGCACAGATGTTCTTGCTTAAAATCAGTTTGTTTTGTATATCAAACTACTATGCCCATGATGAATCTGCAATTTTTTTTTTGCTACTGGAGATGTTCTCTTCTTGGTTATAGTAGCTCAAAGAAAATGGAAAACTAAGATCCAGTTCTGTGTTCTATGTGACAATCTGCATTAAACCTCTATAAATATAATTTTTTTCCTCCTCTTGAGGAATAGATTATAGCAACCCAACTCCAAAATTCAGCTGAAGAAAACTAAACTCAGCAATTATTTTATTGAAATAGCAATATACCATAAAGTTGTATTAAAATGAAGCCTATCTTCAGAGTTCAGTTTGCTGTTGCTATTATTTTTGCTCACATCCCATTGTCAGACTGAGCAAAGAGTTTTGTAGGGTATAAGATCGCTCTAAAATACCAAAGCACAAAACAATTTGGGCAATAAAATATATTATACCAGACTACCCAGGCTCCAGCCTATTTTTCATTGTTTTTAATTGTATCCATATCATATATCGGGCTGACAATTGCACATATTATGCTGTCTTTAACAAACACAAGAGAGTCTAGAGTCTTGTACGTAGTTCATTCACAAAGAAGCAAAGCAATGTGTAGATGCTTTGCTTTAATGCAGTGGATGTTCCCCCATACCTTTGTGTAGCAGATAAAGAACAGTTGTTACAAGAAAATTCATTTAAAAATTTGATTTAAGTATGATAGTATAAAGTCTTATTAATATTAACATGAGTATTTCCCCTTATAAGTAGTTGGAGGCAAAAAAAATCATTTGCATAAAATAGTTTCTGTACTTTATGGTTCCTAAGAACATACTTACTTCTCTTTATCATATTTGATTCAAACTATCTAATCTACAGTTAAGTTATGGGCCACTAGTCTACTCACTCATCTTATTCGAAATTTTGGAAGCAATTTTTAAAAGACTTTCACCAGGTTGTACTTCATTCTTGCTTTTTGTTGTTAAACACACGTTGCCAAATGGTACTGTTTTCACCTGCCTTGTTTTATTTCCTCAGTCCCCTCCTCTGACCCATCTCTGTTCACCTGTCAAACATTAGACTTGTGAAAAAATTAGCAATGAAGAGCTGTCAGTCAAAGTCTGGAAAATTCAAAGAGCATTATTCTTAATGTTTAAATTGGTGATATAAATGGAAATTTTCCTTGTATTTTGGCTACAATAAACCCTTTTTTTTGCCTCCCTGTTTTTTAATCCCTTTTAAAATTTTCGTGTTCTGTATTACGCAACTCTCTCCCGTTTTATCACTGGATCACTATTTTCCTGGCTGCCTCTCCAGGTTGCCCTTATCAGTCCATCACCAAAATTTCCCATTATCAAATGTCCAAAACCGGATATGTATATGGTTACTGCATTTGCTTCTCCTAGAATCTTAGAATTGCGTGTATAGGAGGAATTTTCTTGATTATACACTACAATAGGTCTGTTCCGTTGTTTTTATCAGATTTTTAGTAGCACAAGCCAAAAATCTGAGTAAGATGTTTCATCAAACAATACCATGTAAAGTCATGAGTGGAGGAGCATGCACTGTTGTGTGTTTGCGCATTGATTTTTTTTATTTTGTCTTTTGCAGGTATTATTCACCTTGCTTTTGTGTTTGTAACCTGTGTGTCTACACCTAAGCTCCCTGCCATTATAAATAACGTTTAGTGGAGTTTCTACCCTTATCCCAAACCACATTTAGAATATATTGTTATTGGCATGTCAGTGCCTGAATTAGATATTGGAAGTCAATATTAATAAACGTAATTAATAATTAATATTAATAAATGCAAATGGCACTTTTAGGTGCCATTAAACAGTAAACTGTATTTTTGATATGTCTTTGATGCTTGTAAACAAACATCCAGTTATGCTATTTAAAATGTAATATATTTTTGCATCCTTTTGTGATGTATTTAATTAATTTATATTGGATAAAGCACTGAATTTTCAGAGTTGAAATCTTTTGTTGTTGTTGTTGTTTTTGTTTTTGAGGCGGAGTCTCACTGGCTCGCCCAGGCTGGAGTGCAGCGGCGCCATCTCGGCTCACTGCAAGCTCCGCCTCCCGAGTTCACACCATTCTCCCGCCTCAGCCACTGGGGTAGGTTGGACTACAAGCGCCCGCCACTACGCCCGGCTAATTTTTTCTGTTTTTAGTAGAGACGGGGTTTCACCGTGTTAGCCAGGATGGTCTAGGTCTCCTGTCTCCTGACCTCGTGATCCGCCCGCCTCGGCCTCCCAAAGTGCTGGGATTACAGGCGTGAGGCAGCTCGCTCGGCCTCAGTAGTTTTATAGAAGACCCGCTTTACAAGGAGACAGCTACTGTTAAATGTTTAAGAGCGCATACACAAAGAGGTAAGGAAAAATAATACATTAAAATATTAAGCAGATTGAGGCAGTTTGGGCCTGATTCTCCCCAGTTATTTCCATTGGCATATCTGAAAGTAGGAAAACATCCAAGAGAAACTGAGTTGGTGCAGATCTCAGATGAGGCCCAGAACAAATGACGACAGTTTATTTACAGTGGTACTGCCCGTGGTTACCCAGAACTGCATTCTAGTGAGACCATCAGAATGATGACATAGGGAAATCAGATCACCAACCTGAGGATGCATTCTCAGGAGACTGTTTCAGTCACTTTCAACCAATGTTTTAGCCCATTTGATGACAGGAATTTTAAGCTTATGTGAACTCTGGAGCTGTTATAAGAAGTTACCCAAGGTGATGGAACGTGAGAAGAAAGTTATATTCTCCAGGATTCTACAGCCATGGGGGATGCGCATTGGATGTGGCCAGTTAACAGTGGCAATGATTAGGCAATTGAAAGTAACCAAAAATTCATTATCCCTCATAGGCATAAACAAACACTGAACCCAGTATTTAGGAAGCCCAGGAGTACTCAGTACACATTCTCTGTGCATCTGGATAGCAAGTGCTTCTGTGACTTATTTCTATGAACAAGTATGAAATAATAATAAAGAGATACATAGTTTGAATTTAAATTCATCCCAAAAGAAAAGCAAACCTGCCAAAAAGAAATGTTGATTATTTATAGTAGGAAACACAGATTTCTAAATCACACTGAATTGTAATAAAATAGTCTTTTAACTCTGTGAAAGCTTTAAACTTAGGTAAGAAAGTAATTTGTCAGTAAACATCTTTAGAGCTAAAGTGGTTTGTAGTTGAGAGTGCCAATAAAACTTTTCTAAATGGAGTTGATTTATTTTTAACAAAATGATTGATTTCTGGGTTTACTTTTATAGTAATTAATCTGACCAGGCTTAGCAACTTAGACCGAATCTCCCTGCTCTCAAAATTTGAGTATGTTAGGTAACTTTCAAAGACTTTTTAATCTAAACTATGATTTAAGTCTAAACAAAAGAATAGCAGGTATTTCAACAAGTGCTATTATACTGTCTGGTTTCATTTTCCTTAGTAAATGTATTTTTACTAATCTGATTATACCAATTCTATCAGCGAAAATTTCTGCATGACCTAATTATTTAATCATAGCAATGTCTTCTATTTATATGAAAAGTAACACTTTTTGAAAAATAGACACTCCCATGCATTACTTCAATACTAATTCCTTTTGTATAAAAGCATTATGCTCTGATATATTTAAAAAAACAGAGGAGTGTATATTATGTTCCTTTTTATCCCAAGATATTAGATCAGAGGCTGGTATATAGTAGGTGCTCAATGAATTATTACTAAATGAAATGCAAAATTTGTATGCTTTGTCATAGAATTGTAAATGTTATATAAGAAGTTTTGGTGACATGTACAAAGTTTGTATTTTTTCTTTAAAGAAATTAGAATTTGGAATTTTCTGTCAGTGAACTAGTAATATCTGAGTTGAACTTTCTGATTTAAAGGGGACTTCCCTTCCCTGACCTTTCCTGTAGTTAGCATGGCTTGGCTCCAATGGACAGTGGCATATCCCTGAACTAGACAGTGAATTATTTGAAGGCATACATTTATTTTCTCTTTATGTCCAGATTATGGTATGAAGGAGGTACACAGTACACACATTATTTAATTAATAAAAAATAATTTAGTGTTCACAGAGAAGTAATTAATGACCAAGATCAGCATTTGGATTTTGTGGGGTTTTTTTTGTAACTTTAGGGTAGTTTTTCTTCTGTAGGGTAAAACATTGACCCCAAAAATGAGAAATTCAAAAATAAGTTGTATTTAGCAATAAGATGGGTAAACGCAGATTTTTTTTCCATATGAGAAATGTTTTTGTGTAGGGTGGAACTTTATTGCTATTGATCAAGTGTGATTATAGTGAAAACAACATTGCTACCATCTAAGACCCAGGGCACAAAACACTGAGATAGTAGCTAGCCATCAGTGGGGTTTATTTGGAAGTAAAAGGGTTGCAATGAATGTCATTACAAGAAATGTGGTTCTTCTCTGTGTAATAATTTACACTTTATAAATTACCTTCACTTACAAGACATCATTGGAACTCCACAACAGCCATGTGAAGCAGACAGAGAGGTTCTTACAATACCCATTGTATAGGTCCCTGTAGGAACTAGTAATTTTGGAACTTCTAGGCCCATACTCGTTGCTTTAGCATTTGGATTGACTTATGAGTTGATATTTGACTTGCTTGGTAGTTCTTGGAAAAGGTGAGGGGTGATATCCTGATTAGTCTTTCTGAGATAGTAAAACAAAAACTGCATGGTGTATTGACAGAAAGAAAATAATAATATCACTGAATGTATATATGATTCATGTATCTGCATTACTTTTAGAAAGAACTTTCAATTGGATTTAGTTTTTGTGTTTCCTTGGAGAGAAAAAAAAAAATGTAATGTTGTCAGGCAGATATATATTTAATTACCATCTATCTCACCAGAGAATAAGCCTGAATAAATGAGACAAAGAGTGATTCATCTTATTTCTGTAAAGAAGATCCTGAGTAGCAGATACTTTCTGCTGAAAATAATTTCAAAACCAGGGGCTGCAACACAGGCTCACTGGGTAACCATATAAGAAATCTATGAGAAGAATGACAGAAAGAGCATAGCATTTGACTTCTGATTTCAATGTTGGCTAAATTTCTTTGTAATTATGTGACCTAAAGCAAGTAAATTTGTATATTTTTTAAATCTACAAATGAAATACATTTTTTGTATTCTTAAGGTAGTTGTAAAGACAATATAACATCACAAGATCTTGACTGATAAGTTCTTGTGATTTAAAAACTATTAACTGTCCTCACCATTTTCACTTCATTCTAAGTCCCTGGTAAGTGAGGCTTCAAGTCCATTCAAAGTTCAGATCCAGTGAATGCTGCTGGGAGAGGAAGCACGATGTGTGCACTGGGAAGGAGAAGGAGTGTAATTTGTTAGTATAGAGTAGGGAGGGGTCCAAAAACAAATGTTTAAAAAGAGGAGTCAGGCTGCTGTCCTACCTGGGCCCCATTTCTTAACTGAACTTCCTTAAGAACTTGTGAAAATTTCCCTTCTCCATGCTATCTCTGTGACTAGTTCTTTTTGAGATAGCAAAAAACATTATTACGCCACTACCACCACCACCACCACCACTAACTTTTATGAACATTTATAGTAGTTATTGAGAATATGAAATTTTTATAAAAGTCAAAAAAAATGGGATAAGTATAACTAAAAATAAGAAATAAATAAGTTAATAATCTGTGAGATGCTATACATAGCTAAAGTAAGACAAGCATGTGTATGAAAATAGAAATGGAGAGAAAAATCAAGTAGACATGAAATAACCATGATATACAAAGTATTTAAGAGACAACATATATTCATAAAATACTATATTTATATATGACACACTGAAGCTACTCAATATGCAGGAGATTTAATTAGGTTTTTCATTGATGAAACTCGTTATAGTTCCATGCATTTTCTGCAAATAAAACTCATAGCTGCTCATGTCAAGCTACTTGTCCCTGCATCTGTCTGGCACAGCAAAGGTTTTAATTGGTCCCTGGCACTTCTGACCTTATTAAAAGCCCTCAACTCAAACCTCAACTCTGATACTCATAACCATACCACTGGTGGAGAAGATCTGCATGGGAGAGAGAGATTAAGAACCCAGGCAATATGTTTCTTACCCATTTATACCACACTGTAAGTATGTTAATCTACCCTCTTTTCTTCTCCCTTGATTTTCACCGTGGTAATAGGCCTGATAGCATAGTTGGAAGCTATCATTGCATCAAGGGAATTTCTCACATGACAAAAACAAATACAGAAATTCTAGAACTATTACTGCAACAAATTTTGTAATATATGCAATCTATAAATCCTATTATGTCCAATGTTTGGTTTCATATCAGATTCAAAATGAAATTTAAATATTGGTATGCCATTCCTTATACACTGGAGGTTCTTCATCCCATAGCCAAAGTAATTCTGCAATGTAATTTCTTAACATAGAAAAGGACCCAAAAATGGAACTTGTGATTTGTTGATATTTTGCATGGTCTTTTCAGTGGGTAAAATCCAATAAAGTTTGTCTATCAAGAATGCTACTTGATGTAGCAAAATAGAGGGTCTTCATTACACAAAACCGAAATATACTGTAATATGTTTGAGTCAAGAGAGTAGACTAGGATTTTCCCACAGAGACACAGAGTTAGGAACAATATATGGACTAGACTAACCCTATGAGAACTCTAGCAACCACTTGAAAGATTTAGCACCTGGCTATTGTAAAACCAAAAAGGGTTTTCAGCAAGAAGGGTAGAATATTCAGACATTTGCCCACCGAATTGTGTCCTTCCTTTTTTTGTTGCATTGAGGAAGCAACCTGGAAGAAATTCTGCATACCAGAGCTCCTCCGTTGGGAGGGAAATGAAAGAGTTGACCTTGTGTCCAATGTTTAGATTTGTCGGAGGGCTACCTGAGGGAATGGCTTAAGTTCTGCCTGTCAGAGTGCTGGCAGAATCAGTGTAGAGTTTGGAAGCTGCTTAAAACAGAGGTGAACAGCACATTACAGCTGCAGTCCCATAGGCAGAAGCCAAGGGGAACAGGAAATTTGGAAAGGTTTGAAAAAAATTATAGCTGGATTGACTGGTGAAGGTATTCAGCTTTAAGAATCCAGTACACATAGACTGAAAGAGGTGATGGTTTCTTTGAATGCTGAAATCCTGGCAAAAATTAAAACCAAAAATGAAAATATGACAAAGCATACAAAGGAATAGGGAAACATGGTTCAATTGACAGACCAAATTAAAACTCCAGAAATGGATCCTAAAGAAATAAAAAGATGTCTAATGAGCTAGAGAGGAACACAAATAGATAAATGAAGATGATCAGAAAAATGACACATGAAAAAACTGAGAATATCCACAAAGAGATAGAGACTGTTAAAAAGAAAAGCAAACAGGAATTCTGCACCTAAAAATTTAATAACTGAACTGAAAAATTTACTAGAGGAATTCAACAGCAGAGCTAATTGGGGTGGAAAAAAATTGCCAGGCTTGAAGGCAGATTATTTAAAATTGAGTCAGAGGAGCAAAAAGGAAAAAGAATGAAAAAAGAAATGTAAGGGAGTGTAAGAAACTTATGAGAAACTATCAAGGGGACCAATATATACCTTATAGGAGTCTCAGACGGAAAAGAGAGAAAGTAACAGAGGGATTATTTAAAGAAATAATGTCCAAAATTTCTCAAACATAAGGGAAAATGAATATATTGATTTAAAAAGCTTAAAAAACTCCAATTAAAATAAACTCAAGAAGAACCACACCAAGACACATTATGATCAAGTTGTCTAAAGTCAAAGACAAAGAAAGAATTGTGAAAGGAGCAAGAGAAAAATAATTTGTCACATACAAGGACAGTTTCTTGTGAAAGGAAGGAGAATTTAAATAGTAAAAGTATATTAAAATAGTAATATAAATAAATTTTGTTCATTTATTTATTCATTGCTTCAAATAAAAGATAGAAGGGAAGATTGGAAATAAGAGTGTGGATGCTTGATTCAGGACGCCTGGATTTGAATACTGGCTTTGCCGTTTAATATAAGCATGAGCTTGAGCAAGTTCATTCATCTTTTTGTGCTGCTGATCTCTTTTTGTGTGTAAAATAGAGGTAATAACAGAATAAAGCTTTTAGTTTTGTAGTGGTTATATGCATCACCATATATTAGAAGGGTATGAGGTATAAATTAGGCATCTGAGTGTAAACTACTATTATGAATGTGTTCTATTATCAAAAGTTTGCTATGTTCAAAGTGATTAGCTACAATATACAGAATATAAAATAAATATTTAGTCAAGTTCTGTGTACTAGAGGATCTTGCAGTTTAGCAGAAAAAAATGGATGGAAATAGTACACATAAGATGCATGCATAAGAGACGATCAAAATGGGTGCCAGAGAAGGAAGAGCAAGAGCAGCATGTTGGGGATATTAGGGAGGTTCTTTGAGGGCTGACATCTGAACTGGTTCTTGAGGAATATATTTGATTCCATTTACTGTGGGGAAAAGCATTTCAGCCATCAGCCAGAGGAAGTAGAGTGGAGGCTGTGCTCTAGAAATATAGGCTAGTCACATTTAGGTATGGTTTGGAAAGAGGTGAGAAAATGATTATAAACAACAAAAAATGGACTTAAAACACACAATGCCAACACGGAGCACCAGAATAAAGACCAGCCAAAAGAGGTAAGAAAGGTCATCTTGTCACTGACAGTGGCTTCCAAAGGTGTAAAAACATGTATGTTTTCTAAATCGTCCCCTTAGCGCAGCACAAGTTCAGCTTCAGAGAAGACATGTCTGGCCTCTCTGCCCTGGCATAATTTCCATCTGTCTGCTGGAATACTAAGGCAGGGATGTATGCTGAGACACATTTACTGTTTTCTTAATTGCATCTTTGCTCTTTCTGGTTATTTTGAGAGGGAGAGAGCTAATCCCATTCTGTTTGCCTGGGTTTGCTCCACCCACTCATCTTGAAAAGATTTGTCTAAATTAATATGACTGACAACAATATTGTTCGGATGATTGACGGGGAAAGCAAAACAGTGTTTGGAAGCCTGTGAAGCCCCTTTTGATTGGAGGAGTTAACATATATTGTCGTGGCATTTAAACTTTGAGGTAATTGGGTGGCTAGGTAATATTTTGCAGAATCAGGCTTTACATTTAGGATGGCAAATAGGGCAGTTTCCAAATGATGCTCTAGAGACAAATTTTTTTTCTAAGAATTGTTTGCAAATGTCCGTCTGGAAAAGAAAAAATGGCTTGTTAGAAGGAGAATAAAAGGTTAAGGCCCTTGGGGGAATTAAAAGATTATGAAGGGAATACTTTAATACTTTCAGACGAAGATCAGTGGTCACTTGTGACCTGCATTGGTGAACAAATTAGAGAATTTTGTCCTTGCACCCAATTAATACTTTACACTGCAGAAAAAGGGACATTTTTATTATCTATATTAAAAAGCATTGATTGAATGCCAAGTATACACTACCTACTGTATCAAATGTAGAATTAGACAATTCTTTACTCAGGAGGAGTATGATTTAAATGATATTTTTCTAAGCCATGTCACAATAGGAAAATAATAGGTTCCATTTTCTTCCCAGGATTCATTTCCATCTTTTCTCACTCTCCGTGTATGCATTCTTCCTTGACATCAGCAAAGCTCACTTTTTCATGTAAAGCAAGAAACTTGAGAAAATGATTTCTTAAGCACTACCACTATTTTCCATCATTTCCTATTTCTAGAAGCAGAATTCCTCGACAAGGTATTTCCTAGGCATAAGTCTCAACTAAATAACGATTTAAGGTCGTTTTAGTAATCTATGGGGACAAAAGTATACCAGCTAACAGAATCCATCGTTTTCTCTCAATCATACCCCATTTTGTTCATTTTCAACTTTCAATTTCCTGTTTTTGTTTATCTTAATGGTTCAGAAATATTATCATATATTTCACTTTTGCCTTCCACATTGAAGACTGTTGTAAATCCTTTAATGGTGAACTTGGAAGAAATCTTGTCAAGTTATCATCAGGGTCCCCTAAGATGAACTGACACCCCAGCTTCTGAAAGTCCTTTATCTTCCTACTCCACAACACTTAATGATTTGTTCTTTCGAAAGTTTCCAAAGCCTGATACACAATAACTTAAAGTCTACTGTTTTAGTAAAGACCAGTCTTAGCTATTTAAGAGACTGATTGTTAAGCATAACACACACACACACACGCTCATTTCTATAATTAAAAAGACGTAGTCAAGCCAGACATCTCAATTTCCTGCTCTTATTACCCAAAATTGGTTTCTCTTGTCATGAGTCACTAATGGAATCTAAGGACACAAAGCAAAGTACGCTGTTACTCAGATATTGAACTGTGTGTAAGTAAGCAAAGGCTAAGGGAGCACCTGGCTCCTTTTGATCACCTTCCTGAGTTATGACAAGCTAGGTTTCTTTTGTCCACCATTAAGTGTTATTTAGCCTTGAGGAAATTTATATGGATTAGATGGAGTGAAAGGTTGAAGGAGCAAATTTTTAAACTTTATTTGAAAAATCAAATAGGAGAAAAAAGAACGTTATAGAGTCTAACAACAAAAAGCTGTGCGTTAAGTGCTTTGCTATCACCAAAATGTATAAAGCCATCTGAAAAATAAAATAACCATTACAGATGGAAACTTATTGTGAGCCAAAGTGAGAGGTAAGTTAGTAAACAAAATATCTTTCTTCATATTTATACTCTTGTTACTCACAGTTCTTAAATGGAGGAATGTTATTTTGTCTTTTGTTCTATAATATGCAAGCACATTACCATAAAGTTTATTTTAGTTCATCTCACTTTTTTTTTTTTCACTCAGGTTCATTCCAAAAGGAAAAATGTTTATTTACTTTCAGTTTGCTGCCTGATCCTTTGCATCATATCTGGTGATCAACCTTGATATGTCAAACTAGCAGTATAATATCTGTTTTCTTGCTCTTTAAATCTAACTTTTCTTCTCTTTGCTTGCCCTTATGTGTAACTTCAGGTTCTTGATATTACTCTTCAGATATGTCAATCACATTTCCTCAAAAGAGGACAAACATTTCCAGCCAATATTTACCTTTATTCCCTCCAGATTTTATTTGTGCCACTTTTCAGTAAATGTAAAATGTGTATCATCACATTCTCAGAAAAACATTATATTTCACTCTGTGGATTCTCAAATGTCCTCCTTAAAGAGTTCCCTTTGAAAGTCCTTTTCTCTCTTCTCTTTTGTCACCACTTTATTTACAGGCTATATCCTTAATTAGAAAGAACTACATTTGACAGGATAAATTAAGGAAGCTAGAATTGAGATACCTGAACTGATTACAGTGGGCAGTGCTAAGTCACAAATGTGCTCCCCCATATCTTTCTGATCCCTTCCAACTCTCTCCACTTCGCTCTTGCCTGACTGAAACAGCCCTAGTTGCAGAGACTCAGTGGGAGGGCAACTACCATCACCTAACCTACGTGTGTAAACTTTACGTATTATCCATAGACTTAATATGTAATAAATCCTAAAAATAATACAGATAAACAAGATATATACTATATTCCTAACATTTCAGATTTAAAAAATACTACATTTTGCCTATTTGCCTCAGATTTTTAATCTAATAAAATAAAACATGACTGACAAAATCTCCCAACAAGTCCCCTTTCCCTATCTTCACTCAAATAACAAATAAACTGAAATCTTTCCAAATACTTTTCACTTGAGTATTTACAGAAATATATGATAAATATGGTAGATCAAATTTTTATTGTTTTTTATAAGACCAGGCATCATAAGCAAAGTTAAATTTGGAGAAGATATTTGTGATTCAATTAAAAAACAAAACTTAGTAATAGAAAAATAATTCCATAACCTTAGAAGAAGAGGACACAGCAAATAACATGAGCAGGCATTTGAAAATATTCTTAATTTCTAGGTGTAATGTATCTGCACACATCGTATGTGGGCCTCATCTGCACACATGTGGGAGGCCAGCTATTCAGATGCTCCGCAAATAGAGATTCAACAGGGTATCAGTTCTGGCACTTCATCATCCACTCCATCAATCTGCATTGTTATTCCTGTTTGTGCAGAAGAGAACTCAATTCTGATGAATAAAACTCTAAAGATTTCAAACTCAGAAACAATTACTCTAAGAAGTTCCTCCAGAATCTTTCAACCTTGCATCCCTGAATTAGGTAACTCCTGATGCCACTTGATCAATAATTTGTTTAGCACCTCAGTATGTCCACTTCTAAAAAATAAAATGGTTAGAATGACATGATATCTTTTCTCAAGAATGATGTGGAAATAAATTTGAAATTCTGCAGGTGCCTTGACAGAAACGGGGGCATATATTTATTATTATATCCCTTGCATATAACTGAAATTTAATGAAAATAGCTTAAAAATTCTTTATAGTAATTATGATATTAAAACCTGTGCACGGAAATACTGTTATGTTTTATGGCAAGACATATTTTTTAGGTAGACATGTATTTCTAAAAAGAGAAGCAGGACAGGTGTTTGCTGTTTGCACTTGATCTCATGTGCGTGGTCCTCCCTCTCTCTCTGTTTCTCTCTTCATCTCCAGAGAACACACCAAGCAAAGGATGGCAAATAATTAAGGGAACATGCAGGTATGTTTATCCCGAAAACAAATGGGCACATGTGAAATGACAAGAATATGTATTATATATAGAGAGCGAGCGATGGAGTCTCACTCTGTCACCCCTGCTAGAGTGTAGTGGTGCAATCTTGGCTCACTGCAACCTCCACCTCCTGGGTTCAAGCAATTGCCCTGCCTCAGTCTCTCAAGTATCTGGGACTACAGGTGCACACCACCATGCCCAGCTAATTTTTTGTATTTTAGTGGAGACTGGGTTTCATCATGTTGGCCAGGATGGTCTCGATCCCTTGAATTCTTGATCCACCGGCCTCTGCCTCCCAAAGTGCTGGGATTACAGGCGTGAGCCACCACGCCCAGCCTACAAGAAGAAATTTTAAAAGGGACAGAAATAAAAAAGTAGTCAGTTACAGAAACTTTTTCCTTTTTTTTTGAAATGG